>NW_028270141.1:117679416-117982750 GCF_037043375.1 Chiloscyllium plagiosum | reverse complement strand
ATGAACTTGTCCTCTTTGAGAATTAGTATACTGTTTTCATATCCTATTTAAATGGTTAAATATCACACAATACCAGGTTAAAGTCCAACGGGTTTAATTGGAAGCACAGTAGCTTTCAGAGTGCTGCTCCTTCATCAGGTAGTTGTCAGCAGCATTGTGTGTTGTGTGATTTTTAACTTTGTACACCCCAGTCTTTCCCAAGGAACATCTGCAAGTCCATGCCTTAAGAAGGAACTGTAAGTTTTGACTTTTTAAACTTTATTTTTCTACTTGTAAAGTGAGAAGACTGTAGTGATGAACTTTTTAAACTTATTTCTTTATTTTTCTAATTCTCTAACTAAGATCTTGTACCCAAGATGGTGTCATATAGCAACTTTGCAAACTTTACACTGTAATCTTGTACTCTGTACTTGAGTACACATGACAACATAATCTAAATCTAAAATCTAGTCTTTGGGATTCTCTTCCATAGTTGGAGTGAAATCAGAATCATTGAATATTTTTAAGTTCAAGTTATCAATGGCGTCAAAAGGTGTGGGAGGCATCTGGGAAAGTAGAGTTGAGCCCACAATCAGATCATTCATGATCTTACCAGATGATGCAGAAGGCTCAAGGAGTCTTAATTTTTATGTTCATATGTTGAACAAAGAAGCATCAATATGAATTGGTAAAAGAGACAATATCAAGAGATCCTTCTTCATTTTGTAATCATCACACAGAATTGCTTTCCAAACAAAGAGGTGAAGAAGAAACCTTATTGGAATACAAAGGAACCTCGATTATCCAAAAATCAATTATCCAAATATCGGATTATCCGAAGGAGATCTCGAGGTACCTATAGAAACATTACATCAAAGACATGTTTCCAACACTGATCATGTCTTCTGTTTATAGTGATTAAAAGTGAACTCTGCTTCTTGAAATGCTGCCGAGAACAGTCCTGGACTGATGGGAGCCCAGGCACCATCTCCAAAGACTGACCTCCCGCGCTCTCTCTCTCCACACACACTTTCCCTGGAGTTCGACACAGACGTGTGACCTAAACCTCCTCTTCCCTAGATAATCTCTCCAACATTGTCCTGTACAGGGCAAAGGTGGAACCTGTCGAAAAAGTTGCAGTAAAAGTGTGTGTGTGTGTGTGTGTAGGCAGGACCAGCAGCAGTCTTGTTGGACGAGGTTGGGGGGTAGTGGTGGGAGAGGGGGCGGTGTTGGACAGGGTTGGGGGTAGCGGTGGGAGAGGGGGCCGTGTTGGACAGAATTGGGGGTAGTGGTGGGAGAGGGGGGCAGTGTTGGACGAGGTTGGGGGTAGGGGTGGGAGAGGGGGTGGTGTTGGACAGGGTTGGGGACGGGGGGCGGAGGGACGGTGTTGCACAGGGTTGGGGGGCAGGGGTGGGAGAGGGGGCAGTGTTGGACAGGGATGGGGGCAGGGATGGGAGAGAGGGGCAGTGTTGCAGGGTTGGAGGCAGGGGTGGAGGAGGGGATGGTGTTGGACATGGTTGGGTGGTAGGGATGGGAGAGGGGGCGGTGTTGGACAGGGTTGGAGGTAGGGGTGGGAGAGGGGGCAGTGTTGGATAAGGTTGGGGGCAGGGATGGGAAAGAGGGGCTGTGTTGCAGGGTTGGAGGCAGGGGTGGGAGATAAGGGGGTGTTGGACAGGGGTGGGAGAGGGGACGGTGTTGGACAGGATTGGGGGTAGGGGTGGGAGAGGGGGCGGTGTTGGACAGGGTTGGGTGTAGGGATGGGGGGGTGTTGGACAGGGTTGGGAGGCGGGCAGACGGCGGGCTGGTGTTGGACAGGTTTGGGTGGGGCAGGGCACAGGCGCTGTGTGCTGCTGCCTCGTCTCCTGAACGGGGAGCTGCCTTAACAGAAAACTCCGAGCCCCAGAGGAAAGGCATTTAAATCAATTAACCGAATAATCCATTATCCGAACAAAATAGTGCCCACCCATCTCGTTCGGATAATCAACGTTCCTCTATTAAAGAAGAAAACAAGATGGAAGAATAAAGGGAGTGCAGAGTTGTTTTGAATGGCGAAATTAAAGTGGAGAGTAATAGCTTTAAATGATGATTGTCTGGTGATGAGTGACGAGAAAAGGAAATGAGTTTTGGTGTGGATCGTCAACGTTTTACCTTGATGTAGAATTGGCACAGTGGATCAGACTTGGTGTAAAACTAGCATTGGGGATCTGCTCCCCAGCATAGAAACTGAAGTAGAAATGATTACACAGGATATTCATCATAAGAACAGCCCATGATGAAATCAATCATTTCTGTAATTGGTGATTAATCCTTAATCTGGGCAACGAATTGAAAATAAATTACAATCTCCAAAGCAAGGGGGAAATTGTGCAATTACAACAATGCAACACACAAATTCATATTTTATTTCATAAGCCTTGAAAGCACAATAGCCCAAGATTCACAATCGCTTATTTACCTCCCTTGATCTTATGTGGAAGAAAAACACTTTGGTTATAGAATATTTGCATAATGCTTGTTTGAATTTTAGCCTTGGGCTCAAGTTCCAATCGTTACCTGGATTACATGTTGCTACTCGCATTCAAACTGACAAAGCCGTTTAGCAAGAATAATCCTGGCTGCAAACAGGATGTTCATGGGAAATGTGATGAAGAGATGCTGGTGTTGAACTGGGGTGTACAAAGTTAAAAATCACACAACACCAGGTTATAGTCCAAAAAGTCTATTTGGAAGGACTAGCTTTTGGAGCACTGCTCCTTCATCAGGTGGGGCAGGATCATAACATACAGAATTTATAGTAAACAATCATAGAAATGATATATTGAACAAACCTAGATTGCTGTTAAGTCTTTTATCTTTTAGAATGGATTGCAGGTTTTGATTCATTAATATGTAAATCCCAGAACTTCTTTCAAGTCACATTCCCAAGATAATTATAGATTTTATATAAAAAAAGTGACATCTCAGCTCAGACACTACATTAAAGGTGTGAGGTTAGAGTCTATCTGTATTCCAATACACCTCAATCTAAGTTTATTCAATATATCATATCAGTTGCATGACAAGGTGATCTTGTGCTATAAATTCCATGTCTTATGATCATGTCCTACTAGCTGCCCAATGAAGGAGCAGCACTCCGAAAGCTCGTACTTCTAAATAAACCTGTTGAACTATAACCTGGTGTTGTGTGATTTTTAACCATGGGAAATGTGCAATTCCCTTTCAGGCTGTTTCCTGCCACTAGTGTATCTTACATTGAGTACGTGAGTTAGGGTGTCATGTTGCACTGTACAGGACATTGGTGAGACCACTTTTAGAATACTGTATATAATTCTGGTTGCTCTGCTATAGGAAGGACGCTGTTAAACTTGAGAGGATACAGAAAAGATTTACAAGGATGTTGCTGGGATTGGAGGGTTTGGGCTATAGGGCGGGGGGCTGAATAGGGTGGGACTTTTTTCCCTGCAGTATCAGAGCTTGAGAGGTGATCTTGTAAAGGTTTACAAAATCATGAGGGGCATGGATAGGATGAATACACAAGGTCTTTTTCCTATGGTGGGGGAGTCCAAAATTGAAGGACATCAGTTTAAGGTGAGACGGGAAAGATTTTAAAAGGTCTTGAGAGGTAACTTTCCTTGTGAAGGATGGTGTGTATATGGAACAAGTTTCCAGAGGAAGTGGTGGAGGCTCGTACAATTGCAAGATTTAAAAGGCATCTGGATGGGTACATGAATACAAAGGATTAGAGGGATATGGGCCAAATGGTGACGAATGGGACTAGGTCAGATTGGGATGTCTGGTCAGCACAAAACGTGTGACATTGGAAAAGCACAGGTCAGGCAGCATCTGAGGAGCAGGACAGTCAATGTTTCAGGTATAAGGCCTTCATCAGGAATGACACATCCTCAGATGCTGCCTGACCTGCTGTGCTTTTCCAGCACCACACATTTTGACTCTGACCTCCAGCATCTGCAGTTCTCACTTTCTCCCTGTCTGGTCAGATGAGTTGGACTGAAGAGGATGCTTCCATGCTGTATGACTCTAGGACTCTGATGTAATTTAAATTATATGTCTTTCAAAGACAATGTCTCTTCCTCTCAGATTCCCTGACACTGTATTTCAATTAAGTTCTCATTATCTGCTGCAAATATTCTAGGCCTCTACCTGTTCCACATCAGTTTCAGTCATTTGGGCTTCTAAAATATTCTCCATTTTCCTCAGATGATGGAAAATCATTCGGGGGCGCAGTGGTGGGTGAGCCCATATCAAAGGAACTCTGCCCAATTGAGGGACCTATCTTTGGGATTTCAGGGAATTGGAGAAGCAGGCAGAAAAAGAATGGAGGGAGAGCTGAAGCCTGAATTACTTAAAGTAAATGTTCAGACCAAAGATCATTAAAAAATGCAATGGTCAAAGTGAAATCAATAGCTGGAGTGACCAACCTTAAATATTTAATGGTTCTTAAATATCTAGAAGGGGTCTTGTGCCTACTTTAAGACCCAGATTGCAAACTTCAAGCACAATTTCCTCAACAGTATTAAAAAATGTACATTGGTTTGGAGTCTTCATTTCAGCTTTCATCTCCTTCGACTTAATGGGAAACAAGGAGGAGATTGCTAGCAGACAACATGGTCTGTCTGTCATGCTCCCTGCATTGAGCCCACCCACCCACACACCTGAATTGTTACAGTAGCAGAGGGATGAGGCGCTTATCTAGGCACAGCATAAGCATTTGAATTGGCCACAGACTGGTAGGCCACCCACGGGCTGACCTGACATGAACTTACTGAGGATGGAGTTGTGAGGGCACTGGTTCCCTACTGCCACATTCCCACTCAAATAAGCATGGCACATTTTTTCTGTCAAGGGATAGGGGAGTCCAAAGCTAGAGGGCATAGGTTTGAAGGTGAGAGAGGAGAAGGATTTAAAAGGGACCTAAGGGGCAACTTTTTCACGCAGAGAATAGTGTGTGTATGGAATGAGCTGTCAGACGAAGTGGTGGAGGCTGGTACAACTACACTATTTCAAAGGCACTGGAAGTGTATATGAATAGGAAGGGTTTAGAGAGATATGGGCTAAATACTGGCAAATAGGACTAGATTTATTGAGGATATCTGGTCAGCATGGACGAGTTGGACTGAAAGGTCTGTTTCAGTGCTGTATATCCCTATGACTCTATGATTCTATTTCATGTGGGGATATTGTTTCTTTTAAATTTGTAACTTGTTTGGATTTTAAGACCCCGACTTTTCTACAATGACTGATAGGGCTATGTTTTATGGTCAGATGCCATTTTGCATTGGCTACTTGACCATCTGGCTGGAGGGCCGAGTCTGCTGCAGCTCTGGTTCTCAGTCATCTTCGGGTAACTCCATCTTCAGAGGTCATCCCTCTATTGACTTTTTTATCCTGGTTGCCTTCCTATCGTTATTTGTCTCCTGCTGATGCTCGGAGATCTGTCCTTCCTGCAGAGGATGCTGTTTTGCATTGACGCCAGGTGCAAACAACTGACAGCCATGTTCCAGTATCAGCTGTAGGCTTCATGTTGCAAACCCGGCAGTCCAATTGTCTTCCTGTCTTCCCTGTTTTTCTGATTATTTGTTGATTGATTGTCACATGTATTTGTTACAAATACAGCGAAAGGTGTTGTACAGTGTCACCACTGTCCGGTGCCATCTCAAAACACAGAAATAAACCAGACAGAGTATAAAAAGATAGAAAAGTTAAAAAATAAAGTTCAAAGTTCAACATTACAGTCTTGCTTAAGTGCTTATCCATGGGCCTGGATCTGGGCTCATCCACCCCAACACAGAGACCAACATCAGTAAGAAACAGTCGGCCAGCCTCGAATGCTATTCTTCACCTCCACCTTCCCTCTACTGGTGATGCCTGTACCATGAGAGTGTATAGGGTCAATCTCTGCAATGTAGCCTTTGTTGAAGATGCCAGGTCCCGCACCAGACACTGGGCCCAAACTCATCTCCTTCCGCCACTTCCGATGTCAGCACAACTCTACTCCCTTTGCCACTGCCTGAAACAAACCTTGCCTGCAGTGTGCTGGAAATCTCGATGTCATCCGAGTTCTCCTCAAGAGGGTAGATAAGGTGAAATTTTGAAAGGCACGGAAAGAAGAAAAAGAAAAGAAAAATAAACAAACAGAGCGGACAAGCTACATTTTTACTCCTCTGCCATCTTACAGAACACTGCAACATCTTCCTCCATGACATGATGAGTGCCAGCTGCATTCAAAGCCCAAGCATTAAGTATGCATTCTCTCTGGCACCTGTCCTTAGGAAATGTTCACTCTCTGACTCCTTGATGCGATGGGGTAATGCCTTGAGATATCCATGAATGACTCTCCATGCTCTACCTTCCTGACTTCAGCCGGACAGTTTCTCAAGGCAGGAATCACCCATTAAGAACACGCAGCACACCCCAACAATCTCTTCATCAGGTTTTCAATAGTCATAACTGGTCTCCATTGGGAGGAAAGGCAAGTACTTCCCACTGTCCCTGGTCACTAGTGATTGTCAACATCTGGATTAGCACTTTGAAACTGTATCCAGCACTGGCATTTTTGAGGCCCTTGGAAGGTCAAAGTTTTTTCTTTGGAAATGGGCAGTACTGCATTAATTGTGCATTTTTAGTTGCTGTAAAGCCACAGTGTGATATTAAAGGTCAGATCATG
This sequence comes from Chiloscyllium plagiosum, assembly GCF_037043375.1. Lineage (NCBI taxonomy): Eukaryota > Metazoa > Chordata > Chondrichthyes > Orectolobiformes > Hemiscylliidae > Chiloscyllium > Chiloscyllium plagiosum. The sequence goes on along the minus strand of NW_028270141.1, from coordinate 117,976,086 downwards.
TGGAGCGTTCTCTTCCATAAAGAGTATTAGGGAACTAGCTGAATTTTTGTCATTCTGACATCTTTCATGGTCTTTGTGTCTAATCCACAAACTACAAGGTTTATTGCATTCAAACTCTCAATTTGTCCTGGTGGGAATGGTGTTTACAACTTCTCCGTTATTAGTCCAGCATTGTAAACATAATATTTGTACCCACTTCGACAAACTATATTTTTGATGCCTCTTTTCTGTTGGTTAACATCAAGTGAATATTATCTATTCAGTTATGATTCCTATCACTGCAGATAATAAGCTTAATGTTTAATTAAATTTGGCTGCCAGTACATAATTTGAAGAACACAAACTATTAAAATGGGCAGCATCAGAAGATGTGTCAAATAAAAGAATTCAATGTTTTCATGTTCAACCCTCTTTTTCCGAAGCACAAATCTGAGTCTTGCCCTGCAGCACTAACTAGCTTCAGAGGTGTGAAACAACATGACCCTTTTGTTCACAAGCTGGGAAGTGATACACTAATTCGAGTGTCAGATTTCTCCCGTGTGTTTCTCACCACTGACTTTTATTTTTATGCACGGCTTCCTCGTCAATTGTTTTATCTAATGTCTAAGAAGTATTTAGAAATACCTATTTTCAAATGCAATGGATGGCTTTTATATTAGGCACTGTCTGAATTGGCAGCATCCGAGGAGCAGGAAAATCGACATTTCGGGCAGGAGCCCTTACTCATTCCTGATGAAAGGCTCCTGCCCAAAGTGTCGATTTTCCTGCTCCTCAGATGCTGCCTGACCTGCTGTACTTTTCCAGCACCACTCAACCTTGACTCTGATCTCCAGCATCTGCAGTCCTCATTTCGCACAGTCTGAATTGGTCAAATGCTACAGAACATACAATTGCTTTCATGTTGATTTAGTATCATGCGAGTGCCCTGATCATGTGGCATTCATATACTTAGTAGCAACAACAATATGAACTGAGATTGGGCATCAGATTGAATTACAAAATTGCTGTTTCAGAAGTAGCTTCAGGATCCGTGGTACAAGTAATGGGTTGAGAACAGGAGGCCTATTTAACTCCAGAACAGAAAGACAGCATTGAGTAGTGGTAATGTGAAAATGGATAACTTTTCTGAAGTTTTATTAATTATATTTAAGAATATTGGGGCATTTACAGAGATCTATTCCTCAGGTGATCACATGGCAACATGGAGACTAGGTCCTGGATTAGGAAAAAGAAATAAAGAGCAATAATGCCAGGTAATTCATTAGTTAGGGTTACAGCCAGATGTTTCTGTAACCATCAACATGACTCCTCAATGTTATTGTTGTCTCATGGGCATTAGGATCAAGGATGTCACTGAGTGGCTGTAGGACTTTCTCTTGGGGGAGAGAGAACAGTCAGAGGTCATGATCCACATTGATACCAATGACTTATGTAAGGAGGGAGATGTGGTCTTGCAATCAGAATTCATGGAACTATTTAGAAAGTTAGCAAGCAGGACCTGACAGTCAGAAATCCAACACCCATCCTGCCAGATCCATACCAGACCCAGACATACTGTGCACCCTGGCACCCTATTCACTTCCCTCTTGGCATTCCACTCCATACTCATCTGGCACCCTATCCAGCTGAAACCTACCCCAATCCATCTGGTATCATAACCCCTTGCACCCTTTCCCCTATTCAGCTGGCACCCTACATTTGACCTGTCTGTAATCTATACTCCCAGCACCCAAACTTTAAATCTATGCTATGTGCTTGCCATTTGACAGCAGCTGTCTGGACGTTTAAATGTGGGTATGGTTGACCTTCCTGTGACAGTTCTATGCTGTGAAAGAAAGGCCAGAATACAAGTACGGCTCCACATTTCTGAGGGACCATTGAGTGGTACCTCTTCTCTCAAATGCAGCTATCTCTTTGTAAAAATGATGGGTCAGAGTGGCAATCTGCATTAGTGTTCCTTTGATAACATTGAAGGAAAGACAGTTTTTTTTGGTATGCAGAATTAGAGAGATTGATAGAGGCGTGCAAATCCAGTGAAAAGTGGATAACAATACTGTAATCATCTGCCAATTATCGTTTATGTATAGATATCGTAGTTGGTTTAATTTTGGTATGAAGTGACTGAGGTTAAAGAGTCTTAATGATAATCAATATAGACAGTATAGGGCAGCAAGGGGAATACACACTGTCAGGTGAATTCTAAATAATGTGGGAGCTATCAAACAGCCCACTTGATTTCGAAGGCATCTGCTTTAGATTTCCCACTCAAGGCAGTTGTGGTTATATCTTTGTAATGCGATTGAAGGACTGTGATGAGGTTTCTTGGCTATCTATATCTTTGGAACAAAATCCTCAGAGCATCTTGATTAACTGAGACAAATGCTTTGGTCAGCTGGATGGACTCCAATGAAGAATTTCTGGTGTTGTTCTTGGTATTTTGCTTGGATTTGTCTGGCAATAAATGGACGCAATTCCAGTGGCATGAATGTTATGGAACAGATTTGCTGAGTGGGAATCTGCATGAAATGCACAGATGTCTTCAAAATCAGGAAACACATCAAGCAATCTGTGAGATACGTCCCATGTTATTCAGAATCTGCCTGAGAATGGCTATTCACCCCACTAATGATCCACTGCCCTCTAGTGTCAATATTAATCATCATCATGACTCTTTAACCTCATGCCAAAACTACCATACCGATACACATTCTACAGTTTGTGGGTAACTACAGTGTTGTTATCCACTCTGCAGCATATTTGAAAGCCTCTATTGATCTCCCCAATTCTGAATACAACAAAAGACTCAATCTGTCCTTCAATGTTGCCAAAGGAAAACTTGTAGAACCATACCAAGTCAGTCAAATATTCCGTCTTCCATATTTGTTGAACATATCTAGCACTTCCCAAACTTTGGTGGTCTGCCTCTCAAAATGAGGACATCAACCTCCAAATCAGCTGTGCTGGCTCAGCCTTCCACAAGCTACAACAGTGAGTATTCAACAAGTTCGCCACAAGTCAACAAAAGTCCTAGTGCACAGACGAATTGTCATTACCACACTCTTGTACCTCAGCAAGACCTGGGTTGTGGATCTGTGGCCGTTAAGAGAAAACATGTCAGCATACCACACTATGTGCTCTGGATTCACTGAGAAGCCAATTCCATAAACATTCAGGCAAAATGTCTGCAAAATCAACTTTGATGGACTGAACACTGTCTGCATGGCTGAAAAAGCATTTCCCCACAAGTTCCTACAGTCTCAACCTCCAAACAATCAACATTTCAGAGGAGGGCAAGAAAAAAAATGCTTCAATGATAGCAAGAAGCCTTCCTTGAAGCACAGTAGCGATGACATTAATAACTGGGAGGAGCTTGATGCCAATTATCAAAGTGGCAACAACTTGTCCGTCACATGGTGAGTCACGTCTTCATTAGACATGGCTGCAACGAAAGGAAAGAAAAAGGAAAACCTGCACTCAAGATCTCGCTACCGTATTGGTTCATAAGCCTAAAGATATGTAGGTTTGGAATTGTTCTGACTGTTCATATGAAGACCCATGGTGGAAATGTGTGGCCCTGAGTGGACATAGCCCTCAAATTGAGGTTTACTGACAATATTACACAGAAACAGGCTATTCTGGTGTTCATACCCCACTCAAGTCCCTTCCCTTTCTCAAAATATCTACCATTTAAACTTTCTATTTCCCTCTGCTTCATATGCTTGTCTGTTTATTTTCTTAGTGACATGAAGACTATTGTGATTCAAGTGAGTGTTTAGTAAAAATAGAATAGAATTCACTGGTGGAAATCTTGCAATTAAATAGTTGAAACAAAAAAGGTGTCAAAAAGATAGGAGCTTTTCCTGACTTTCTAATTATGTTGGGACAAGCTCATGGTCTGATTGTAAACCTTGGTATATCAGAGAATTGTGCTAAAAAAAAAGCAGCAGCTTTAATGATGGCCCAGACTTTTTTGACTGTGATATAAACACTGGATTGAATTGGTGATTGTGTTAAACACTTGAAGCCTGGTGATTTTCCCCAACAGTTATCTGAACATGTAGCCAAGGAGTTGTCAATCACTAATCATACTAAATAGATCAGAAAACAAATTGAAATCCCAAGGTCCACAGGCCATTTGATGTACCCGCAACTCACGCCCTGTTGCAATGCAATGGCAATTACACAGGCTACATATTACTGAAGATTGTTGTAGATGAGTAAGCGAGTATGGATACGTAACCTAAGAAAGACTGAAAATATCTATGGAATATGTTGCCTAGCAACATAGAAAAGGGAGTTACACAACCACACAATTTCTGAGTGAGTCATTGCTGAATCACAGGCAACTGAATTTCAGGTCTGCTGGAACAAGCCTGCCATTGACAAGGATGCAAATCTACACAGCTTTACAAAGAACATACAGAACTGAACAGGCCATTTGCTCAAATGATGAAAGGCAGTATTTATAATCCACAAACATTTTCCCACTTCACCTATCCAATCCTGCACCCATATCCCTCTTTGCTTTCTCTCTTGTGTGCACCAAGACCCCTCCCCCTCCAAAAATAAATCTGTGCTATATGAAATAACTCCACTGAAGCTGGTATCCCATCACCAGGTCACCCTTTATTTACACATGGAGAGTCCTTGGCACTGATCCAGCTCCCTTAGAGCCAACTCTCAGAGTGAACAGAATCTCTGACACTCCTGTTATTCTCTGTCAGCCATGGCTCCCTGATTGAGTCTGGTCCATTGCATTGCAACAGGGCGTGAGTTAAAGGTACATCAAAATGGCCTGTGGACCTTGGAGTTTCAATTTGTTTTCTGATCTATTTAGTATGATCAGAGAACTCATATTCTATGAGGTCAACCAGGTGGACCTCATTACAATCACTACATTTCTTCCCCTCTGAGTCTGAGGACATAGGCTGCTTCTTTTTTATGTAGCTTTTCATGTGGTGTTTTAGGACTAGAGCAGGTTCCTTTGACTCTGCCTCTGATATGGGCAGCACGTAACACACATTAGCTCATTTCTTGTGCCCAGAGCATTTCAGAAGAATTCATTTTCTTCTTCAGGTGGCAAAAATATTTGTGGATTATAAATACTGCCTTTCACCATTTGAGTAAATGGCCTGTTCAGTTCTGTATGTTCTTTGTAAAGCTGTGTAGATTTGCATCCTTGTCAATGGCAGGCTTGTTCCAGCAGACCTGAAATTCAGTTGCCTGTGATTCAGCAACAACTCACTCAGAAATTGTGTGGTTGTGACAATATCCACTGTGGAGAAAGTGAGGTCTGCAGATGCTGGAGATCAAAGTTGAAACTTTATTGCTGGAACAGCACAGCAGGTCAGGCAGCATCCAGGGAACAGGAGATTCGACGTTTCGGGCACAGGCCCTTCTTCAGGTCATTCCTGAAGAAGGGCCTGTGCCCGAAACGTCGAATCTCCTGTTCCCTGGATGCTGCCTGACCTGCTGTGCTGTTCCAGCAATAAAGTTTCAACAATATCCACTGTGTCCATTTGATTCCGGAGGTATCTTCAACGCTTAATGGAGAAGGACAGCCCACGGGCTCTGGAACAGTCGGAAAGGCTATCGTGGAGCCAGGCATGTTTAGCTCCTGCACTGTTTGCGAGTTTGCAGCTTTCATATGATCCATGTGCTTGTTCAGGACTGTCTCACATTCCCGTACTTCATATGTCATTGGATCTAACCTCGCATCGACCATGCCTCTTATACTTTCAATGTAGGCTATTCCAGTGGTTCCTACACCAAACTTTGTCTCTTGAAGTAAACTGTGTCTTGCCTAGTGGGGCTTGTGTCTGGCATTGGTGTTCCTGATGTCATTTCATCGTCCCCACCCAGGTCTGGGAAGATTCGATTTCACCAGTGTGCAGTGCTCTCTCCATGAGCAACTCTGCTGGAGCTATCTGTGTGATGCATTTGGGGCGGTCATATAATCGAATAGAAACTGAGACAGTTTGTATCTAATGAAGCTGTAGGCTGTTTCTTTAAGTCTGCCTTCAAATCTTGGACTGCTGTTTCTACCAGACCATTGAATGATGGATGGTATAGAGATGTCCTTTTATGTTGAATACCATTCCACTTTAGGAAATAATCAAATTCCCTGCTAGTAAATGATGGTGCATTATCTGTGACCAACACATCCAGGAGTCCATGTATTGTGAAATATGCATGCAGTTTTTCTATCATTGCCATGTTTGACAAATGAACTCTATTCACATCCAGCCACTTTGAGTGAATGTTCACAAATACTAAGTACATTAAGCCCATGAAAGGACCTGCATAGTCAATGTGTAGCTGAGTTTAGGACTTACCCGACCATTCCCACAAATGTGGGGAGCTGCTGGTTGTAGTGTTAGCTCGTAGGTAGCCCAATGGAGAGGAATGCACAAAGCATATGCCTCCAGGACTTTGGCTAATGCAGAGTGTAAATATGCCCAGATAGAAAAGGAAGGTTTGCTGGTCATATTTGGAGTCAGGGCGTTCCACCAATATCTTTATAGATGTAAATTTGTATTATAACAGACAAGATTAGTTTCCCTACAGTATGGAAACAGGCCATTTGGCCCAACAAGTTCACACCGACCCTCTAAAGAGTAACCCACCCAGACCCATTCCCCTACATTTATCCTGACTAATGTACCTATCACTACGGGCAATTTAGCATGGCCAATTCACCTGATCTGTACATCTTTGGATTGTGGGAGGAAAGCAGAGCGCCTAGAGGAAACCCATGCAGACATGGGGAGAATGTGCAAACTCCACACAGATAGTGGCCTGAGGCAGGAATTGAACTCGGGTCCTTGGTGCTGTGAAGCGGCAGTGCTAACTGGTGAGCCACTGTGCTACCCATTAAGAAGGCCAGGCAGTCCCGCCCATATCTTCAGGTTGAATTCAGCAGTGGGCTCTAATACTAGATGTGTATAATTACAAGTTGGGAACACCACTCAGGAAGCAAAGTAACAAATGTGGATGCACTGAGCTGCCTCCTGCTGGCAGTACACCACCGCTGGCACTGCCGTAATGGTTTTACATTTTCTGGACACCTCCAGTCACAGCTGACAATATCACATGTTGAATACAGAAAGATCTGGTCCTGGCAAGATTGAAACAGCTGGTGGTGATAGGGAAAACCGAAGGGCTATCACAATCAGAACTGAAGCCTTTTCATACCCGGAGAAACTAGGTCACAGTAGAAGATAACATTATTATAGGAAACAAGAGAAAATGTCCTGAGCAAATGCACCGCCAGATACTAACTGATCTCTACCAAGGTCATCCAGGAATTTCCAAAATGAAGATGTTGACAAGAAGTTATGTCTGGTGGCCAAGACTGGATGCAGACACAGCTGAACTGGTGGGCAGTGCTCAGATTGCCTACAAGGACCACTTTTGCTTACAATCCCCACAAATCGACCCATCAGGCTTCACAATCAGTACGACTGATGCTGCCCATTCCACAAACTGCACTAGTTTGATGACTTCTTCACTTTCCAGCCTTTGATTTTTTTTTATTAGTTCATTCATGAGATTACTGGCTGGGCCAGCATTTATTGCCCACCCCTAATTTCTCAGAGGGCAGTTAAGAGTCAACCAAATTGCTGTGGATCTGGAGTCATGTGTAGGCCAGACAAGGTAAGAATGGCAGTTTCCTTCCCTCAAGGGCATTAGTGAACCAGATGAATTTTTCCAACAATCAACAATGGATTTATGGTCATCATTAGACTCTTAATTCTAGATTTTTTAAAAAATTGAATTCAAATTCCATCATCTGCTGCAGAAGGATTCAAACCGAGATCCCCAGGATATTACCTGGGTCTTTGGATTAACAGTCCAGCGATAGTACTAGGCCATCCTCATTTCTACCTCTACTTTTCCCTGTGAGGCAAATAGCATTAAGTGGGCCTTGCAGAATCATGAAATTGCTTCCTGGTCAAAATGCAAGATGACCTTGGCTCCTTTGATAGTACCTAGACTTTCTTGAACAACTTCCGAGCATTTAATTAGGACTTCAGTCAGGCAGTCTTTCTCAACCAATTTCACCCTATCAAGCTTGGGCCCGTGACTTTTACTACACTCAATAGTAACTCAACCAGCTGCTTCTCATAAGAGACTGGAACTGAAGTTGTACTTTTAATTTGTAAATATTCCACGGTACAAGTTCTCAGTCTGGCTGAGGTCTTGTGCAAATTTAAGGGTTGGAGTACAGACTGACTTTTGTTAAAGACTGGTTCTGTGATCACTGAACAGCTGTACAAGTATCGACCTCCATTAGAACCAGGTAATCATTTAACCAGATGTTTATTTTGACTAGTTCTGCTTTGGATGTTGCTAAACAATTTAACTGTTCCAAACCAGATGTAGGTAGACTTTCCAGGGTGTGCACTCTCCTGGACACTCATCAACGAACTCTCTTACACAATTTAATCTAGTGGCACTCCGCAATGAAAATGGCTTGCTGGCCCAGATCTTGAAGAAAATTTTAACCATTTGGCTGAGGCTTGGCTTTGTTTTGGGGTTTTGCTGTGGGCTGACCTAGAGTCCCTCTGTCCAGGATATGTCCTGAGTGAGGTTATACAATTAACTTCACTCAAGTGGTGGTTCCCAAGCTCAATCAGACTGGTGAGGTGTTCACTTCCATCGGAATATCCTGCAATTCAAATGCTCTACTTGCCGCATTTTCCAATGCTAAAACAATTGTATTGCCTGTTTGAAATCCAGTTGGGCTTCAGCTAGTAGGTGCTTTTGTTACGTCATTCATCCCATATACCAAATGGTTTCTCAGCATCTCATTAATGGTTAAACTAAAGTCACATGCCTGTGCCATTCATTTTGAAATAATCAAAAATCGCAATATGGATTTCCCTTGTTCTCAAAGTGCTGAGCAATACCGATAGTATCTCAAAATTACAGCAGACTTGGAGTTGTAATATTCCGTAACTAAATTTATCAAATCTTGAAAGAGTTTAGTATCTGGTGCCTCAGGGAAAGTTAGACTCCTCATACCGAAAGTGCTGCAGGTCCACAAGCTGTCAAGAGAAATACTCATTGCTTTTCATCAGCCCCACTGTCATTTGTCTGGAAAAAATAATCCATTCTTTCCACATACTGGTCCCAGTGTTTGCTGGCAGGATCGATCAAGTTAAGCTTCCTAAGTAAAAGTGTGGTGCCAGAAATGCTTACCCCTAACTCAAAGACGAATGTTGCGAATACATTTCTTCAGGAGCGTGCTTTTCTCTTGGTTCCAATGAAGTAACACCACAGAGACCAATATGCCATTACCAAGTCACCCTTTATTTACACATGGAGAATCCTTGACAATGATCCAGCTTCCTGAGAGCCAGCTCTCAGAGTGAACAGAACCTCTGACACTCCTGATCTTATCTGTCAATTGGGCTCCATGATTGGACCAAATTAACAGCCCCAATCAGGGAACCCATATTCAATGAGGTCCACCTGACTGACCTCATTACATTGTCTACACTATTCCTGTTCGAATTTGACTGATAAACTGTGTCATAGTAGTTCATAATTATTTCAAGTGGCTGTTATTACAACTGATGAAAATATTAATCACTGATAAATATGGCAAATAAAATGTTGATTGCGATATTATTTAATGTAATTGAGGCTTCCACCATGTTGATTAATGGAAATGGGCAACTAATTATGAATTTTCTGATTTTAGCTGTACCCATCTGGTGCATCAATATAAACACCACAGATATCAAAAATATTTGCAGTCCTCAGTTTCTGCCCTCTTTATGATAAAGGTGCTTCTGATCTTTGGGCACCTTATGGGAAGGGATTTGGGCAGATCGGAGGACATCCTCATGGGTCTGCTCCTGAGCCTGGCCAGGCTGGCAATAAACAGGTCCAAGCAGCAGGCTGCACAGGGGATAATTTCTGCTGACTGCCTGCCCCTCTTCCACGGTTGCATTCAAACCCGAATGTCCATGGTGAGAGCACATAGTGTCCACCTATAACCTTGATGCCTTTATCACCCGCTGTGCCCATCTCTCTCGAAAGTGCTTTACTTTCTCCTCCAGCGGCATTTTGATTTAGTCTCCTTCTTCTCTCCCTGACCTTCTTCCTCACTTTTTAGATGACAGCATTGCCTTTAACAGGCTTTGCTTGTTAATGTTTCATCAGCTACGTGGGTGTTTTCCTGGTGATGGGAATAAAATGAAAAATAAACATAAAGAGAAAAGATTTTTAAAAATCATGCAGCAATGGATGGGGCAAGTTGCATGAGGGCAGGCCAAAAGGCGAACACTGAAACGTGCAGGCTCCAGCATCCCTTGCTGTCAAGCATTTAAGCCATTGCCTATGAAGAGCCAAATCTCTCCCTCCCATGGAGAGATAGTAGTTGGAATTTCTCCCATGGATGTAAATGAAAGGAGGAGTAAATTCCAGGCACATTCCTTAACTTAGTGTGGCTCTGTAATCCTGTGGAACTTCATTTGATTGAACTTCAAAGTCAGAAGTCACATGACACCAAGTTGTAGTCCAACAGGTTTATGTGAAATTAAAAGCTTTTGAAGCACTGCTCCTTTGTCAGGTGAAGGACTTCTGTGAAGCCTTCAGTTGGTGAAGTGGTTATAGTCCAACAGGTGAAAAACTTCACCTGATGAAGGAGCAGCACTCCAAAAGCTTGTGATTCCAAATAAACCTCTTGGACTATAACCCAACATCACGAAACAAAAGGAACATTAGCGCCAGAAAATATTTCACTCTCCTTTTGCTACACTTCTTTAAAGGGATGTTGTTGAGTGGGGTAAGTATGTGCTTTATATATGCAGAATACTGAATGGCCTAGACAAAGTAGAGGTTGGGCAGATGTTTCCATTGGTAGGTGAGACGAGGGCCCGAGGGCATAGCCTCAGAGTAAAGGGAAGACCTTTTAGAATGGAGATGGAGAGAAACTTCTTCAGCCAGAGAGTGGTAAATCTATGGAATTCATTGCCACAGAAGGCTGTGGAGGCCAGGTCATTGAGTATATTTAAGGTTGATATAGATATTCTTGAGTATCAAGGGGATCAATGGTTATGGGGAGAAAGCGGGAGAACGGGATTGAGGAGCCTATCAGCTATAATTGAATGGCGGAGCAGACTTGATGGGCTGAATGGTATAATTTCTGCTCCTATGTCTTATGGTCTTATGATTGTGAAAATCAGCAATGACAAATCCTGTCTCCACTGACAGAATATACATGACCCTTTCAATTGATGATAGAAATTGGAAAGAGACAGGCTAAAGGACAATAGGAGCAGGTACAAAAGACAGTAACATTAAAACTTAACACAAACATCAATGCACAGAAATAGCAGGAAACTCACACCAGAAATGACTTGTTTCTAAAAAGAAAGCCAGCAGGACAAAGGAACATATAATGCAAACTGCAAAGGAAATATTAAGAATGAGGAATCTGAGACAAGATCAAGGATTAGTCTTGAAACTGTCAGCACTAAAAATACAAAAATATTAGATGAGAACATCTGAAGGCCAGGCAGAGAAATAGGAATAATCAAAAATCTAATAAATGAAATGTGGAAAGTAGAAAAAAACATGAAAAGGAGAGTGGAAAAGTTTCAACTCGTACAACAAAAGTAAATCAGTGCACAACAATTACACCTCCAGTCCACCTTATTATATCATTTTTGAATATTTAAAGTTTATAACATTGATCAGATTCAGTGTCACAGTTCACTTACAGCAATGAGATTAGTATTCCAAAATTAGATAGCTTTCATTCATTCTTACTTTTAAAAAAAATTGACACCAAGCCTGAAGAAGAAACCTTCCTTTAAAGTAGAACTTGGGTTAGCTGCTTCCACGAGTTGGTAGTAGAGCTTTACATCAAATTGGTGGGTGGGTTGCATAAAAGAAAACATTCAAATACTCAGTAAATATCTTCTGCTGTTTGTTAACCTCTGACAGATTTTGGGTATATCAGCTTAATGTCAGTTGGGTAATACAAGGGCTAGACTTTTGATCACTATTAGATCAATCTCTCACCACTACAATCACTGCTGCTTGAATGTGTGTAAGTATAGACCTGGGTTGGGTAGAGACCAGGTTTAACTGTGATGATTTTATTCACTCATGCCACAACCAAATTTTCATCTATAAATACTGGCCTTGGCCTGTACAAAGAATAGTCAGTTACATGAAGTACTGGATGACGAATGTTGCTCTTTGAACAGTTTCCAGGATTGATCATCGCCTTCAGGGCTTAGGCAAGGACTTTGGAAAATATTACAGTTTGAACTCTTGTTCATGTGTGTAATGTCAGTACCCTTCAGAAGACATACCGTATAAAATTAGAAACTATGTTTTTACCTTTTAACCTCTTCTTACTCACTCATTCTTTCTTCTCGTCGTCCCTGCTGGCTTTGTAAATTGTAAATTAGACCATAAGACATAGAAACAAAAATTAGGCCATTTAGCCCATCGAGTCTGCTTCACCATTCAATCATGTCTTATAAGTTTCTCAGCCGCTTTCTCACTGTAACCTTTGAACCCCTTGATACTCAAGAACCTATCTATCTCAGTCTTAAATATATTCAATGACCGGGCCTTCACAGCCTTTTGTGGCCATGAATTCCATAGATTCACCACTTACTGACTGAAGTTTCTCCCCATCTCCATTCTAAAAGGTCTTCCCTTTACTCTAAGGCGGTGCCCGCAGGTCCTAGTCACTCTTACCAATGGAAACATCTTTCCAACATCTACTCTGTCCAGACCATTCAGTCATCTGTATATTTGAATTAGATCCCCCCTCATCCTTCTCAACTCCATTGAGTATAAACCCAGAGTCCTCAAACGTTCCTCTTTTGTTTATCTTTTCATTCCTGAGACCGTTCTTGTGAACCTCCTCTGAACACACTCCAGGGCCAGTACATCCTTCCTGAGATATGGGACCCAAAACTGCACACAATACTCCAAACGTCATCTGACCAGAGCCTTTTGGAGCCTCAGAAGTACATCCTTGCTTTTATATTCAAGTCCTCTCAAGATAAATGCCATCATTGCATTTGCCTTCCTAACTACTGACTCAACCTGCAAGTTTACCTTGAGAGAATGCTGGACTAGAACTCTGAAGTCTCTTTGCACTTAAGACTTCTGAATTATGTCCCCATTTAGTAAAATGTCTATGCCTCTATTCTTCCTACCAAATTGCATGACCTCACACTTTCCCACAATCAAGGTTAGGCTAATCAACCTGTAATTTTCCATCTTTTGTCTTCCTCCTTTTTCAAACAGGGGTGTCACATTTAATGATTTTCCAATCCTTTGGGACTCTCCCTGACTCTAGCGATTCCTGACAGATTACCACTAATGCTTCTGCTATCTCTTCAGCTATTTCCCTTAAGAGCTCTGAGGTGTAGTCCATCTGGTCCAGGTGATGTATCCACTTTCAGGCCATTCAGCTTTTCTAGCACCTTTACCTTGGTGATGGCCAACATACTCAGCTCTGCTCCCTCACTCTCCTGAAATTTTGGGATATTACCCATGTCTTCCACTGTGAAGACTGCCACAAAGTAATTGTTCAGTTCCTCAGCCATTTCCTTGTTCTCCATCACTATCTCTGCAGTATCATTTTCCAGCAGCCCAATGTCCGCTTTTGCCTCTCTTTCGCCCTTTATGTATCTAAAAAAATGTTTACAGTCTTCCTTTAATTAACTGGCTAGCTCACCCTCATATTTAATCTTCTCCCTCCTTATTTCTTTGTTTGTTGCAGTCTGTTGGTTTTTGTAAGTGTCCCAATCCTCTGGTTTCCCACTGCCCTTGCCACATTATATGCTTTGTCTTTTGTTTTTATGCTATCCCTGACTTCCCTAGTCAGCCATGGTGGAGTCATCCCCACTGCACCATGCTGCTTTTTCCTTGGGATGAATCACTGCTGTGTCTCCTGAGTTACATCTAGAAACCCTTGCTATTACTATTCCACTGTCTTTCCTGCTCGGCTCTTCTCCCAGTCAACTCTACCCAGCTCCTCCTTCATGCCTTTGTAGTTGCCTTTATTCAACGATAATACTGTTACCTCTGATTCTACCTTCTCTCTCTCAAATTGCAGAGTAATTTCAATCATATTATGATCAATGGCTCCTAAGGGTTCCTTCACCTTAAGCGCCCTTATTAAGTTTGCCTCATTGCACATTGTTCCTTATGCTTTTGTGGCATTTCCATCTTAACTCAGAAATGTCGGTGGTAAATTTAATGTAGCCTGTCCATTGAGAATGGGATAGGTCAGATTGGATGCAAAACATACTTTCAAATCCAATGGTCCCAGTGAAGCTGCTTCCCCTCTCTCCTGATTGCAGGACCCCTGATCCACTTCCATTTCTGCTCCCACAACTGATCTTGTAACATGGGTTACCAGGTATCCCCCATCATATCATTCCAGATTACTGCTGAAAATGTGTTGCTGGAGAAGCGCAGCAGGTCAGGCAGCATCCAGGGAACAGGAGAATCGACGTTTCGGGCATAAGCCCTTCTTCAGGAATGAGGAAAGTTTGTCCAGCAGGCTAAGATAAAAGGTAGGGAGGAGGGACTTGGGGGAGGGGCGTCGGAAATGTGATAGGTGGAAAGAGGTCAAGGTGAGGGTGATAGGTCAGACTGGGGTGGGGGCGGAGAGGTCAGGAAGAAGATTGCAGGTTAAGAAGGCGGTGCTGAATTCGATGGATTTGACTGAGACAAGGTGGGGGGAGGGGAAATGAGGAAACTGGTGAAATCCGAGTTCATCCCTTGTGGTTGGAGTGTTCCTAGGCGGAAGATGAGGCGCTCTTCCTCCAACCGTCGTGTTGTTGTGGTCTGGCGATGGAGGAGTCCAAAGACCTGCATATCCTTGGTGGAGTGGGAGGGGGAGTTGAAGTGTTGAGCCACAGGATGTTTGGGTTGGTTGGTCCGGGTGTCCCAGAGGTGTTCTCTGAAGCACTCCGCAAGTAGGCAGCCTGTCTCCCCAATATAGAGGAGGCCACATCGGGTGCAGAGGATGCAATAGATGATGTGTGTGGAGGTGCAGGTGAATCTATGGCGGATATGGAAGTTTCCTTTGGGGCCTTGGAGGGAGGTGAGGGGGGAGGTGTGGGCGCAAGTCTTGCACCTCCTGCGGTTGCAGGGGAAGGTGCCGGGAGTGGAGGTTGGGTTGGTGGGGGGTGTGGATCTGACGAGGGAGTCACGGAGGGAGTGGTCTTTACGGAATGCAGATAGGGGAGGGGAGGGAAATATATCCTTGGTGGTGGGGTCTGTTTGGAGGTGGCGGAAATGACAGCGGATGATGCACTGTACATGGAGATTGGTGGGGTGGTAGGTGAGGACCAGTGGGGTTCTGTCCTGGTGGCGGTTGGAGGGGCGGGGCTCAAGGGCAGAGGAGCGGGAAGTGGAAGAGATGCGGTGGAGGGCATCGTCGACCACGTCGGGGGGGAAATTGCGGTCCTTGAAGAAGGAGGCCATCTGGGTTGTACGTTTTTGGAACTGGTCCTCCTGGGAGCAGATGCGGCGGAGACGAAGGAATTGGGCGAATGGGATGGCGTTTTTACAGGGGGCAGGGTGGGAGGAGGTGTAGTCCAGGTAGCTGTGGGAGTCGGTCGGTTTATAGTAGATGTCCGTGTTGATTCGGTCGCCTGAGATAGAAATAGAAAGGTCGAGGAAGGGGAGGGAGGAATCTGAGACTGTCCAGGTGAATTTGAGGTCGGGGTGGAAGGTGTTGGTGAAGTGGATGAATTGTTCAACCTCCTCGTGGGAGCACGAGGCGGCACCGATACAGTCATCGATGTAGCGGAGGAAAAGGTGGGGGGTGGGGCCAGTGTAGTTGCGGAAGATGGACTGTTCCACATATCCTACGAAGAGGCAGGCATAGCTGGGGCCCATGCGGGTGCCCATGGCTACTCCTTTGGTTTGGAGGAAGTGGGAGGATTGGAAAGAGAAGTTGTTCAGGGTGAGGACCAGTTCAGTCAGTCGAAGGAGGGTGTCAGTGGAAGGGTACTGGTCGGTACGGCAGGAAAGGAAGAAGCGGAGGGCTTTGAGTCCTTCGTGATGGGGGATGGAGGTGTACAGGGACTGGATGTCCATGGTGAAGATAAGGCGTTGGGGACCGGGGAAGCGAAAATCATGGAGCAGGTGGAGGGCATGGGTGGTGTCCCGAACGTAGGTGGGGAGTTCTTGGACTAAGGGGGACAGGACCGTGTCGAGGTATGTGGAGATGAGTTCGGTGGGGCAGGAGCAGGCGGAGACAATGCTCCGCCTGCTCCTGCCCCACCGAACATTGTCTCCGCCTGCTCCTGCTTAAGGAAAACAACATACAATTGTGCAAAGATGAACGACAGATCAGATAATTGGATGGAATATGAAGAAAGGTAGTGACTGACTAAAATATTAATCAAGAGAAAGAAAATAGAGGATGAAAGGAAGTTAGCGAGAAATATAAATCTGTTACCAAGAGTTTGTACAAGTATTTAAAAAGGAAAAGAACAAATGAAGTGAGCATTGGTTCTCTGCAGAGTAAAAGTAGGGAGTTCATAGCATATCAGAAGGAAATAACAGATGAAATGAGCAAACCTTTTGCATCTGACTTCACCTTAGATGATACAAACAACATAACTGTTGTAAATCAGGAATAGGGAGCCAGAGAGGAACTTAATGAAATTACAGTCACTAGGGAAGTGGGAATAAGCAAACTGAGAGGTGACATGTCTTCAGATCCTGATGGACTTCATCTGATAGTCTTAAAAGGAAATAGCTAATAGAGTCATAGAGATGTACAGCATGGAAACAAACCCTTCAGTCCAACCTGTCCATGCCGACCAGATAGTCCAACCCAATCTAGTCCCACATGCCAGCACCCAGTTCATATCCCTCCAAACCCTTCCTATTCATATACCCATCAAAATGCCTCTTAAATGTTGCAATTGTACCAACCTCCACCACATCCTCTGGCAGCTCATACCATACACGTACCACCCTCTGCGTGAAAAAGTTGCCCCTTAGGTCTCTTTTATATCTTTCCCCTCTCACCTTAAACTTATGCCCTCTAGTTCTGGACTCCCCGACCCCAGGGAAAAGACTTTGTCTATTTATCCTATCCATGCCCCTCATAATTTTGTAAACCTCTATAAGGTCACCCCTCAGCCTCCGACGCTCCAGGGAAAACAGCCCCAGCCTGTTTAGCCTCTCCCTGTAGCTCAAATCCTCCAACCCTGGCAACATCCTTGTGAATCTTTTCTGAACTCTTTCAAGTTTCACAACATCTTTTCGATAGGAAGGAGACCAGAATTGCACGCAATATTCCAACAGTGGCCTAACCAATGTCCTGTACAGCTGCAACATGACCTCCCAACTCCTGCACTCAGTACTCTGACCAATAAAAGAAAGCATACCAAATGACTTCTTCACTATCCTATCTACCTGCAACTTCACTTTCAAGGAGCTATGAACCTGCACTCCAAGGTCTCTTTGTTCAGCAACACTCCCTAGGACCCTACCATTAAGTGTATAAGTACTGCTAAGATTTGCTTTCCCAAAATGCAGCACCTCGCATTTATCTGAATTAAACTCCATCTGCCACTTTTCAGCCCATTGGCCCATCTGGTCCAGATCCTGTTGTAATCTGAGGTAACCCTCTTCGCTGTCCACTACACCTCCAATTTTGGTGTCATCTGCAAACTTCCTAACTGTACCTCTTATGCTCGCATCCAAATCATTTATGTAAATGACAAAAAGTAGAGGACCCAGCACCAATTCTTGTGGCACTCCACTGGTCACAGGCCTCCAGTCTGAAAAACAGCCATCCACCACCACCGTCTGTCTTCTACCTTTGAGCCAGTTCAGTATCCAAATGGCTAATTCTCCCTGTATTCCATGAGATCTAACCTTGCTTATCAGTCTATCATGGGGAACTTTGTCGAACGTCTTACTGAAGTCCATATAGATCACATCTACTACTCTGCCCTCATCAATCTTCTTTGTTACTTCTTCAAAAAACTCAATCAAGTTTGTGAGACATGATTTCCCACGAACAAAGCCATGTTGACTATCCCTAATCAGTCCTTGCCTTTCCAAATACATGTACATCCTGTCCCTCAGGATTCCCTCCAACAACTTGCCCAACACTGAGGTAGGCTCACCAGTCTATAGTTCCCTGGATTGACTTTACCGCCCTTCTTAAACAGTGGCACCACAGTTGCCACCTTCCAGTCTTCCGGCACTTTCCCTGTGACTATCGATGATACAAATATCTCAGCAAGAGGTCCAGCAATCACTTCCCTAGCTTCCCACAGAGTTCTTGGGTACACCTGATCAGTTCCTGGGGATTTATCCACCTTTAATCATTTCAAGACATCCAGCACTCCCTCCTCTGTAATCTGGACATTTTGCAAGATGTCACCATCTATTTCCCTACAGTCTATATCTTCCATATCCTTTTCCACAGTAAATACTGATGCAAAATATTCATTTAGTATCTCCCCCATTTTCTGTGGCTCCACACAAAGGCTGCCTTGCTGATCTTTGAGGGGCCCTATTCTCTCCCTAGTTACCCTTTTGTCCTTAATATATTTGTAAAAACCCTTTGGATTGATATATACATTGATATTAATTTCACAAAATTCACTATGTTCTGGAATGGTTATTATTTGAATGGAAAGTAGTAAACGTAACTCCTCTGTTCAAGAAAGGAGGGAGGCAGAAAATATGAAACTGTAGGGCTATGGACAAGTTAGGAACAGGAAAAGGCCATTCAGCCCCTTCAGTCTGTTAGGTTGGCATCTGTCATGGGGCAAATGTTGGTATCGATCACCAAGAGACTGTACCTGAACTCTTGGAAAACCTCAATGTAATCATGGAGAGTCAGCATGGTTTTGTGAAAGGGAAATCAAGTTTAAGGTACTGGAGTTCTTTGAAGAAGTAATTTGTGCTCTGGATAAAGGGGAGCCTGCAACATACTATACTTGGATTTCCCAATGGTACAAGGTGCCACATGGAAGGTTATTGTGAGAAGTAGGAGCTTATGGAGTTGGGGTAATATAGTAGCATTGACAGAAGATTAGCAGGCTGGCAGAAAACAAAGATAAGCAAAACTATGTTTTTCTGATTGGCAGAACGTGACAAGTGCCATGGTCTTAACATTTTATTGTTTATATCAATGACTCAGATCGGGGAGAAAGGTATTAGGCAGTTATATTTGCAGATGGCATAAGATAGCTAAAAAATTATATTAACAAGAGGACACAAGGAGGTTACAGATGGATATAGATCAGTTGAGTGAGTATCCAAAAATTTGGTAGATGAAGGATAATGTGGGAAAATGTGAAATTGTTCATTTTGGATGGAAGAATTCAACAAAACTGTTGTTGAAATGAAGAATGATTACAACATTTTGAGGTGTAAAAGGGTCTAGGAGTTCCAGTGAATAAGTCAAAAATGTTAGTGAGTAAGTACCGCATGTATTCAAGAAGGCTAATGGTGAATGGTGGCATAGTGGTAATATCACTGGATTCAAAATTCAGATACCCAGGTTTACTAGATTGTTATGTGGAATGATTGAGTTATCATATGGGCAGACAGGGCTCATTTCCACTGGACGTTTGAAGCACGAGGGGTGACTTGCTTGAAGTAAATAAAACCTTGAATGGTCTGGACAAGGAAAGGGTGTTTCTTCTTATGAGAGAGGATTAGTAGGCGCTATTTAATAATTGGGAGTCACCCTTTTAGGACAGAGATTTCCTTCAAAGAGTTTGTAACTCTGTCACAGGTGGTGGTGGAAGTGAAGTCATTGAAAATATTTTTAAGGCAAAGGCAGACAGATTTTTCTTCGGCTATCTTGATAAAAGGAATGAGGAATTTGTAACACAAACATTTCAGCTACTACCCTGTTGAATGTTCAAGAGAGAGAAGATGGAAGTTGTTTTTATGAAGCCAGTTATTATAATATGAAGAACACTGTTTCTCAACCTCTCCCTCACCTTAGGCAGGGTAACTCAGGGTAACACTTCTCATCGAAGTGTTCTATCACATTACTTAGTCCAGGGGATTGACTACAGAACTATTAGTAATTCTGCAATAGAAAGCAGACATTGCCTACAAATATTCATGGTAAGGTAACAGATTTTTTACTGTGTGCGTGCCCATCTTATTTTTGTTCTGACACACATAACTAATAAATTCCTCATCAGATGTCAGATATCTGAGTAATTTTAATGTAATAAACGTAGTTGAAGTTTGGAATACTCGTTATGCTGTAGTGACCATCAGTTATCTCTCTCTAATGAGGGAGAGCCCTGGAGTCTGGAATGTACAGCCTGAAATTGTGGTGAAAACAGATTAAACTACAAGAATGCTTTGCTGTGATAATGGCAACAAATCTCAATACTGACCATCATTGCTACACTGAAATTAAGACAATATCTGGAATGCGCACTTGTGCAGAATAACGTGACAGACTGACTGTGTGGAGTTTGCACGTTCTCCCTGTGTCTGCGTGGGTTTCCTCCGGGTGCTCCGGTTTCCTCCCACAGTCCAAAGATGTGCAGGTCAGGTGAATTGGCCATGCTAAATTGCCCGTAGTGTTAGGTATAGGGGTAAATGTAGGGGTATGGGTGGGTTGCGCTTCGGCGGGTCGGTGTGGACTTGTTGGGCCGAAGGGCCTGTTTCCACACTGTAATGTAATGTAATCTAATCTAATCTAATCCAGAAATTGCTGTCAGTGATTCCGCGCTTCACATAAGAGTGCTCCTTGAAGCAGTCCACCACTCCAACTAATGGGAAATTGAATGAATTATCAAGAATTTCCAGGCTTTTTTAACCTTAAAAATCCTTCAAAATGTTACACTCTTTGACTTGGTGTAACTCGGCATTCCTAATTCGCAAGTACTGACATTTAAAGTAAAAGAACAGTTTTGAAATCATGTTAGCTTTTCACAGAAACTTTTTGAAAATTCTGTTCTGCTTGTTATTGCTCTTCATTCTCGCTAAGGAAAAAAAAATGAGGAAATGTACATTCAGCCCTTGTCCTGCTGTAATAGTAAACAAAACCAAGCTGGTCAAGTGTTTAGAGACTTATTTTTATTGTTCTTTCACAGATGCAAATGTAAAGGGCAGGACCAGCTTTTATTGCTCATCCCTAATAGCCCTTGATCTGAGTGGTTTGCTCAGCTTTTTCAGAGGCCAGTTAGGAAACAAGGCAGTGGGTCATGTGGACAAAATAAGCAGATTTCCTTCCCTAATGGACATTTGTGAACTGGATGGATTGTTCCAACATTAAAGTTAGTTTCACTAATGGTAATCATCAGAGTCCAGACTTTATTACAAATTTATCCAGATTTTATAAGGGATTTAACCCATGTCACCAGAGCATTACCACTATGTCCATGTGAAGGGAGGTTCACCACGTTACATTATTATTGGCATAATTAGCATTACATATGTTCACAAATAGAGACCAGACAACCTAGATGTTAACACCAGTTATCTTCCTTCGTAGCCATTCACCACAAGACAAAGTCACCATCTCATGTTAGTTTGCTAATGTTGATATCACTGCTACATAATTATAAATCCCGTTGACATTATTTGTGTTCAACCACTCCTTACTCCATGAGGGATATGACAGAGATAGGGAGGTTGAGACCATGGCAGGATTTGTAAAGAAAGTGCTGATATTAGGGGGCTGTATGGTCCTTGTACCCACAACGCCAGACTAATTAAAAGGTTACTGAGGGTCCCACCCAGGTTAAAACTATCTGTCTTGCATTAATTTAATGGACAATTATTTCTTAATAGCCTAGGGATATAATTTCTGCCCTTTAAGAGGAGAAAATACTTCTTCAGAGAGCTGACAGCTTTCATTGCAACAGTAGCCCCAAAAGGACAGCACTGCACTGGATGATGAAGCAAGCTGTTTTTGATTACAACATTGCAGGTGTTTTCAGAGTTGGTGAGGGGCAAGTCCAATGGTGGGATTTAGAGTCATAGAGCTGTACAGCATGCAAACAAATCCTTCGCTCCAACTCGTCCATGCAGACCAGATATCCTAAATTAAATTCATCCCACTTGCCAGCATTTCGCCCCTATCCCTTTTAACCCTTGCTGTTCATGTACCCATCCAGATGCCTTTTAAGTGTTGTAATTGTACCAATCTCCACCACTTCCTCTGGCAGCTTGTTCCATACACACACCACCCTCTCTCTGCGTGAAAGAGTTGCCCCTTAGGCCCCTTTTAAATCTTTACCCTCTGACCTTAAACATATACTGTCTAGTTTTGGACTCCACCATCCCAGAGAAAAAAGCTTGGCTGTTCATCCTATCCAAGCCCCTCAATTTTATAAACCTCTGTAAGATCAACCCTCAGCCTCTGACACTCCAAGGACCATAGCCTTATTCTGGATTAGTGGTGCTGGAAGAGCACAGCAGTTCAGGCAGCATTCGAGAAGCAGTAAAATCGACGTTTCGGGGAAAAGCCCTTCATCAGGAATACAGGCAGAGTGCCTGGAGGGTGGAGTGATAAATGAGAGGAGGGTGGGGGTGGCTTTAGCCTATTCAGCCTCTCCCTGTAGCTCAAACCCTCCAACCCTGGCAACATCCTTGTAAATCTTTTCTGAAACCATTCAAATTTCACAACATCATTCCTATAGCAGGAAGATCAGAATTGCATGCAGTATTCCAATAGTAGCCTAACCAATGTCCTTTACAGCCACAACATGATCTTTTAACTCCTATACTTAACGCACTGACCAATAAAGGAAAGCATACCAAATGCTTTCTTCACTATCCTATTGACCAGGGATTCCACTTTCAAGGAACCATGAACCTGCACCCCAAGCAACACTCCCTTGGACCTTACCATTAAGTGTATAAGTCCTGCTCTGATTTGCTTTTCCAAAATGCAGCACCTCACACTTATCTAAATTAAACACCTTCTGTACTCCTTGGCCCACTGGACCACCTGATCAAAATCCTGTTGTACTCTGCGGTAACTTTCTTTGTTGTCCACTACACCACCAATTTTGATGTCATCTGTAAATCCACTAACCATACCTACTATGTTCGCATCCAAACCATTTAGATAAATGATGAAAAACAGTGGATTCAGCACCAATCCTTGTGGTACACCGTTAGTCACAGGCCTCCAGTGTGAAAAGCAGTCCTCCACCACCATCCTCTGACTTCTAGCTTTGACCCAGTTCTGTATCCAAGTAGCAAGTTCTCCATGAATTCCATGTGATCTGCCCTTGCTAATCAGTCTATCATGCAGAATCTTGTCAAATGCCTTAAGGAAGTCCATATATATCCCACATCCACTGGTCCACCCTCATCAATCCTCTTTGTTACTTTTTCAAAAACCTCAATCAAGGCATTTGAGGCAAGGTTTGAGAGGATGTGGGACAAGGGGAACCTGGAGGGTATGCACTATCAGAGAAGATACAATGGACCAGTTACAGGAGGATTTACCCCCCTACTGCTCATCACAAGCCATGGCAGGTTGGCCATTTGGTGAGGTTTGTCTGCCAAAGCAGTGGGATGATGTCCTTCAGTCCATATTAAATCCTCACTTAAGGACCTCAGGTGCCTGACTGGCGGATGCTAAAGCCAATGCCATTACAACTGTTGTCTGAGCCAAGAAGGGAACAGCAGGTAAACTTCCTGATGTGTGCTGACCAACAAATTATAATCATCTGTAATTACCACTCTAACAGCAAGTTCAATTATTATTTGTCACGGCATGTTTGATATGCAAAACTGATTGTTTAGTTTTTAAAATAGTAAAAAAAATTAAGATGAATGTCAGGATGTGATAATAGTGCATACTATTCAGTTCCCTGCCATTCTTTTAATGTTTACGTCACCCTTGTTCCTCTTGAAGTGACATGAAATGGAAAGTTGCTTGTTTACAATGGTTACATCTCAGCTGACTGCATTGTGGTGGAGGCAGTAGTAATTGAAGCATTCAAGAGGGCATTAGATTGATTGATTTGAATAAAGTCAATGTTTTGATGGGGTAAAGCAGACAAACATAACTAATTCATAATGCTTGATGGAAAGCTGTGCACATATGAAGACTTGAATGGCCTGTTGCACTCTGGAGCTGTCCTTTGTAAGTGATGGAGAGGCATTAGGGAGTTGGAAGGTGAACTACTTACCATGGAATATGCAGCCGCTGACCAGCTCTAGCAGCTCCGTGACTACCTGTTATGCCCACGCCCCACTACAACCCACCCTCCCATCCTGGCACCTTCCCCTGCCACCGCAGGAATTGCAAAACCTGCGCCCACACCTCCTCCCTCACCTCCATCCAAGGCCCTAAAGGAGCCTTCCATATCCATCAAAGTTTTACCTGCACATCCACCAATATCATTTATTGTATCCGTTGCTCCAGATGCGGTCTCCTCTACATTGGGGAGACTGGACGCCGCCTAGCAGAGCGCTTTAGGAAATATCTCTGGGACACCCGCACCAATCAACCACACCACCCTGTGGCCCAACATTTCAACTCCCCCTCCCACTCTGCTGAGGACATGGAGGTCCTGGGCCTCCTTCACTGCCGCTCCCTCACCACCAGATACCTGGAGGAAGAACGCCTCATCTTCTGCCTCGGAACACTTCAACCCCAGGGCATCAATGTGGACTTCAACAGTTTCCTCATTTCCCCTTCCCCCACTTCACCCCAGTTCCAAACTTCCAGCTCAGCACTGTCCCCACGACTTGTCCTACCTGCCTATCCTCTTTTCCACCTATCCACTCCACACCCCCGACCTATCACCTTCATCCCCTCCCCCACTCGCCTATTGTACTCTATGCTATTTTCTCCCCACCCCCACCCCCCTGCCACTTATCTCTCCACCCTTCAGGCTCTCTGCCTGTATTCCTGATGAAGGGCTTTTGCCCGAAACGTCGATTTTACTGCTCCTCAGATGCTGCCTGAACTGCTGTGCTCTTCCAGCACCACTAATCCAGAATCTGGTTTCCAGCATCTGCAGTCATTGTTTTTACCTAAAACAGAACTATATTTAAATTAGGGAAAGCAATAACAAACAGGTGGATGTTTTGTTTTTGAGGGAGTTTCCTTAAAAGGGATTTAATAATGATTATGACAGTGAAACATTTGTTGGGTGAGGAAGGGTGTGTCTATGTGTGTGTCATAGATACTTGTTATCAACTTGCATTTGATTTTATTATCCTATTACACAAGTATTAATTACTACAAGCTCTCAACAACTATTTCATTGAAATCAGCAACTAATTGGTGATATTGCGTGACAGTAAATTATGCAAAGGCTTTTTATATTGCTCTGGTATGTCTTTTGCACTGTGGAAGTAAGATGTGCATTTGCAACCCATTAGTTGGTATATGCTTATAAAATTCAGGCTTACTTCAAAAGTAATCAGAGAACAAAGTATATATATATATTCAATTATAGTGCATCACAGTTTGTAACACCTACGATATTTTCAAAGCTTCCATTACATTTCACCAAGTCTGTACTTATAACAAATTTGCAACAACTTCAGCACCTCTCTGCAGTTCTGTGACTGAAATAGCAACTGATGAGATGAATACACTGACCTCGTCACAAGGTTTCACAAGGGAGCGTAAGAAATCCAGCAAACTGGCAAAATCACTATTTTCAATACAAAAGACTTTTTCAGCTATTCCAAAAATTCAAATAATTCTTCAGTGCTCCAGCAACTAAGTGATGCCTCTGCTGAGAAATGACACATCTCTTCATATTTAGCAGATGCAGCTTCAATGTCAAGTAGCCCCAGGATCATGTATATTATAGGAAGAAATTACTGCAGATGCTGCATGATGACGATATAGCTCTGATGAGAGTCAACTAGACTTGAAATGTTAGCTTCCTCTCACGTTGGCTTCTTAGTATCACATAATCCCGACAGTGCGGAAGCTGGCCATTTGGCCCATCAAGTCTGCACTGGCACTGCAAAGAACATCCCATCCAGACCCATTGCCCCACATTTCCCAAGATTAATCCATCTAGCCTGCACATCCCAGGCACTATGGTCAATTTCCCATGGCCAATCTACCTAACCTACACATCTTGGGACTGTGGGAGGTAACGAGAAGGAAACCTACACAGGCATGGGAGAAGTTGCCTGAGGATGGAATCGAGCTCAGGTCCCCGGAAATGTGAGGCAATAATGCTAACCACTGAGCCACCCATCCATGGATGCTTCCTGACCCGCTGTGATTTCCAGCAGTTTTTGTTTTCAGCGATATATTGTTTATCTTTCTTAACAGCATCCAAATGATGTGCCATTGCTCTTATTCCAATAGCGATATGAAATCTGAATTCCTGCAGTTGTAGGCTCTTTGAATTAAACTTTCATTTTTATGTTTTGAATTCATGGTGTGTATCTACTCAGGCAAGAAAGCCCAAAATAATATTGGGTCCTCATAATTAAGGATGGGATTTTCACACACATTTCTAGCTGGGAGAAGACTCCGGTGGGAACTAAAAACAATAAAATAAAGAACTGCAGATGCTGGAAATCTGAAACAAAAACAGAAATAGCTGGAGAAACTCTGGAGGTCTGGCAGGTCAGGGAGAGAGAAGCAGAGTTGATGTTTCGGGTCCAGCTACCCTTCTTCAGAACTGAGAACAATGATTAGGTGCGTTTGACACTTTTTTTTTAAAAAAAGGACAAACAAGCTTGGCAAATCTCTTGGAGTTCTTCAGAAGTTGTGAAATGACAGGATAGTTAGACGGAATCTTAGATTTTCAAAAGGCATTTCTAAAATGTCAAAAAGATAGGCCTCAGGGAATTGTCTACAATATATTGATGGTTTGATACAATTGTGTGCTTGCTAGGCCATTTCAGAGGGCATTTAACAGTCAACCATACAGAGAAAAGGCAGAGATGATTTCAGAAACCCTTAGTCCTGACAACATTCCAACAATAATACTGACCACATGCTCCAGAACTAGCCAAATTCACAGGCGAGTTGCTCCAGAACAATTTTACCAGCAACATAGAAAGTGCCCAGTTCTGATGGATGTATAAAAAACTGGTCAAACCAAATCCAGCCAATCATCACCATCATAATACCTTCATTAAGATGTGGGAACCATTCAACCCATACAATGTGCTCCATCACTCAATGAGATCATGGCTGATTGGGTAATCTTCAACTCCACTCTCTTGCCTTTTCATCATAACCCTTCATTCCCTTCATGCATAAAACACTGTGCATCTCAGCCTTGAGTATTCTTAATGACAGACCACTACAAACTTAAGTAGTAAAGATTCCACAGATTCACTAAACTCTGAGAGAAGAAATTCCTCCTCATCTCTATTCCTAAGCTAGCAAACACTTATTCTGCTCATGCTGTCTGGTCCTAGATGGTCCCACAATAGATAACAATCTCTTAGCATCTACCTTATCAGGCACCCTATGAATCCTTTATGTTTCAATAAGGTTGCTTCTTATTCTTCTAAACTCCAATGAGTGCAGGTCCAACTTTTCCTCATAAGAAAATCCCTTCATACCGAGGGTCAACCTGGTGAACCTTCTTTTAACTGCCTCCAAAACCAATACATCCTTCTTTAGAAAGGGGGACCAAACTTGTTCACACTGGTATTCTAGCTCTGGTCTAACTGGTGCCTTTTAAGTTTTAGCAAGACTATATTTTTACACTCCATTCCCTTTGAAATAAAGATCAAACATCCAATCAGCCTTCCATTGAACAAACTGAACTTGTATGCTAGTCTATTTTGTGATTCATGGACAGGGAATTAAAAATCCCTCTGTTCTGCAGCTTTCTGCAATCTTTCTCCATGTAAGTAATATTCAGCTCCACTATACTTCCAGCCAAAGTGCATTATTACACATTTCAAAAATTGTATTCCAGCTGCCATGTCTTTGGTCACTTACTTAATCTGTCAAAATCCTCTGAAGACTATTTGTGTCATCCTCACCACTAGCCTTCCCACCTAATTTTGGGCTATCCCAAAACTTGGCTATAGTACATTCACTTTTCTTATTCAAGTCATTAAGATTTATTGTAAATAATTATTGCCACAGCACTGATTCCTCTGGAACTCTACTAGTTAGTTGCCATCCTGAATACACCCTTTTATCACAATTTTCATGTCAGTTAACCAATTCTCTGTCCATGGTAATAAACTATCCCTGATGCAGTGGGCTTATTCAGAAGTCTTACATGCAGTGTTCCATAGAACTCCTTTTCAAAATCCATATATATTACATCCACTGGTTACCCCTCATCTATCCTGTCTGCTACTTCCTCAAATAAATTTGTCAGGCGTAATTTACTCTTCATGAAACTTCACTGAATTTGTTTAATTATATTCTGAACTTCTAAATACTCTACTGTTCCTTTACAGTAGACTCAAATTTTGACCCAATGACAGCGGTTAAGCTAATTGGCTATTACTTACTGCTTTTTCTCTCTATCCCGTTTTGAATATATTATTTTGCTCCAAACACTACGTGCATTTAAATACAAAGCCAGTAATTTGCCTATTTACCATGTTTTCCCCACTGACATTATATTGCTGCATTTTTGTAAAGTTTGTGTCCTCTGACCTTTCCTGTCCCACTCTGGCATCACTACTTAAGTAACCAGCCTGCAATGCCACTACATTTTTTTTACTTTATAAGAGATTGCATCCCCTCTCTCGAAACCTCTGCCCCTCCTCATGCAGTTTAAAGTGCTCTCTACAATGCTTGTTGTTAGATTCATTCGGACCATTTGTCCCAACCCGTTCAAGTGAAGCCCATTCCACCAGAACAGCTTCCTTCCTCAGTGCTCCCACAACAATCTTTGAACAACACATCTAACTCCTTGACTTTATTTACCCTATACCAGCTTTGGTGACTCAAATATTAGTCCAGAAATTATTACCTTCGAGGTCTGCTTCTTAACTTTCCTCATAATTGTCCAAATGCTTTCAGCAGAATTTCCTTTTTAGACTGATCAATGTCACTGATACCAATATGGTCAAAAGCAAGTGGATCTGCCCCTCTCACTCCAAGTGAGCTCCAAGGAAATGTCCTTAACCCTGGCAGATATCATAGCCATTTGGGACAGCTCAGGCAGCAGATAGCAGTATATATTCCCCCAAATCATACAGTGCCTTACCACTAGTCCTATAACCTCCCTCACTGTACTGGGTTCCTGTACTCTGTGCCATGATCAGTTCATTCATCCTCCCTGCAGTCTCTGCTCTCTTCCACACAGTTTTTAAGAACCTTGTAATCGTAGGAACTGAGGCTCTTCAAATGCTACCTCCTGGGTCCTCAAGCCTGCCTCAGCAGCAGTCACATCATCTTCTCCCTGATCACAGACTAATTTTGAATTACCTAGTCTGAGGAATATGGCTGCCTCCTGGAGCAAAGTGTCCAAGCAACTTTTCCCCTCCCTAATGAGGTACATCTTCAGCTTATACTCTGAATCCTCAACTTGGATCTGATGTTCTTCAAACTCCATCATCACTATACTGAAGAATAGTACCACATCAGTGCTATCAAGAACTCATGCTCAGCAATAACCTGCTCTCTGACACAATGTTTGTTCAGCTGCTGACCTGAATATGCCTTGGTCCTAGTACGGACAAATCAGCTGAAGTCCGCGGGGGGAGTAAGAGTCACTGTCCTTGACATTAAGGGAGCATTTGACTGAGTCTAGCATCATACAGTCCTGGCAAAACATGTGAAAATGGGATTTGGTGGAAAACTGTCTGTCAATTGGAATCAAACTTAACACAAGGGATAGCACTGTAGATCCAACTCAAGGTTGCATCCTCAGCCCAAACATATTCAGTTCCTTCATCAATGAACTTTCCTCCATCATAATGTTAGAAGTGGAAATGTTCACTGACAATCACAATATGTTCAGAACATTTGCAACTCCTCAGATTCTGAGGTAGCCTATGTTCCTTTGTATCAAGACCGGGACACCATCCAAACTTGGACTTAAATGTGGCAAGTCACATTTGTGCAACACAGTGCTAAGCAACGATAATCTCCAACAAGAAAGAATCTAATAACTTTGTCTTAACATTGAATGGAATTACCAACACTGAACCATCACAATCAAATTCCTGGGTGACCAGAAATTGAAACTGCCATTGCAAATAAGAGATTTGAAGATATGAATTAGGAGTAGGAGTAGGTCATTTGGTCCCTCCAGCCTGCTCAACTATTCAATAGCATGATGGCTATTCTGATCATGGCCTTAACTCCCTATTCCCACCTGCACCTGTAATGACCACTGATGACTTTGTTGTCAAAAATTTAAAATTATTCAATGATTCTGCCTCTCATGCTCTCTGGTGGGGGAGGGGGAGGGGGGGTGGCGGTGTGGAGTTTCTAATAGTCATGAAGTTCTGAGAGAATATTTCCTCCTCATCTCCATCTTAAATGGGAGGCTCCATATTTTTAAACTGCAGTCCATCATTCTAGTCTCTGCCACAAAGAAAACATCTTTTCAGCATTGATCCTGCATAATCCCCTCAGGATTTTATATATTCTTCTAAACTCCAATGGAGAAAGTGTCAGCATATCCCAAATTTTCTCATAAGATAACATCCCTTCACCCTCACCCAGGTTTTAGTCGAGTGGTACAAATCCTGTAGTAAGTAAATCACCTCCTGACTCTCCATAGGATGTTCTTGTGAGAGGTGTGCATTACTGGCTGGCCAGCATTTATTGGCTGTCCCTAGTTGTTGTTGAGATGATGGCAGTGAACTTCCTTTTTGTACATGTGCTGTAGGTAGACCCACAATGCTGCTAGGGAGAGAATTCCAGAATTTTGACCCAGTGACAGTAAAGGCAAAAGTTAAGAATATGATGGAATATTCTCCCCTTGATTGGATATGGGCAGTTCTAGAAACTCAATCAGCTCAATGAAGCTCACTTGATCAGAACCACATTCACTACATTCAATATTCACACAAAGGCAGCATTATGTACCATTTACAAAATGCACTGCAGCAACTCATCCAGGCTCCTTTGAAAGCACGTCCCAAACCCGTGCCTTTCACCACATAGAAGGACAACAGCTGTATGCATGGGACTACCTCCACCTGCAATTTCTGTTCTAAGCCACCCACCATCTTAACTTGAAACTATTCACTGTCCCTTAACTATTGTGAGGTCATAACCCTCAAACTCCCTTCCTAATACCACTATAGGTGTGCCTACACACCCAGGACTGCAGCAGTTCAAGAAGACAGCTCAATACCAACTTCTCAAGGGCAATTAGGAATGGGCAATAAATGCTGGCCTGGTTCAACATTTATCACTCGCCATGTACAACTTTTTAAATATGTGAATAGTGGATTGGCTCTAGGATAGAAAAAATAATATAAGAATAAATAGTTAGTTTGACAAGTAGTTATTATTATTTTTAATCAACCTATAACACATCTCCGGTGCAGGTGGGACTTGAACCTGGAACTTCTGACCTCGAAGTAGGGACACACCCAGCACTAAACACTATATAGGACAAACAGGAAGACAGCTAACAATCCGCATACATGAACATCAACTAGCCACGAAACGACACGACCAGCTATCCTTAGTAGCCACACACGCAGACAACAAGCAACATGAATTCGACTGGGACAACACTACTATCATAGGGCAAGCCAGACAGAGAACAGCCAGGGAATTCCTAGAGGCATGGCATTCATCTATAAACTCCATCAACAAACACATCGACCTGGACCCAATATACCAACCACTACAGCAGACAGCTGAAACTGACAACCGGAAGCGGCAGGGACAGACCACTATAAACACCGGAGGAAACATCAAAGAAGCGCTTCACAGGAGGCTCCCAAGCACTGATGATGTCGCCTAGTCAGGGGACGAAACGTTTGCAACAAAAACTTCCAGCTCGGCGAACAGAACCACAGCAACGAGCACCTGAGCTACAAATCTTCGCACAAACTTTGAACACACCCAGTTCACAACAAAGACCTTCAAATTTGAATCTGCGCATGTAAATGTCAATGAATTTCTAATTCATCTGCTCAGCTCCAAACGCAGGATTGGCAAGCAGTTGTATCCTCATGGATCAGTGCTGTTTTCTCTGTGGATTAAAACCTATGTTAATGATTTTAATGAAGGGACCAAGTGCAATATACTCAAGCTTCCTGCTAATACAAAACTCCAAATATAAGCTAAAACAGGATGTTGGGTAATCATCAATTGGAAAAAGATGTGTATTTTGGGATTGAGTTACTACACCTGCGTTTGTTTTGATACCAATCAATGCTGAATACTAAAACAAACAGTAACATGATGCAACTTTTAATATCTATCATCCTTCTCAATAGTTATTACCTACAGGTACAATGATAGGTTCACTAGTCTATAACAATGGGTGTTTCTATTGGGTAATGTGTTTTGGAGCAGCATTTAAAGATTAGATTAGATTACCTACAGTGTGGAAACAGGCACTTCGGCCCAACAAGTCCACACCACCCCGCCGAAGCGCAACCCACCCATACCCCTACACATCTACCCCTTACCTAACACTACGGGCAATTTAGCATGGCCAATTCACCTGACCTGCATATCTTTGGACTGTGGGAGGAAACCGGAGCACCCGGAGGAAACACACGCAGACACGGGGAGATGTGCAAACTCCACACAGTCAGTCGCCTGAGGCGGGAATTGAACGCGGGTCTCAAGCGCAGTTCTGGACTCCCCCACCCCAGGGAAAAGACTTTGCCTATTTATCCTATCCATGCCCCTCATAATTTTGTAAATGTCTATAAGGTCACCCCTCAGCCTCCGACACTCCAGGGAAAACAGCCCCAGCCTGTTCAGCCTCTCCCTGTAGCTCAGATCCTCCAACCCTGGCAACATCCTTGTAAATCTTTTCTGAACCCTTTCAAGTTTCACAACATCTTTCTGATAGGAAGGAGACCAGAATTACACACAATATTCCAATAGTGGCCTAACCAATGTCCTGTACAGCTGCAACATCACCTCCCAACTCCTGCACTCAATACTCTGACCAATAAAGGAAAGCATACCAAACGCCTTCTTCACTATCCTATCTACCTGCGACTCCACTTTCAAGGAGCTATGAACCTGCACTCCAAGGTCCCTTTGTTCAGCAACACTCCCTCGGACCCTACCATTAAGTGTATAAGTCCTGCTAAGATTTGCTTTCCCAAAATGCGGCACCTTGCATTTATCTGAATTAAACTCCATCTGCCACTTCTCAGCCCATTGGCCCATCTGGTCCAGATCCTGTTGTAATCTTTGGTATCCCTCTTCGCTGTCCACTACACCTCCAATTTTGGTGTCACCTGTAAACTTACTAACTGTACCTCTTATGCTCGCATCCAAATCATTTATGTAAATGACAAAAAGTAAAGGGCCTAGCGCCGATCCTTGTGGCACTCCACTGGTCACAGGCCTCCAGTCTGAAAAACAACCCTCCACCACCACTCTCTGTCTTCTACCTATCGTGGAGGAATCTTGAGATATCACTCTAATTATAATTAGCTGCAAGTTCTGTGTCTTCTACATTGTTTCTCAGTGCTGGCAGCATAAGACTTTTTAGAGCACAATTATATCTGAATAAGTTACTACTTAGGGGCTGAAATACAATGGGGTGACACAATGCCACAGTTAGAGTCAAAGAGATCTAAAGCCCTTTGGCCCATCAAAGCTACACCAGTCAAAAACAACCATCTAACTGTTCTAATCCAGCACTTGATCCATAGCCTTCTGTAAAGTCATAAAAATCTACAAAGTATTCTATAAAGCTCTCTTTGAATCGCATCTCAGTACATCTGTGAACCACCTCAGAAGAAATGCTTTGGCTTTGGAGGAGATGAGTGCTGAAAAATGTGTTGCTGGAAAAGCACAGCAGGTCAGGCAGCATCCAAGGAGCAGGAGAATCGATATTTCGGGCATAAGCCCTTCTTCAGGAATGAGGAGGGTGTGCCAAGCAGGCTAAGATAAAAGGTAGGGAAGACGGACTTGGGTGAGGGGCATTGGGAATGCGATAGGTGGAAGGAGGTTAAGGTGAGGGTGATAGGCCAGAGAGGGGGTGAGGGCAGAGAGGTCGGGAAGAAGATTGCAGGTCAAGAAGGCGGTGCTGAGTCCGAGGGTTGGGGTAGGGGAAATGAGGAAGCTGGAGAAATCTGATTTCATCCCTTGTGGTTGGAGGGTTCCTAGGCGGAAGATGAGGCACTCTTCCTCCAGGCATCGTGTTGCCATGGTCTGGCGATGGAGGAGGCCAAGGACCTGCATGTCCTTGGCGGAGTGGGAGAGGGAGTTAAAGTGTTCAGCCACAGGGTGGTTGGGTTGGTTGGTGCGGATGTCCTAGAGGTGTTCTCTGAAACGTTCCGCAAGTAGGCGGCCTGTCTCCCCAATGTAGAGGAGGCCACATCGGGTGCAGCGGATGCAGTAAATGATGTGTGTGGAGGTGCAGGTGAATTTGTGATGGATATGGAAGGATCCCTTGGGGTCTTGGAGGGAAATGAGGGGGAAGGTGTGGGCGCAAGTTTTGCATTTCTTGCGGTTGCACTCAGATTCACCAGAACAATACCAAACCCTGATGCATCATAGCAATTTGAGTACAGTATGTAATAAAACTGCTGTTGCTGCAAAAATAAAAACTATGTGTCATTTCCTATTTGATGACTATTTTATGAACTGTTAAATGACAGTCCTGCTGTACTGTACTGAATGCTTTGTCATATGTAAAATTGTTTTCATATACAATATTAATCAATCAATTAAAAAAACTTTTATTTGTAGCAGCAGGTTCACATTAGATTACATATTCAAGGAGCTGCAGAAGAACATGGCCACCAGAGCTTTAGATTTTGGACAGATGAAAGACAGATACAGTGCCTGAGGTCCCAGACTAGGAATGATTATTCCTACAAACATTTACTGTGGAACTTATAATGGCTTTAAAACTTATCTGATTAAGTCTAATGTTGAGAAATTCTGTTTGAACTTGCAGAATTTTCTTCTATTTTAACCCTTTGCCTCCTGAACCTCTGCCTTACTTTTTTTTAATGGGCAGAAGTTGAGAAGCAGAGGCCACAGCCTGAAAGTAATTGGCAACAAAAGCAATGATGACATCTGGAAATATGTTTTCTCTAAGTGAGAAATTAAGGTCTGGATTTGACTACCTGAGAGTGCACTGGAGGCAGGTTCCATTGAGGCATTGAAGATAGAATTGGATTTTTTTTGTAGATGTATACACAGCTGTCACTGTGCATTGGTAATGGAGCAAGTGAGTTTTGAAAGTGTTAGGTTGCATGTCAATCAAACAGGCTATGTTATCTATAAAGACACATAGACCTAGAAATTGACCTTAGGCAGTGACATAAAGCAGGTGGTATTGAATCAGCCACTCAGTGGCTGATATTCAATTTTAATTCAATCACTGCAACTTAATGTCATGTGCTGCATATAATGGATGGCTGGTCTGAGATTGCGCGTTTTGAATCATCACCTGAGATGAATTTCTACCCCATACTTTCTATAAAATGAGATTTCTTCCCCAGCAGTAACTGGCTCAGTCCCCTCTTGAAAGCATTAGAAAATTACACTGAATTGCCTTAATTCAACACTTTCATTTAAATCTTTAAAACATGTTAGAGAAATGGAATAGGAATGACAACAAATATTCTGCTACCGTTCCAATTTACAGTCTTGATGAAAACAAATGTGGACTGATTCAGCGAGCTGAGACATTAATGGTTGAATTATAAAAGCAATGCCAATAAACATACTGTCTGTGAGACTTAGTACTCTTAGTATTCGTTTTAAGATTTTAAAATCTAGTTCCTACCTGACAGCACAGATCAACGTCCGATCGAAAGGTGCAACAGCAAAAAAAAATGGCTGAGGCAACAAGTGAACACGCAGCCAGTGAATGAATCATAAACATAATTAACTGCTAGGCTTATAGTTAAAATCAGGGGCTTGGCTGACATACAACAAACAAGCAGCTTTGCTTCACCTTACAAATCATTAAACAGTTGAATGCAATAGCTGAGTCTGTAGAGAGGTGAATAATAAAACAATTCCTTGGACGAGATAAAAGGTTCACAAGTACAGGTTGACTGACAGACCACTTCAACCTGATTTACAGATATTGAGTTGCTCTCAGTTTCTTGTTCCATGTTTAAATACTAGTACAATATATATATATTTTTAAATCTACTGGGCTAAACCTAATGGAATATAAAACAAGCTGTCATAATTAGTCATCCCACTGTATCACAAAGAATAATTTCACCCTAATCATTAAGTGCTTTGGTGCTAACTTATCTGGTCCTTTTTAAAAATGTATTCATGGGATGCGGGTATCCTTAGGTGGGTCAACATTTATTAGTAACCTAGTTACCCTGAAAACGTGGTGGTGAGCTACTTTCTTTTACAACTTCAGTCCATTCGGTATATATATATATATATATATATACGCTCATATTGGGAATGAGTTCCACAATTTTTACCTGGTAACACTAAAGCAACAGCAGTATATTTTTGAGTCAGGATGCTGAGTGTTTTTGTAGGGAAATGGCAAGCGATGGTGTTTCATTGTATCTGCTGCCCTTATCCTTCTAGATGATGTTAGTCATGGGTTTAGAAAGAGATGTCTGTGCTGTGCGCGGTGAGGCCATGCTAGGTTGTAGAGAGAGAAGAATCTGTTCCCTTACTGATGAAAAACAATATTTTATAAACCATGTACACTATATATTTTTAGGAACCTTACAGGCTTAGTCCTAGTTGTCAGTAAGTCCCCACATCAGTAGGCATAATTGATGTTGTATACCGTTGTATAGAATATTTGGACTTGCCCAATATCTTACTGCTCCTTATATTAAATTATTTAATATATGTGATTGTGCCCAAGCAACAAATTCCTACTGCATTTACCCACGAGTTTGGCAGTGTGATGTTCCTGATAACAAATTAATAATCAATCATTCATCAGGGATTGGTTAATTCCATGGGCTAATTTATTTAAAACAGTAAACAAGTTTTAGGTTAGGAATCAGATATTATAGAAAACCCACTGATTTGCATTTGTGCAGCTTGCAAATTTTATTGCAAATTATATTGTTCATCAGCAGTCGCTATGACTCAACTGACTATGCATCAACAATACAAGATGCAAACAAGAAAAAAATACAAATGGCATATATAATTTCTTCAGTAGCAACTTTAAAAAAGAGTTTAAACAAATATTAGTTAACCTTGCATTCATTTACTCTGTCAGTGACAGCTGAACCATTAAAGCAACTAGGAAGGCTTTGGGCTTGGTCACTGGCACTTCTGCTGAATTACTCACAAAGTTTAATGTGGTATTGTTACACCTCAGGTGAGATTTCTGTTCCTTCTAAATGCCAATAGAACTAACAAGAGTGGTCACCTGAGACAACCTCTCTCTCTCCGTGCGTGGCTGAATAACCATAAAGTAAATATTCTGCTTGTTGGCTTAATGGCTGATTGAAACAGACTAAAAGTACATAAAAGGTGGAGGGGGCCCTGCAGGTTTTACTGTTTAATTGTATCACAGCAAGAGCTAACTCTATCACAAGAGGAGAAAGATAATTCAAATATAATTAGATTTTTATTTTAGTCTTCTGGACGACTAGTTTACTTATATAACCACGATGCACCGGGAGCCACAATCAGATGCTAGTCTGCACAGCCCCAAACTACAAATGTAACATCACTTTTAAACAGTCTGAAGTGTAATGTACATTAATAATTTTGATTTAACTGTCCAGGATATGAGTTTCATGAAAATCTTTGGGGTGATAAAGAGTGAGGATAGCCATAAACTCCAGAAGAATATCAATGGACTAGTAACCTGACGGAGCAGAAGTGTGGGGTAAAGCACTTGGGAAGGGCTAACAAGGAAAGGTATTATACTATGAATGGAAAAGCCACTGAAAAGTACTGAAAATCAGGGAGACCTTCATCTGTTTACCCACAGGTCCCCGAGAGGACTGGTAGATAAAATGGTTAAGAGGATACATAGGATACTTGCCTTTATTATCTGAGGTTTAGAATACACGAACTAGAGATTATGCTGGGACTGTATAAAATGTTGGTTAAGTCACAAGTGGAATATCGTATATGCAGCTTTAGCCACTGCACTATAGGGTGTATGTGATTGCATTAGAGAATTTGCAGACAAGATTGAGGTAGGAGGAAAGATTGGATAGGCTAGTGTTGTTTTCTGTGTTTTCAAAGACTGAGAGGATACTTGATAGAGGTGTATAAGATTGTGAGGGGCATGAATAGGGTGGATAGGGAGACACTTTCTCCATAGTAGACAGGTAAAAGATCATAGGAGGGGCATAGATTTACATTTAGAGGTAGAAGGCTACAAGGAGAGTTGAGGAAAACATTTTTTCACTCAGAAACTGAGTCACTGACTGAAAACCTTGTAACATCTATTAGTACAAACATATTCACTTGTATTACTATAGCCTCCAGGACTATGGGCTAAAAGCTGGAAAATGAGATTACTGTAAGTAGATCTTTATTAACCAGTGCAAACATTTATGGACTGAATGGCCTCCTTCTGTGTTGTCAACAGCTACGGGTCCTTGTAAGCATTTTAAAATTTCTACTCAAATGTGTTCACCATGATGCCATCACGTTAAGTGATAAATTATAAGTTAGATTAGTCTATTACTGAAATCAGTGCACCTCATCAAATTCAATAAATTCTCTTTCTGCTGTAAGACTAAAACAGTGAACTGAACCAGTTTTTGAATATATTGCTTTAGCAGTGATTCTGCACCAAAAAGAAACTACAGCGCCCCTCTTTGTCAGTTCTTATAAATGCATGTCTATCTTTTCGCAGTTTTGAAACATGAGATTATCCTTCCCCTTTGAATTTTCCACTGTTTCTGTCTCTTCACCCAACAATTTGCCGAAGCTCAGTTTCTTGGATATAGCCACACTTCAATATCTCAAAACCATGGCACACAATGGTTTCCTTTTCAAGTTCCTTTCTCCACTATCATTCTTGTTTAACCTACCGTGTTGTTCGTACCACATTCGTTACCACTTCATCTTGACACGCCTCTTTTGTGTAATGGCTCAATTTCCCCATTGACTTTAAAATTGCAATCTGGCCTTCTTTAAGCTATGTGTAAAGCCTACGTACCTATCATTTTGATTTTGCTCTGTTGTAATGCAACTTACATATACTCACTGAACCATCCCAGCTCCAGTCCCATTCCTTCATCTTAAAGAACAAGTACCAAAAAAGCATCTTCACCTTGAGGCCAGTTTTCCTCATCCTACCTTCCTTTTTCTATCGATTTTTCTCAAAGAAGAGTGGTTTTCACAGGTTTAGAGGAAGAGGGGAATGGAAAATATCAGGAAAAAAAGTCAATATCCTAGTGTCTTTGAACCTTCTCCCATCTTTCCTGGGGGTGGGTTGGGAGCATTACTGAAAATCCATGGGGTGCAGAAAGAGGGTAATCAAAAGATTTAAGGAGGTAATTGAAAGAAAATTTGAGCGTACAATGGCTATTTGTTAACTGTATGAGTCACATGCAGTGTCTTGCACCTAACAGCTGAGATGAGATGAGATCATGGCAAGAAATCATTGACTCCTGAATCTCAGCAATAAAACTGGAGTAAGCATTATCCTCAAACCAGCCATAGGCAAAATGCAATGAAAGGAACTTACATTGAAACGAGCAGTGTGAAGCAGGTCATTCAGCCCATCAAATCCACAGTGACCCTGTAAAGAGCATCCCACCCAGTCCCTGTAACTTTGCATTTCCTGTGGCCAATCCACTTAACCTACACATCTTTGGACTGTTGGAGGAAATGGGAGGACCCAGAGGAAACCCACACAGACCCAGGGAAAATGTGCAAACCCCACACAGACAGTTGCCCAAAGGTGGAATCAATCCCGGGTTCCTGGCGCTGTGAGGCAGCAGTGCAACCACTGAGCTCCTGTGCCACCCTTTTTGAAGGGTAAATTGCTGATCCAAGCT
Organism: Chiloscyllium plagiosum; assembly: GCF_037043375.1. Taxonomy (NCBI): domain Eukaryota; kingdom Metazoa; phylum Chordata; class Chondrichthyes; order Orectolobiformes; family Hemiscylliidae; genus Chiloscyllium; species Chiloscyllium plagiosum. The sequence goes on along the minus strand of NW_028270141.1, from coordinate 117,936,063 downwards.
TTCACATCTCTTTGCCAGCCCCAGCCTCCCCTAGTTCTGGATCACTTTGTACTGAAGCACGGAGACAGTCTCTTCCATTGCTCCAAAATTACAAAGCAGGTTTCTTTGCACATGTGCACTCTTGATGCCACCTACTGGTGTTGTTCACAGCATTTGTAACCTTGCATTCAAAAAAATTCAGCTCAATAAATATTTCAGAACGTTTGCTTTAGCTTGAAAAATTCAATTAAAGATGACTTACCGAAAAATATGTGCTGGAAGAAGCTAAAGAAAGATATTCCAATAGTACAGCTGTTGGTACTGATACAATGTGGAAAATCAGACATATTGCATCTGCTCATATTACCGACAAGGCATCAAATAAATTTTTAAATGAAGGCAATAACAGGCATAGAAATGACTTGGTTCCTTATAAACTTCATTCAGGATACACATAGAAGTTTCTGGAAACGATACCGGATGACAATAATAAAGTCACTGTCATATCACGTGACTCAGAATTCTTAGTATCTAATTACATCATCTCTTCTTGGAAGTGCTAAATAAGTAATTACAAAGCACAAGTCAATAGAAAAAATACAGGGCTTCCTGATAGGGAAAGACTTAACCAAGGTATCTCAAATCTCTCTCTTTGGCATTTTAGCAGAAGTGCTAACCTGTGCATTGAGATATTATGTCATTATCCACAAAGTAATTTCAATCCTAAGAGTGAAGGATAACAATTAGGAAATGTCACTTATCTTAGTTCTATTGAAAACCTACAAAAACATGATTTTGTCTAACTCACCTTTGCAGATTTTCCAGTTGGGCTTTTCAGACTTGTAGGACTTTGGGATTCCAGCTTTGTATTTTGAACAATGTCTGTAGCGTGGGCATAGTTGTTTACCACTTCAGAATTCTGCTTGACTCCCTCAGCTAGCATCCAGTCATTGGTTTTGAGAGATCTGCAGAATTACAATAGTACTTCCATAAATCTATATATTTGAGTTGAACACTATTAAATAGCCTGTGCTGAAATGTTACCATTATGATTGAAATCATATACAGATTGTTGCATTGCTAATACCAGATGTGTAAGATCAGTATGAGAATCTAAATTAAAGTGAAATTAGCTGAGGCATTTTTGAATGATTAGACACTATAAATTTAAGGCCTTTTTTCTTTTACCTGTGATGCAAATGCAAATATTAACTTCCTATTTGAAACAGGATGAGATGCAAGCTATTTTACAGAGATTTTAGAAGGGCATTGTTATGGACATGAAAGCAACAACTACAGCATGCATTCATCTAGCAACTTTACCACAAAAAAAAGCCTCAAAGTGCTGTGTTATCAAACTTTGATAATTATCAGACTTTGACATTCAGCCAAAAACAAACGGACAGATGGAGATTGATTTTAATGAGTGTCTTTAAAGAGGACAGAAAGGTGGAAAGGATTAGAAATTTTCACAACTTGCATCCAGGAACAAAAGTAGATCAATAAGCACAAGAATGGGTGGATGGGTGAATGGCACTTGGTGTGAGCTATAGTTACAGGCAGCAAAGTCTGAGATCAAGTTGACACTGGATTGGTTGCCAATCAGGAGTACATTTTAATAGTCAAGAAAATATTGGACAAATGGATAGATAAGAGTTTCAGCAGCAGATGAGTTGAGACAAAGGCAGAATCAAATAATGATATGGAGCTAAACAGGTATTCATGCTGACGTGTGGTTGGGACCTGGTCTTGGGGTCAACTTGACATTGTTTGCAGGGCAGATTTGCAATGACAAGCAGTGCATACAATTTGCTTCAAACTAACAATGAAAGATATTTCATTTCATTGAGTAGGTGAGATGGTGCTGAGGAAAAGCTGAGGTGGCATCATCAACATAAATGTGGAAATAGATACAATACATTTGGGTGATATTGCCAAGGGGGCTGTGTGTATAATCAGAAAAAGGAGGGGGCCATGATAGGTGCATTTCAGGAAACAAGGAGAGGGTGGAGAAAAAATTGATGAGATAAATAAAATTAATTGCTGAAGTAAACTGGGAAACTAGATTAAGGTGTAGGTCTGTAGCAGTAAGTAGCAGCCATTTAAGGAGAATACTCAGAAATGATTCATTTCATTGAGAAAGAAAGATTCTAGGGAATGGATGAACCACCTGTGCCCAATAAAGGAAGTTAAAGAAGGTTTAAAAAAAACTAATGAAAAAGCAAATAATTCTGCAAGGGGGTTCTTCTGGCATTGGTGGTGTCCCTATCTCTGTATTAGGAGGCCTAACATCAAGTGCCATCTGCTCCAGACATACAAAATATCATCTCTGTACAGGTTGGTGAGAAAATATTTATAATACTGCAAGTATTTTGTTCAAGTTAAAAGATTGTTCATCCTCATATTCTGCCCAAAGAACGACTAAGGTTGATCTAGAACAGCAATTTTAAGTATAAAATAGAAATACAAAAAGAGTTTTTATGTAAAAATGTAAAAGTGTCTGATGGTCTTCTAGAGAGTGAATCTGTAGACCTAAGTATGGTAAATAGAGAAATTGCAGATGAATTGAACTTTATATTTCACAACTGACTCCAATGAAAAGGATATAAATAATACACTGGAAGTAATTGTAAATCAGAATTGAAAGTGAGAAAGGAACTTAAAACAATTAAAATCACCAGGGAAACGGCAGATGTGTTCTATTTTGATACAAGCAAACAAAATATAACAGAAGCAGACCATTCAATCACTAACCCTAATCATGTTGACTCTGCTTTGTCATTTGTTAAGCTCATGGCTGATCTATTTGTCCTTCTAATTCCACATTTCCATCCTCAAAGATTTCTCTGCTAACAAGAATCTATCCACCTCCGTCTTATAAAAAAACATTGAGTGACCCCACTTCCATCACCTTCTCAGGGACAGAATTCCAAAGCTGCATAGCTTTGTTAGAGTAAAAAAAATTAATCTCCGTCCACATACAGTGAAGCCTTACTTTAAAATAGTGTCCCAAGTTCTGGACTGACCCACAAGAGAAAACATTGTCAAGACCATTCAGGATCGTATACAGTTCAAACAAGTCACCTTTTATTCTTCAAAGCTCCAGTGGAAACAATGTTAGTCTGTCCAACCTAACCTCAGAAGACAACCCAATCATTCCAGATATCAATCGAGTAAACATCCTCTGAACTGCTGCTAATTATTTACATCATCCCTTCAACAAAGAGACTGAAACAGCATAGGTATTCAATATGTGAACTCACCAATGCCTTGTACAACTGAAGTATAAGAACACATGAACTAAGAGAAGTAGGCAATTCAGCCCCTTGAGCCTGCTCCACCACTTGTTATGATCATGGCTGATTCCATCTCAGCCTTAACTACACTTTCCTGCTTGCTCTTAATTACCCTTCAAGAGATTACTGATAAAAATCTACCTCCTCCTTAAATTTACTCAATGTCTCAACATCTGTGGCCCTCTGCAGTAGTGAATTCCACAGATTCACAACCTTTGAGATAATTAATTTCTCATCTGTTTTAAATTGACTACCTCATATCTTAAAAATATGACCTCTCATTCTAGAATGCCCCACATGAGGAAGCATCTTTTCTATGTTTACTTTGTCAATCCCTTTTAGCATCTCATAAAACTCTATTAGATAGAACATAGAACATAGAAGAATACAGCGCAGTACAGGCCCTTCGGCCCTCAATGTTGCGCCGATCCAAGCCCACCTAACCTACACTAGCCCACTATCCTCCATATGCCTATCCAATGCCCGCTTAAATGCCCATAATGAGGGAGAGTCCACCACTGCTACTGGCAGGGCATTCCACGAACTCACGACTCGCTGAGTAAAGAACCTACCCCTAACATCTGTCCTATACCTACCCCCCCTTAATTTAAAGCTATGCCCCCTTGTAATGGCTGACTCCATACGTGGAAAAAGATTCTCACTGTCGACCCTATCTAAACCCCTAATCATCTTGTACACCTCTATCAAGTCACCCCTAAACCTTCTTTTCTCCAATGAAAACAACCCCAAGTGCCTCAGCCTTTCCTCATACGATCTTCCTACCATACCAGGCAACATCCTGGTAAACCGCCTCTGCACCCTGCACCTCTGTTCCAGTGCCTCCACATCCTTCCTATAGTATGGCGACCAAAACTGCACACAATACTCCAGATGCGGCCGCACCAGAGTCTTATACAACTGCAACATGACCTCAGTGCTCCGGAACTCAATTCCTCTACCAATAAAAGCTAGTACGCCATATGCCTTCTTCACCGCACTATTTACCTGGGTGGCAACTTTCAAAGATCTGTGTACATGGACACCAAGATCTCTCTGCTCATCCACACTACCAAGTATCCGACCATTAGCCCAGTACCCCATCTTTTTGTTACTCTTACCAAAGTGAATCACCTCACACTTAGCTACATTGAACTCCATTTGCCACATTTCTGCCCAGTTCTGCATCTTATCTATATCCCGCTGTAACCTGCCATGTCCTTCCTCACTGTCTACAACTCCTCCGACTTTCGTATCATCTGCAAACTTGCTCACCCAATCTTCTAACCCCTCCTCCAGGTCATTTATAAAAATGACAAACAGCAATGGTCCCAAAACAGATCCCTGCGGAACACCGCTAGTGACGGCACTCCAAGATGAACCTTTGCCATCAACTACTACCCTCTGTCTTCTTCCGGCCAGCCAATTCCTAATCCAAACCTCCAACTCCCCCTCAATGCCATACCTCTGTATTTTTTGAAGTAGCCTACCATGGGGAACCTTATCAAACGCCTTACTAAAATCCATATACACCACATCTACCGCTTTCCCCTCGTCCACCTCCTTAGTCACCTTTTCAAAGAATTCAATAAGGTTTGTGAGGCACAACCTGCCCTTCACAAAACCATGCTGACTATCCTTGATCACATTATTCCTATCCAGATGTTCATAAATCCTATCCCTTACAATTCTCTCTAAGACTTTGCCCACAACAGAAGTGAGACTCACCGGCCTATAGTTACTAGGGTTATCCCTACTCCCCTTCTTGAACAAGGGAACCACATTTTCTAGCCTCCAATCTTCCGGCACTACTCCTGTAGACAACGAGGACATAAAAATCAAGGCAAATGGCTCTGCAATCTCCTCCCTTGCTTCCCAGAGAATCCTAGGATAAATGCCATCAGGCCCAGGGGACTTATCTATTTTCACCTTTCCAGAATTTCCAACACCTCTTCTCTACATACCTCAAAGCCATCCATTCTACTTAATTGTGACTCAGTATTCACATTGACAATAATGTCTTGTTCCTGAGTGAATACTGATGAAAAGTATTCATTCAATGTCTCCCCAATCTCTTCAGCCTCCACATGCAACTTCCCACTAATATCCTTGACTGGACCTATTCCTACCCTAGTCATTCTTTTATTCCTGACATACCTATAGAAAGCCTTAGGGTTTTCCCTAATCCTACCAACTAAGGACCTTTCATGTCCCCTCCTTGCTACTCTTAGCTCTCTCTTCAGGTCCTTCCTGGCTTCCTTATAACTCTCAATAGCCCCAATTGAACCTTCACGCCTCATCTTTACATAGGCCGCCCACTTCCATTTAACAAGGGATTCCAATTCCTTATTAAACCACGGCTCCCTAACACGACCCTTTCCTCCCTGCCTGACGGGTACATACTTATCAAGGACACTCAATAGTTGTTCCTTGAACAAGCTCCACATATCAATTACGCCCTTGCCTTGAAGCTTACTTTTCCAAGCCACACATCCTAAGTCATGCCTCACCGCATCATAATTTCCCTTACCCCAGCTATAACTCTTGCCCTGTAGTGCACACTTATCCCTCTCCATCACTAGAGTAAAAGTCACCGAATTGTGGTCACTGTCCCAAAGTGCTCACCTACCTCTAATTCTAGCACCTGGCCTGGTTCATTACCCAGAACCAAATCCAGTATGGCCTCACCTCTTGTTGGCCTATCTACATATTGTGTCAGGAAACCCTCCTGCACACATTGGACAAACACTGACCCATCTAACGAACTTGAGCTATAGCTTTCCCAATCAATATCAGGAAAGTTAAAGTCCCCCATAACAACCACCCTATTACTTTCACCTCTTATTCCTATAAACTCCTAAACTGTTCAATCTCTTCTCATAAGACAAATTCCTTATCCCTGGAATCAACCTGGCAAACCTCCTCTGGACTGTCTCCAATACAAGTACATCCCTCCTCAAGTAAGGGGACCGAAAAGAGTACACAATACTTCAGGTACAGTCTCACCAATGCCTTTTACAGTCACTTTTATGTTTAATTCCTTCCATAATAAAATAGAACATTATGTTAACTTCCTTGATTGCATGCTGTATCTGCATACCAACTCATGCACTACAACAGTTCGGAATTCAGGAGTCATTGTCCATTTATGTAATACTGCGGTTCAGAGGGCCAAATGATCTTTCTATGTTTTCACTTCCTATATTTCTATGTCAATGATCGATTCTAACACCTTCCCCTGACAGATGTCAAGTTAACCATTCTTGGTTTTATGTCTCCTTCCTTTCTTGAATAGATGGGGTACATTTGCTACCTTCCAATCTTATGGAACTTTTACTGAATTGAGAGAGTTTTCTAAAGTTAACATCAATGCACCTACTGGCTCATTAGCCACCACGTTTGACACTCTAGACTGAATTGCTTCTGAACCAGGAGACCAGCACATCTCCATCAGTTTGCTTCGTATTTCATCCTTGCAACTGTAGTTTCACTAGGTTCCTCTCTCCTTTCTGCCTTCTGATTTACAACTATTACTAGAATTTCAAGTGCCACAAAGGTTATTACATAATCTAAAATGTTTTGATGTAGGGGTAACATATTAGCATGGATACAGGTTCAAAGGAAGCAAAGGGTAGGCATAAAAGGGTTGTTTTTAAGTCAGTGTGATGTGACAAGTATGTGCCATAATGATCGGTGTTAGGGCATCAAATGCATACAATTTATATCCATGGCATGAATGAACGATTGATAAATTTACTGTTAATACAAAGATAGGTAGGAATGTAGGTTGTGAGTAAAACATAAGGTGACTGTGAAGGGATATAGTTAGGTTAAAAGAATTAAATTTGGCAGATGGAGGGTAATGTGGGAATTTTGATCTTCTTCATTCAAGGGATATTTGCATTGCTGGCTGGGCCATCATTTATTACCCAACCTTAGTTGCCCTTGAGAAGGTGTTGGTGAGCTGCTTTCTTGATCTGCTGCAATCCTTTGATATACTTCCCCACATGCTATTTAATAGTAAGTTTCCTAACACTTTTGAACAGGATGCATGAATACAAAGATTTCCCCTACAACCTGCAGCCAGAGGCCTCACTGTCTGGCATAGGCATCCCAGTCACTGGGATTATCAGATCAGCCATGATCTCACTGAATGGTGAAGCAAACTTGATGGGCTGAATGGATCTGCTCATGTTTCTTCGTCTTATATTTCACTGTTATTCAAAACCTTATGACACAAAGATCGCTGACCCCCACATAGTTGCCCACTGTCACTTGCTCTACATTTAATCCATCTCATTCCCATGAACCTGGTTTAGCCTCCTTTTCTTGTTGGACCAGACACATACTGCTATAGGAAATTCTCCTGAACACAATCTAGGAATGCCTGTCCCTTATCCCTTATCCTACCACTATCTCACTGTATATACTGGTAATTAAAATCCACCTTTAAGTCTACATCTTTTAAACCAAAACCACCTTCAATTCAACCTCATCCTTTACTGCCGAAGACCACACTGCAGATGGAAATCCTCCGTCTACTGTCAGCAGACGTTGATGAATCACATGTCTGATGTCCATCCACTGATTTCAGTGTTGTAAACGCACAAAAATGAAGCTAATGTAGTTTTACCATCTCATTTTATCAACAAAGCATAGAAGCTAGGAGCAGGAGTAGGGCATTAAATCTTTCAAGTCTACTCCACCATTCAAATGATCATGGCTGATCCTCTCAATGCCACATTCCTACTTGCTCTCCATATACCCCTTTATGCCTTTAAAATCTAAACATGTATCTGTATCTTCCTTGACTTCCAGAGCTTTCTATGGTAGAGACTTTCAAAGATTCACTACTCTAAGTGAAGACATTTTTCCTCATCTCTGTTCTAAATGGTCAACCCCATAGCTGGACACTGTGTCTCCCAAATCCCGAACAGGGAAAATATCTTCACTACACCCAGTGTGTCCAGCCATGTTAGAATTTTAATCCAAAAACTGGAGATCAGATATTAACCTGCTTCTTACTATCCTCTGTGATTCATAGTATACCTGCTTTACATGGATGTTTAATTTTCCTTTGTGGACTGTTCTTGTTTTGACAGTGCATATTGGAACAGCTGCCGACTGTTCATTTATTGAGTTGACTTGTGTGGAGGAAAGAGGTAAACATTCTGCTGATTTATTGTGACTTCCAGGAAAACTAGCCTTTTTAAATTTGTTTACAGTATTTGGGCATCACCAATTGCGCCAGCATTTATTGCCTATACCTCATTGTCCAGAGGTAGGTTGAGTCAATGACATTTCTGCAGATCTGGAGTCACATATTGGCTGGACCAAATAAGGATGGCAGATTGATGAATTGAATAGGTTTTTCTTCCATGGTTGCCACAAGATTAACATTTTAATTCAGAATTTTTTGCTATTTAAAATGCTCATTCAAATTTCACCACGATTGGTTTTGAACCCTGGTCCGCAGAACATCAGCTCAGAGAGCTAGATAACTAATTCATTACACCACTGCCTTCCCTTGATAACATCCAGCAATCTGAAAGAAGGGCTGGGTTCAAGGAAAAAAAATACACACAGCAGCAGTCTGGTAAAAACAGCAAGAAAGAGAAAGAGATAAATCCAGGTTTGGTGGTTGGGTTGACATTCTAAAATCTGGAAAACCAACAGTTCATTAACACAATAAATATGGACAACTATAAATATCCACAGAAATGTATTTATATCTCATGAGTGCACTGAGGTACCAGTATACAGTCAAAGCTATGAGTGAGACATGATCATAGTTATATGTGAATCATATTTCACACTTCTTTGAATTGTACTCTCAAGCAATATGAATTATTGAAAGAATATGTGAATGATCACATTTTTATTGTGGTTCCATTGCGCACAATAGTCATAGTGTCAACAGGAAACATAGAGGAGTAATTAGCTCAGCTAGCTCTTAGAAAGCAACTTTCCAAGAACTCAAACACCACCTCCTCACTGCAGCACCATTATTTATTTAGAAGATCAGTCCTACTAGTCTGTGCTGAGTGACCAGTTAAATACTAGAACTGGAGTTAATGGACAATGGGTCTTAGTGCTTCAGGGCAAAGAATACGAAGATCAACCTTTGCCTTCGAATTAGAGCCAGAAATTCCTGCATCAAAGTCCACATCATGGACTCCCCTTTGTCAAACAGAAAGCCATGATTGCCGTTCTGAGCCAAAAAGTGAAGAAGGTAGTTGACTGAGGTGTCAGAGGATGACTTTTGCCTGGGGAACTGCACCACGGAACCTATGGAAAAACAATTGGCAGGCAAACGATGTTTCCATTCCGAAGAATGATGAATGTGTTGTACTGAGTTATATAAATGAGCAAAGCACAGGTTCAATTCATAATCCAATCTGAATAATGTTATTAGCTGTTACAGCTCAAGAGGGGGAACATGATGTGGATCCTCAATCTCAATCACTACCTCATAATAATTACTGGAAGGTGCATAACTAGGGGTAATAGATGAGGATGGGATTGAGCTCAATTGTGATGCACTCTATCTTCAACAGGAATCAGTGCTTCAAGAGAGTGGAGCAATTTGATGGGTGGGTGAGGGTTTTAAAAAGAACAAAATAATTCAACAATGGTGAGGAGAGTGCAGAGATTGGTCAAAATGTCTTAACATGGGGAATTCCACAAGCATAGAATGTATTGCTGCGTGAAGTGGTTGAGGCTAAGACCTTTGCATTTGTTAAGGACAAATTAATAAGCATTTGAAGAAGATCTCACAAGGCTCTAGGAGACCAGTGTAATTAATTTTGCATTGCTCAAATGGTGATAGGAAAAAGTGAGGATTACAAGATGCTGGAGATCAGAGTCGAAAAGTGTGGCATTGGAAAAGCATAGCAGGTCAGGCAGCATCTGAGGAGCAGGAGAATCGACATTCTGGGCATAAGCCCTTCCTGATGAAGGACTCAAATAGCGATGGGGCAATTCTCTCCTATACATTTCTACAATTCTAAAGTTTGAAATTGTTCCATGAATTTTGCTCAGAATAAGTGCCCTCTCAAGTTGCTGAAGATGTAACCACAGCATAAATAGACAGTATACATCAAGTTGCAATTGCCTTGTGCCTCATGCATTATTCAGTCACCAGAGATTATTGGATGAATATCACATTCACTGTACTTACTAAAGGTATATAACTTTATTAAGAAATATCGTAGCTGCTGACTTCCAAAAAACAATAAGGCTGGTATACATTGTATATATTTAAACTAGGCCCTCCAGCTACATCTTATTGCAATTTAATCCTTTGAAATATATTGCATTATCAATTATTTATGAAATATTGCTTAATACATAGCACAGCGCCCTCTGGTGCACAAAAAAAATCATAAAGAAAACCAAAAAAGTTTAATTGAGGTCTTCCAAATGGAAGCAGTGGCTCAAGCTTTATGGCTGCACTTCACCTGACCAATTCCCCCACACCACATGGACGGACACACCCACACACATGCACACACACAAACAAAGTGAAAGCAGCCTGACAGGGAAGAGGAAGTACTTTAAAATTCAATGGGATGGCAGAGGTAAATACTATGCCCATTGCCTAAATGACCCTACAGACACTTTACCAGTAGCGGGTGTGCATCAGGTGACCATCTCCCTTGGACCAGCTGAGGTCTTATGGTTGTCAATTATTTCTTAACCACCAGTAATTGGGGTGCCCATGCCACTCGGTGAGACCCCTGACTGCTTTGCTGCAGGCTTTACAGCAATCCCTCATATTCAGGAACACTGTAGGTTCCATTAGTGGAAAGGACCATCTCCAGTTAATCAAAATGGCTCCTGGTCACCATTCCTACTCCTAGCCTTGCTGGGCCTGGAAGACTGGCCCTAGTGAGGTCACCTCACTTACCTTAGCCTCCAATGATCTTCTTGTGTTGGACTGACTGCAACCCCAGCAGTGGTTACCATATCCAGTGCCTCTGCTGGAACTAGAGAGCTGTTGACTATCTGATTGGCTGGCATCTCTTGGAAACAGAGCATCCTCCCTCATGAAGGCAGAAAAGACGACCTTAAGAAAATAACTACCTAACAACTGCAAAAGTCCAATTACAGTTGGCACAAGTAGGTGCTCCCAACAGCCTCCATGTAAAATTCAGCACAATGCTTTATCCTGTTCAGGGCACTTGTGAAGCAATGATACTCAAGTCACTGGAATCATTTGGAATGATTTGATGGAGAGCGAACACCAATGTGTATCACCTAGGTTAGCTGATCAAGTTCTAATTCTGCTTTAGTGATGTTTGGATCACAGACTAATATTATATTGCGTCAACATTTTTTGTGAATAATGAATGTAGCTAACAATGTGATCATGGTCCATCTGTCTTTGTGATGTTTTCAGATATTGCCCAAGGCACAATTCACCTGTTCTCCATTCACATAATAGCAAGGGAGTTCATGCAGCCACCTAAAAAGCAGCAGATTGGGCCTCAGCTCAACACCTCATCCTAAAAGCAGCACTTCCATTATCACAGTGCTGTGTTGCAGTGAGACTTAAACCCATGGTTCAGCAGTCAGAATTTTACCAACTGAACCACACCTGACACACTGGTACATTGGAATGGGTATGCAGGATCTAGATTAAGAAGTTGGAGACGATATAAAACTTGGAAATGTGCTAATCAATGAGGATGATAGTAACAGACCTCAGAAGAATGTACATAGAAAAATGAAATTAAAAGAAAAATGTCAGTTCTAATTTAACACTGAAACAATTTGATATAAAAACAAATTTCTGGCAAGGTAAACCAATGATCCAATTTTAAATGGGTGCAAAAAACAAAACTTCCTATGCATACAAATATTTGAAGGTAATAGGATAAGAGGGCTGTTAAAAATGAATGTGGGAATCCCTAAATTTTCTAATGCAGAGACTGAGCACAAAAGAAAGGAGGAGACTATGCTGAAACTTTATAAAATGGTTAATCAGCTGGAGTGCACTGTTCAGTTCTACATACTGTTGAAAAGAAAGACAAGCTGCTGAAGCTGTGCACCATGCAAAGTAAGATGACAACGGCCTGGAGAGAAGCCAGTAGAGATTTACTAGAATGGTACCAATGGTCACTGAGTGACTTCAGTTTACAGAGAAACTGAAGAAGCTAAACATGTTCTTCTTAGAAAGTGGAAAAAGAGGTTTGATAGTGGGGTTGAACATTATGAAGATAAGAATAAAGCAAATCAGGAAAATCTTTTCATGGCAGAACAGCTGTCAAGAGAACACAGATTTAAGGTAACAGGCAAAAGAACTAGAGGTGACAAGAGAAAACTTCCTGTTAAACTGGGTGAGTGTTGCAATCTAGAATGAACAAAAATATTTCAATGGTAACATTGAAAAGAGAAATGAATAAAAGTTGAAGGGGAGGAATATGCCAGGTTCTGGAAAGGAACAGGGAATTGGAATCAATTGGATAGCTCTGCCAAACAACCAACATAGGCATGGTTGGCTGAATGGCCTCCTTCTTCACTATATTATCCTATGAGGTGTTCTATAAAGATCTGTGGAATTGTGCATAAGGTGAGGTGACAGTGACTGCCCTGACATAAAGGCCACATGTAACCAAACATAGTGTCAAGGAGTCCCAGCAAAGCCAAAATCAACAGGAATCAGGGCAAAATGCTCTGCCATTTAAAATCATATCAGGCACATAGAAAATGGTTGTGGTTGTTGGGGGTGAGTCATCTTAGCTCCAGGACGTCTCTTCTGGCGTTCCTCAGGGTAGCATCCTAGGCCCAAGCATCTTCAGCTGTTTATCAATGACCTGTTTCCCTGATAAGTTCAGAAGTGGGGATGCTCGCTGATGATCGTACCATGTTCAGCACCACTTGCGACTCAGAATCATACAGTCATATAGTACATCTCGGTCCAACCAGTGCATGCCGAACATAATCTGAAACTAAGCTAGTCATACCTGCTCCTGGCCCATATCCCTCCAAACCTTTGTTCTTCATGTACTCATCCAAATCTCTTTTAAATGTTGTAATTGTACCCACATCCACCACTTTCTCAGGAAGTTTATTCCATGCATGAACCACCCTCTGTGTAAAAACTTTGCTACCATGTCTTTTTTAAATCTCTCTCTCACCTTAAAAATGTGTTCCCTGATCTTGAAATCCCTTATCCTAGGGAAAAGATAATAAGAAATAAGAGCAGGAGTAGGCCAACTGGCCCTTCGAGCCCGCTCCACCATTCAATAAGATCATAGCCTCAGCTCCACTTGCCTGCTATCTCACCATAATCCTTAATTCTTTTACTGTTCAAAAAATTATCTATCATAGCTTTAAAAACATTCAACAACATTCACCCAGACAACTACTATTAGTTTGATCTATACCCCTCATTGTTTTACACACTTCTATAAGGTCAACTCTCAACCTACTCTGCTCTAGTAGAAAAAAGTCCCAGCCTATACAGTCCTTATAACATAAGTCAGATCTGCACTACATAAATGCCAGCGAATGACTATCACCAACAAGATAAAGTCTAACCATTGCCCCTTGGCAATCATTACCATTACTGAATTCCCGACCACTGACCAGAAACTGAACTAGAAATGTGTTGCTGGAAAAGCGCAGCAGGTCAGGCAGCATCCAGGAACAGGAGAATCGACGTTTCGGGCATAAGCCCTTCTTCAGGAATCAGGCTTATGCCCGAAACGTCGATTCTCCTGTTCCCTGGATGCTGCCTGACCTGCTGCACTTTTCCAGCAACACATTTCCAGCTCTGATCTCCAGCATCTGCAGACCTCACTTTCTCCAGAAACTGAACTAGATTAGTGTCCCTACTTCTGGGCCTGAAGGTCTGAGTTCAAGTCACACCTGCCTCAGACATGTGCCTGAACACATTGATTAAAAGATTTTTTGAATGCTGAGCACATCTGAGGTTATGAATATTTCAGACAGTAATTCACCTCCTGACTTCTCAAATCCTGTCCACCATCTACAATAGACAATCAGGAATATGATGGAATACTCCACACTGCAGGGATGGGTGCAGCTCTACCAACACTCAAGAAGCTTGACACCATCTAGGATTGAATAGCCAGTTGATTTGCACCACCTCCACAAACCTTCACTTGCTCCACCACCAATGCTCAGTAGCAGCGGTATGACTGGCTACAAGGTGCACTGTAGAAATTTCCCAAGGTGACTTAGGCAGCACTTTCCAAACCCATGCATGACATCTACTATTTCGAGTGACAAGAGCATCAGGTACATAGGTATGCCACCATCTGTAAGTTTTTCTCCAAGCCACTCACCATTCTGACTTGGAAATATATCACCATTCCTTCATCATCACTGGGTCAAAATCCCCTCCTAATGGCAATGTGGGTATACCTACACTGAAAGTCTTCAGTGTTTCAAGAAGCTAATACATGATCCTGTTCTCAAGGGCAATTAGATAGGAAAACATTTTTAACAAATTATATTGAGCATAGTTAAGACAATTTTGTCAAATTTGGATTTGCATTCATCAACATATTCACAAGAGTATCTTTGTAAAGGGTAGCAACATTTTACAGGAGGTGGGAAGAGAGTGCTGCCTTGCAGTTAGATTAGATTAGATTAGATTACATTACATTACATTACAGTGTGGAAACAGGCCCTTCGGTCCAACAAGTCCATACCGACCCGTCGAAGCGCAACCCACCCATACCCCTACATTTACCCCTTACCTAACACTACTGGCAATTTAGCATGGCCAATTCACCTGATCTGCACATCTTTGGACTGTGGGAGGAAACCAGAGCACCCGGAGGAAACCCACGCAGACACGGGGAAAACGTGCAGTTAATTGTCAATCATCTAATTAATACATTCTTCATGGCAATGCCAAAACCAAACATGTTTATCTAAAAACTAGGTAAAAATGTTAAACTGGATGAAAATCAGTTGAACAACAGATAAAAACTATAAAAGCTAAAGAATTTGGATAGGAACTGTGGAGATGAGAATGTTTAAATTTCATCAGAATCATCCTCCCTACTGGTTTCCCTTCCATGAGTAATATCAAACTTTTCAGAGTCAATGCCTCCTCCTTCCGTTAGTTGTCTCTATAATTTTCTGTTCTCAACCTTCTCACAGCACCAAGACAATTCCAAAATTATGTACAATCCAAGAGCAGATAAAAAGCAAGTTATGTTAATCCAAAATTATTTCACAATCGTTGTGCTCATCATGTCGGTGTTGTCCTTATTTTCAGTTTTGTGCTATAACTGAGTTCCAAGTCAACAGGCAAGAAACACAGAAATAGATGTAAAATGTCAGAGCTGCTGGCGGAGCACTGACTGAAGTGATTGCTTTGCTTGAGAATCTCTTCAGCTGTAACAGAGTTGGCCAGATTTTCCATTTTTATTATCACTATCAGTTCAATCTCATGGCAAGTCCAAAACTGTACCCATGGAAACAAACAAAAAGGAACTGGATTATAGTCATGCTACATTTTTCTATAAATCTTCAAATGATAAAAAGAAAGCCTGATTTAATGTCAAGTGCATGATAGCTTTATATATTACGGCAGTTGCCTGAAACTCTTTTGACTCATTAACCCCACCCCACCCCCTCCCCGCCAAAAAAAACAACTTTTAACTCTCACCCTTCACCTTTAAAATACTAATTAGCACTAAGGTGCAAGCTGAAATCAGCTGATAGCACATTTAACTCTGATGCAAAGATTGGGTTGATGACCACATCAAGTCTTGACAAATTAAATTCACACTTCAGTGCTATACAGTGGGAGTACTGCCTTGTCAGAGGTGTTTTCCTATTGTTGAATGTAGATCACAGACATCGTGGACTGTACGGCCTGTTCCTGTGCAGTATTTTCTATGAATGCAAACATTCCCATATTATTAGAATCAGATAGGAGGTGACCAATTCAGCCCACTATCTCTTTGCCAGCTCTTTGAAAGAGTTGTCCAACTTAAGCCTGCAGTTACCTCATTATTTTGCAAACTGATTCTCTTAAGTATGTGACCAATTAAAGATTAGGAAGATTAAATGAAATCTGATACTATCAGGTACATTCTTCGTCAGTAAGGGAACCAAGGGTTATGGGGATATGGCAAGAAAGTGGGTAAGATCTCATTGAGTGGTGGAGCAGACTCAATGGGCTGAACAACCTCCTTCTGCTTCTATTAAGCATGCTCTTGAGGCCTAACCAGTAATTTGTAAAGGATTTGCAGGGCTTCCTTTCTGTATAATCAATGCCACGACTTGCAAAATCAAATTATCCATTCATTTTCTTCACCACCTTGACAATTTGCCCTGCCACCTTCAAAGACTAGTAAAATAAGCACCAGGTCTGCTCTTGCATTCAAAATAACACCATTTATTGTTCCTTCCATAAAGTTCTTCTGATGTTTTAAGATGTTTCTTCACCATACTACATAACATCATCAGTGAGCCTCCGGACAAAGCACTGCCGATGTTTCCAGCTTTCTATACATATGTTTGGGTTTCTTTGGGTTGGTGATATTACTTCCTGTGGTGATCTCATTTCCTATGGTGATGTCATTTCCTGTTGTTTTTCTCACGGGGTGACAAATGGGATCCAAGTCAATATGTTTGTTGATAGAGTTCCGGTTGGAATGTCATGCTTCTAGGAATTCTTGTGTATGTCTCTGTTTGGCTTGTCCTAGGATGGATGTGTTGTCCCAGTCAACATGGTGTCCTTCCTTATCTGTATGTAAGGGTACTAGTCAGAGAGGTCATGTCATTTTGTGGCTAGTTGATGTTCATGTATCCTGGTGGCTAGTTTTCTGCCTATTTGTCCAATGTAGTGTTTGTTACAGTCCTTGCATGGTATTTTGTAAATGACATTAGTTTTGCTTGTTGTTTGTACAGGGTCCAACTGGAACTCTATCAACAAACACATTGACTTGGATCCCATTTACCACCCCTGAGAAACAGAACAGGAAATGACATCACCAACTCAAAGAAACCCAAACATATTAACAAAAAGCAGAAAACATCAGCAGTGTTTTGTCCGGAGTCTCACTGAAGATGTTACCGAGTATGGTGATGAAACGTCAGAAAATGAAGCTTCTAGCTCAGCGAACAAACCTACTTCCAGAACCTTAATCTGAGCTACAAATCTTCTCAAGACTCGTTCTTCTGAAATTATATTACTTCAAACTTATCAATCTAAGTTGCATCTAAAATAACTATTATAATTGTCTGTTTGTAACATAAGAATTATATGAGAATACACTTCAAGACATTTCAAAAGACTTCTGTTTAACAGAAGTGGCACTGAGTTATATAAGGAGATAACAGGTCGGATTAACTAAATTTGGTCAAAGATGTAAGTCTTAATGCTTAACTTAAAAAGAGGAAAGTGGTGGAGAGAGGTGGAGAGAAAAAGGGAGGAAATTCCAAATCTTGGCATTGAGGACCAATGATAGAGCAACGAAAATCAGGGATGAGGAATAGAGGAGTCCAGATAGCTAGGGTGGTAGTGGGGCTGGTGATGATTGCAAAGATATGGAGGACTGGAAACATGAAGGGACTTGAAAACAAGGGTAAAAACTTTATAATTCACACTTTACTTAGTCAGGATTCAATGCAGTTTAGATGATCAGGATTTGGTATGAGTTAAGATATGGACAGCAGAGTTTTGGACAACCTCAAATCGAAAGGAGTAGAATGACAGGAGACGAGCCCAAAATAAGTTGGTGCAACCATCTGGAGGTAACTGAGATATAATGAAGCAGCTCAGCTGAGACAGGGTCGAAATTGGGCCATCTGCCACCTGCCTGTCTGTTTCACTATTTTGTCTATGTCCTCTTAAGATCTAATGTAAAAAGAGCTCATTCTTTACTGTATTGCCAAGTTTTCTATCATCTGTAACCTTCTCAACTGTACTTGCTATGCCCAGATCATTTATGGATCATAAAGAAACCAATGATCCTATGTGAGAGCCCCTCACATAACTTCACTCCAGTCGAAAAGCATCCATTCAGATGACTGGTAGCCAATTACATATCCAGGTTACCACTGTCTCTTTGATATTGTTTTGAAAATCCACATATATAAAATCTGTCACTCTACTTTAATCAAACCACTTTTTAAAATTTAATCAGAAGATGCAATCAGACTTTTTGGAAACAATTTTCCTTTAACAAATCACTATTGGGGAATGAGTAAAGCTTCCCACAGCTACCCAATCGTACTGTGGGGACCTGATCGACATTCCTCCCTTAAATAACATTTCAACTACAAACAGATCAATCACTCAATCCTTTTACTCTTTTTGGAAACTTATCCTGTGCCAATTAAGTTTGGTTACAGTAACACTAATATAGCTCCACAGATTTGAAATGTTTTGAAGGCATAATCAAATTATTTTCTTTCTAGTTGCATTTTCAAATGAAATAGTGACACATTGCTACATAACTGCCGGCAACAATGAGTCCGACAAACAGTTAACAGAAGACCACTTGAGAAAGATGTTTCGCACATTAACACTACCTACCCAGCCTAAAGCAATTAGGCTTGTGGAACCTGATGGTCTAGTTGCAAAATTAATGAAGAAACTAACAAAATATCACAAAATTTGCCTGAATGAAGAAGTCCTTGTTGCATTTCCCTCAGATGACCACTGTTGGCACCCTGTGTATTTGCCACTTCTAACAATGTATGGTATTGGGTAAGGGTTGTTTAAGGTAGTTCATTGACATCAATCTTCATTTGCCTTTGCTTTACCTTGGGCCTATCTGGTGGTGAGAAATAAATGATACTCCATCACAGAGTATCTGTAGAATGAGGCACTGTTTTCATGATGGCAATAAATATAACTACATTTGGTTAGACATAATTATTAGGACGTTATGAACCTGTACAGATATGCCTGTCCCCAGTCAGGAACATAGAAAATTGGAACATAGGAACAGCGGTAGGCCATTCAACTCAGAGCCTGTTCCACCATTCAATCAAATCTCCGCCTAGCTCCATATACTTGCCTTTGGCACGTGCCCATCAATCACCTTTGCTTAACAAAAATTATCTTCTCACATTTAAGATGAACAACTGATCCAACATCTATACGTGGAAGAGAGTTTTGAGTGCTTCCTGACATCTGTCCTGAATATCTGGCCCTAATTCTCAAACTTGCCTTCTAGATCTAGAATCACCAATTGGTGGAAACAGTCTTTTTAAAATCTATCCTGCCTTTTCCTGTTGATAGCTTGAAGAATTCAAATCAGATCACTCTTATAAATTCTAGGGAAAAAAACGGGCTTAATTTGTGTATTCCCCTCCCATAACTTAACCCCTGAATTCCAGGTATCATTCTTGTAAAACTACTTTGTACTCCTGCTAAAGCCAATATATCCTTCTTCAGATTTGGTGTTTAGATCTGTTCAAAGTACTTAGTGGAAATTAAACCAGGATTTTGTATAACTGCAGTGTAACTTCTGTACCCTTGTATTCCAATCCTTTAGATATAAATGCCAACATTCCATTATCTTTCTTGGTTATTTTCTGCACACGTTCTTGACATTTTAAAGATTTATGCACCTAAACCTCCAAGTCTCTTTGGACAACAAATTATATTCAACTTCAAAGCATCTAGAAAATACCTTGATCTATCCTCTTGCAGTCCAAAATGGATAACCTCACACTTATTTACACTGAACTGTATATGTGACAGTTTTACCTATTCATCTAGTCAATCAATATTTCTTTGTAATTATATGCTACCATCTATACTGTATACAATGCCAACTAACTTTGAGTCATCAGTAAATTTCCATGTCATTATCCAAGTTATTAATAAATAGTGTAAATAATTGAGGACCTAACACACATCCGTGTAGAACATCACTCGTCACATTCTGCCAATTTGAATACCTACCCATTATCCCTATTTTCTGTCATCTCTTACTCATTCAATTTCCCAGCTGGATTAATAATTTCTGTTAACCTTAGTTAACAGTCTCATTTGAGCAACTTTATCAAATACCCTCTGGAAGTCCATATAAACAATATCTGCTATCCACTCTCCCTTAGTCACTTCTTCAAAAAAATTCAACGAGGTTTATCAGGCATGACCAACATGCCATGAACTCATCCTAGCTGTCCCTGATGAACCAAAGATTTTCAAGGTGTTCAGTTACCCTGCCCTTGACTATAAACTCCAACAATTTCCCCACAACAGTTGTTAGGCTAACTGGTCTGTAATTCACTGTTTTTCCTCTTCCACCAATTTTAAAAGCAGAGTGACATATGTAATTGAAAAGAATGAATCCTGTACACAGGGATCTCTGAAAGACTAAAGATAGGGATTCTACAATGTGGTCCCTACTTTCCTTAACACCCTTGATGGAAATGGTAAGTTCCCCAGGATTTGTCACTGTTTAATTCCATTAATTTGCTCATTATTAGTATTTTACTTATGTTAAAGACATTTGGATCTATTATTAATTTCCTTGGACTTCTGACAAGCTATCTTCCTTTTCTACAGTAAATACTGAGGCAGAATAATTATTGAATGTGTAGAATCATGGAATCATAGAATATCACATACAGAATGAGGCCATTAGACTTATTGTGTTTGTACTGGTTCCTGAAAGAGCTACCCAACTACTCCCATTCTCCAGCCCCATCTCCGTTGCCCAATAAATTCATCACTTTCAAATATATACCCAGCTGTCTTTTGAAACCTCCTCTGAAATCTGCCTCCATCACTCTCCCAAGCAGCACATTCCAAATCCTAACTCTGACTAAAAAATGTTTCTCATCTCACTTGCTGGCAATCGTGTCTACTATTGCCCCATAGTCATTGACAATATCCTCAGTTTTAGTCTTTAGTGGGCTAACATTGCTCCCGACCACCTGCTTTCCATTTATTTAACTGCAATATTTCTTCTTTGTTGTCCCTGGCAAGTTTCCTTTCATAATCCCTTTTAGTAATTCTTTTAAGCTGCTTTGGGGCACTTTGCTGGTTTATGTATCTTTCCTATTCAGCAGGATCTTTGCTGTTTATTGCATTTTTATAAACCCTTTATTTTAGTTTTATGCTATCCCTCATTTACTAGTTCATGGCCAGTTTTTTTCTGTGAAATGGATCCCTCTCACGGGTATGAACTGGCTTTGTATTGGGTTAAATGTTTCTTTAAATGTCCTCCATTGTTCTCTGGTTGTATTACCCATTTGTGGATTTTCCCAGTTTACTGTGGACACTTACGCTTTACTCTGTCTCATCTCATTAAAGTCAGCCTGACCTAAAGCTCTAACAGCTAATTCATGCTTTTTGCTTTCCAAAGCCACATTTAAATCAATCATCTTAAGATCATTAATTGATAAATGTTCACGCACAATTAGCTTATTAAATTCATCCCATTACTCATCACTAAATCCAATATTGCTTGTTCCCTTGTTACATCCAGGATATATTGCTGTAGGAAACTATCCTGGACACTCACCAGAAACTCTCTACCTTCCTGGTTTGTCTACCTCTCCCAATCTGTTAAAGTTAAAATCATCCATTAATGTTACATTAGGCATGAGCACATCAAAGCCAATTTCGACATTTATACAATCTAGCACATCAGAGCTGACATCAAGAGGTCTATATACCTATTACAGTTTTAGATCCTTCGCTGTTCCTCAGTTCTCCCATATGGTCTTCACTGAAATCCTTCTCCTTATTATATCCTAACTCATGATTGAAGTAACTTTGTTTCTAATCAGTAAGACTATTCCACCTCATCTGCCATTTTCCCTATCCATTCTGTAAACCTTCTAACCTGGTATGTTTATTTCCCAATTCTGACCATCCTGCAGCCATTGCACGGTAATGTATTATGACAATACTGTGGTTTTAAGAGGTGTGCTTTGACTTGGCTTCTTTTCGAAAGAGACTGGGGGACAGGTACCAAGCAGTCTAGGAGAAGATAAACAACTTGTGAAGCCTTGGGCTTTTTTTAAAAAAGGTTGGAACAATAGAAGCAGCCCGAATAGGTGTGGTCAAGCTCCAACCCACAGAACCAGGATTATTAGTTTATTAGGTTATCAATAGCAGCAGCTGCTGGGGTTGTGAAAAGATGTTAGATCTTCCTTTGTTCTAGCTGAAAGCTGGAGTTCTCTCTCTCAGAATTATCTTTTGATGTTCTTTCCTCCTGAATTGGAGAACTGCATTTAGACAATCTGTTTTCTGAATTTGCCTTTTGCCAAGGCTATGTTTATGGGGTGTTACTAAATTGGGACAGTTAATTAGTAATAGTTACTGTATCTATTATTTTGTTAAGCATTCCAACAGAGTTACAGCTAAGTCAATTATTTTCTTTATTCTTTCATTTGTTGTATTTTAACTAAGGCGAATGAAATTTTGTGTTTTGCTTAATGGTGAGTAGTTTGACCAATTGAATTGCAACTGGAATGCAATACCTTACATTTACCTTTAAAATATGAAAGGTTGGGGGGTTTCGACTATCCTCTGAATACTTTGAGGGGTTTGGTCTGGTCCATAACAGTATCATAATCTCCAATTTGAATTTGTGCCTGCGGTTAATTTAATTTATTCCTTACAATCCATGCATTTGTATATAGAACCCTTATTTAGGCCATACACTGTAATCTGTCCCTCAGCACTGATGTTTTATGCATCTGTTATCGTTGCACTTTTTTTGGTTTTCCATTCCAAGTAGGAGTCCTGACTATTTCTTTAGTGAAGTTGGACCAGAACTCCTTGTCAACACCCATAGAACATGGGTGACATCAATAGTATTGGTGGAGAGTCTGTAACATGAAGTTTGCAGAAACTCAGAAACATAGAAAAGAGGAACATGGATAAGCCATTTGGCCCTTTGAACCTGCTTCACAATTCATTATGATTATGGCTAGTCATCCAATTTAATAGCCGATTACTGCTTTTCTCTGATTCACTTTGATTGCTTTAGCCCCAGTGCTATATCCAATTTCATCTTGAAATCATAAAATGGTTTGGCCTCAAGTGCTGTATGTGGTAGAAATTCTGCAGGCTTACCGCTCTCTGTGTGAAGAAATTTCTCTTGATCTCAGTCCTAAATGGTTTGCTCTCTATCCTTAGAGTGTGACACCTGATTCTAGACTTCCCCACCATCAGGAACATTCTTCTTGCATCTACAATGACTGATCCTGTTAAACTTTTGTCTGTTGCTTTTGAGATTCCCCTCAAACTGCACTCAGTAATCAAGGTGTGGTCTCGAAGAGGCCCTGTGTAATTGCAGCAAGACATCCCTGCTCCTCAGGGACATGGGGAAAGGGAGTTGTTTTGTGGGTGTATCTTTTAAAATGAGTAAATCAACACCAGACAAATCAAAAGCCCACAAGAACACAGAAATGAAATAAAATCAGATGCTGCTGCTGTTTCAGATCATGGCTCTCAGGCAATGAGTGATTGAGTGAGCAAATGTGTGGCAGATGCAGTGTAATGTGGATAAATGTGGCATTATCCATTTTGATAGCAAAAACAGGAGGGCTGATTATTACCTGAATGGCTATAAATTGAGAGAGGGGAATGTACGAGACCTGGGTGTCCTCATACACCAGTCACTGAAGGTAAACTTGCAGATGCAGTGGTTGGTGAAGAAGAAAAATACTACATTGGCTACATTTCAATAACAAGAGGATTCAAGTACAGGAGCATGGATGTCTTGCTGCAATTACACAGGGCCTCTTCGAGACCACACCTGGATTATTGCGTGCAGTTTCGTCCTCCTTACCTGAGGAAGGTTGAGAGGGATTGCAGTGAAGGTTGGCCAAATTAATTACTAGGAAAGCAAACTGACGAATGACAAAAGATTGCATTAGTTAGGATTATTTTTGCTGGATTTCTGAAGAATGAGGGGAATCTCAAAAACAATATCCCCTCTCACTCTTGTTTTTTTTATCTAGACTCAGCTGTATAATGATCCTGGACATTATGTATAGAAGCAATTTTCTGAATTTGCTGTAAGCAGTGGTTCTATCCTGTTCCTTCTTCTCAGTTTAGCATTAGAGCACAAACACAACTTTAAGACAGGTTTCATGAACAAAATCAGTAGTTGAGGAAGGACACAATCAAATCATCACAAAAATACTGACTACAGTTGGTGATATACTTTACTAGTTCCTCTGATCTTGAACTATCCTGAGGGTGGAAATTAAACACATACAGTGTTTGCGATACATACCTTCTTTCTACATTGTGCATTATTCCATCCAGTTCCTTGTTTAATGCAAGATTTGAACACACAAACAGTACAAAGATCATGCAGCTGATCTGGGCAACAGGTAAGGATACGGATGTCATTTGCCTGAGAAGACCTTTTCAGCATCTTATCCATATTGGTACCTTCCAAGTGATCCAGATTCTATAGTGGATCCTCATTTTGGGGTTCTGGGTTTGATAAGTTCTGACAGCATTTGTTGATTCATTTTCTACGTTGCTATTCAACTCTACTTCACTCAAGCCATTACACATTGCCACTTCATGTTCCACAACACCACTAATTGAGCTGCTTCTCTCCATGTCAATCACCAGACTTCAACCTCAAGCAACTCCCATTTTCTGAGGCCATCCTCCAGCTTTTGGTTCAAGACATTGGTGTAGCCACCTGTGTCCAACCACTTGATGACTGTGCAGTTCAGGAACTACAAATTCTGTATCTTATTTCAACCTCAATATTCTGATTTTGGAGAAATACAGTAGGGTTGGTTGCACTGATTAGAAGGTCAGTCCAGTCAGCTTTGTTATTAGTCATTGTTTTTGTTCTCAATGCTTCGCCCTCAGTTCTCTTGGACAATATCTCGAAGGTGTAGCTCAGCCTTGTGTGAAGCTTGGCTATCCACTCATTATCCTGGCCATCTCCATAAGAAAGTGCAATGAGCCCAAGGGGATGGTCCATGGGAAGGGCTGATTCTTGTCCAAAGAAGTGACAGTGTGGAGAATGACCTGAGGAGACTATCGAATAGACTATAGAGACTATGCTATCAGAAGCATAAACCAGCTCTGGGAGGTAATCAGGCCACTTTAAGTGGCAAGGCTGATGGTCATGCAGAGTATGGGGTTGAATGATTCACACTGTCCATTACTCTCTGAATAATAGGGGCTGATGTGGCTCTTGGCAATGCTGTATACCTTGCAAAACTGCAGAATTTCACCAGCAATTTTTGTTTTTGAATTAAGTACTATCACTTTGGCTATAATAGATACCTTTTGGACATGAGTGGGAACAGCTTGCAAGAAGTGGTGAAGACATCCTTGAGTAAGAGAAAATGCTTAGTCCTGTCACTACTGGGGTCAAAGAAGGTAAAATCCATTGCCAGGACCTCTAGATGTTGCTTTTAACTTCTATCCTGTCTAGAGTCATAGCGATGTATAGCATAGAAGCAGATCCTTCAGTCCAAGCTGTCCATCCTGACCCAATATCCTACATTAATCTAGACCCATTTTGCAGCAATTGGTCCACATGCCTCTAGACGCTATGTATTCATGTACCCATCCAGATGCCTTTTTAATGTTGTAATTGCACCAGTCTTCACCACTTCCTCTGGCAGCTCATTCCCTCAGTGTAAAAAAAGTTGCCCCTTAAGTCCCTTTTATATCTTTCCCCTCTCACCTTAAACATATGCCCTCCAGTTTTGGACTCTGCTACCTGGGGAAAAAGACCTTGGCTCTTCATCCTATCTACGCCCATCATGATTTTATAAACTCCTATAAGTTCACCCCTCAGCCTCCAATGCTCCCTGGAAAATAGCCCGAGCCTCTTCAGCCTGTCCCTATAGCTCGAACCCTCCAATCCTGGCAACATTCTTATAAATCTTTTCTGAACCCTCTCAAGTTTCAGAACATCCTTTCTACAGCAGAGAGACCAGAATTCAACGTAGTATTCCAAAAGTGGCCTAACTAATGTCCTGTACAGCCGCAGCATGACCTCCCAGCTCCTATACTCAATACACTGACCAACAAAGGCAAGCATATCAAACGCCTTCTTAACTACCTTGTCTGTGTGTGACTCTACTTTCCAGGAACTATGAACCTGCAATATGAATTAAACTGTTTTCGTTTGGAGAACACCTAGAATTTCTATGTGCTACTGGGTACCCCAGAATGCTTCCGAATCAACTAGATTTGAAATGTTGTAAATACACATCAGCAACTAATTTTCACACTGCAAATTCTTTCAAATAATGCGAAATTGATCATTTAATCTGTTTTAGGTGTTGGATGTAGGGCATAAGTTACTCAGCAAAAGATCCCAAG
This sequence comes from Chiloscyllium plagiosum, assembly GCF_037043375.1. Classification (NCBI taxonomy): domain Eukaryota; kingdom Metazoa; phylum Chordata; class Chondrichthyes; order Orectolobiformes; family Hemiscylliidae; genus Chiloscyllium; species Chiloscyllium plagiosum. The sequence continues at coordinate 117,909,507 of NW_028270141.1, read as the reverse complement.
ATGCTAGGAGGAAAAGCTCTTATATGCAGAGAATGCCTGACGTGTGATGGAGGTAGGTACTATCATGGCTTTCAAAAGCAAATTGGATAAGCACGTGAAGATAAACATATACAGAGGAAAGGAGACAGTGTGGTCTGCAGATGCTGGAGATCAGAGTTGAGACTTTGTTGCTGGAAAAGCACAGCAGGTCAGACAGGTCTTCAGATGCTGTCTGATCTGCTGTGCTTTTCCAGCAACACACTCTCAACTATACAGAGGAAAGGGCAGGACAGTGGGATTAGATGAGTTGTTCTTGCAGAGAGTCCACAGGCACATGACAGGATGAATTAGTCTTTTGTTTTTGCTATAACCATCCTATCATTCTACCAACCTTGATCAACTTGGGTGAAGAACCTCTCAGATCTAAGCAAAGCAGGGCCTTAGTTTAATGCCTTCTCCAAATGTTTACACTTTACTATTTCAAAAGGCATGTGTTATCTTGGGAAGTTTTAAAGTAGATCATTAATGTAACATGAAGTACTCTTGATGAAATTGAACATATCTAGTACTTCAAGGGGAGGAACTGGCTGTGTCTTTTATTTATTCTGAACCTCATTATCACTCTTATCATTGTGTAACATAACGTACTATTTTGATCAAATCAGGCGCAATCCCTGTTCAACTCGCTGAGCAAGATCTGAATTGTTGCTTGCTGCTTACTTTGTGCACTATGACTGCAACTCCACCAACCTTTTATAAAAACAGGAATTGGGTGCTACCCACATACTCAGTCTCCACCTTCTGCAACCTAGTTCCTTCTTTGCTTCACTCCATTGCAAGTGCCAAATTAACTCCATATCTTTTTGTGGCTCGAATTTGTAAGAGTTTCTCATTTCATCTTAAAGACATTTGGAAATTTTGGCACATTACATAGAATTGCAAAAAAATGCAGCATATAAAAAGGCCATTGCCCTCAACTACATATAGTCCATTCTGTCATTTATATAGACTTCCTCTACAACCAATTTAACACATCGCCTTCTCCAAAATCTTCTAGGCTGAAGCTAAGCCTTGTGAAATAACATTGTCTTTCATTAACCACTAGGATGAAGTAGCAGAAGAAACCCATCGAATCTGCTCTACTGTTCAAAGAGATTATGGCTGATCTGATTAACCTCAACTACACTTTCCTCTCTTTAACTTGTGTTACCCTTACTGATTAAAAATCTGTCTACCTCAGCCTTGAATATATTTAATAGCAGCCTTAACAGCAGTAAAGAATGCCACAGATTCACCACTCATTGACAGAAGAAATTCCTCACATTTTTGTCTTAAAACTGGTTTGAGTTTTTTGAGGAAAAGACTGATGAGGGCAGAGTGGTAAACATTATTTACTTGGAGTTTAATAAAGCCTTTGACAAGGTTCCGCACGTTAGATTAATTAGGAAAGTTAGATCACATGGGATTCAGGGTGAACTTACCAATTGGATAGAAAATTGGCTTAACAGTAGGAGACAGATGATGGTGGTGGAGGACTGTTTTTCAGACTGGAGGCTTGTGACCAGCAGTGTTCCACAGGGATTAGTACTGTGTCTGCTTTTGTTTATCATTTATATAAATGATTTGGATGAGAATATAGGAAGCATGGTTAGTAAATTTGTGGATGACATCAAAATTGGTAGTATATTGAACAGTGAACTACATTAGTTTTGCTCATGTTGGGTATCGGGTCCTTCGTTCTGGTGAGTTGTTGTCTGAGCGTGGCTGTTGGACCCGATACCCAACATGAGCAAAACTAATGTAGTGTACAAAATACCATGCAAGGACTGCACAAAACACTATATAGGACAAACAGGAAGACAGCTAACAATCCGCATACATGAACATCAACTAGCCACGAAACGACACGACCAGCTATCCTTAGTAGCCACACACGCAGACAACAAGCAACATGAATTCGACTGGGACAACACTACTATCATAGGGCAAGCCAGACAGAGAACAGCCAGGGAATTCCTAGAGGCATGGCACTCATCCACAAACTCCAACAACAAACACATCGACCTGGACCCAATATACCAACCACTACAGCGGACAGCTGAAACTGACAACCGGAAGCGGCAGGGACAGACCACTATAAACACCAGAGGAAACATCAAAGAAGCGCTTCGCAGGAGGCTCCCAAGCACTGATGATGTCGCCTAGCCAGGGGACGAAACGTTTGCAACAAAAACTTCCAGCTCGGCGAACAGAACCACAACAACGAGCACCCGAGCTACAAATCTTCGCACAAAGTTAGATCTCATGGAATACAGGGAGAACTAGCCATTTGGGAGAACGAGCCATTCTACTGGCTCAAAGGTAGAAGTCAGAAGGTGGTGGTGAAGGGTGATTTTCAGATTGGAGGCCTGTGACCAGTGGAGTGCCACAAGGATTGGGACTAGGTCCGCTACTTTTCATCATTTATATAAATTATTTGAAAGTGAACTTAAGAGGTATTGTTAGTAAGTTTGCAGATGACATCAAAATTGGAGGTGTAGTGGACTGCGAAGAAGGTTACCTCTGATTACAACGGGATCTTGATCAGATGGGCCAATGGCTGAGAAGCAGAATAAAGGGAGAACTAGCCATTTGGATACAGAACTGGCTCAAAGGCAGAAGACAGAGGGTGGTAGTGGAGGGTTGTTTTTCAGACTGGAGGCTCTTGACCAGTGGAGCGCCACAAGGATTGGTGCTGGGTCCTCTACTTTTTGTCATTTACATAAATGATTTGGGTGCGAGCATAAGAGGTACAGTTAGTAAGTTTGCAGATGACACCAAAATTGGAGGTATAGTGGACAGCGAAGAAGGTTACCTCAGATTACAACAGGATCTTGATCAGATGGGCCAATGGGCTGACAAGTGGCAGATGGAGTTTAATTCAGATAAATGCGAGGTGCTGCATTTTGGGAAAGCAAATCTTAGCAGAATTTCTACACTTAATGGTAAGGTCCGAGGGAGTGTTACTGAACAAAGAGACCTTGGAGTGCAGGTTCATAGCTCCTTGAAAGAGCAGTCGCAGGTAGATTGGATAATGAAGGAGGCATTTGGTATGCTTTCTTTTATTGGTCAGAATATTGAGTACAGGAGTTGGGAGGTCATGTTGCAGCTGTACAGGACATTGGTTAGGCCACTGTTGGAATATTGCGTGCAATTCTGGTCTTCTTGCCTATCGGAAAGATGTTGCGAAACTTGAAAGGGTTCAGAAAAGATTTACAAGGATGCTGCCAGGGTTGGAGGATTTGAGCTATAGGGAGAAGCTGAACAGGGGCTGTTTTCCCTGAAGCGTCGGAGGCTGAGGGGTGACCTTATAGAGGTTTACAAAATTATGAGGGGCAAAGTCTTTTCCCTGGGGCCGGAGAGTCCAGAACTAGAGGGCATAGATTTAGGGTGAGAGTGGAAAAATATAAAAGAGACCTAAGGGCCGACTTTTTCACACAGACGGTGGTACATGTGTGGAATGAGCTGTCAGAAGAAGTGGTACAATTGCAACATTTAAAAGGCATGTGGGTGGGTATATGAATAGGGAGGGCTTGGAGGGATATGTTCCAGGTGTTGGCAAGTGGGACTAGATTGAGTTGGGATATCTGGTCAGCCTGGATGAGTTGGACTGAAGGGTCTGTTTCCGTGCTGTACATCTCTATGACTCTATGACATTTGGATAAGTACATGTATAGAGATCGAAATGTGTTGCTGGAAAAGCGCATCAGGTCAGGCAGCATCTCGGGAACAGGAGAATCGACGTTTCGGGCATTAGCCCTTCTTCAGGAATGAGGAAAGTTGGTCCAGCAGGCTAAGATAAAAGATAGGGAGGAGGGACTTGGGGGAGGGGCGTCGGAAATGTGATAGGTGGAAAGAGGTCAAGGTGAGGGTGATAGGTCAGACTGGGGTGGGGGCGGAGAGGTCGGGAAGAAGATTGCAGGTTAGGAAGGCGGTGCTGAATTTGATGGATTTGACTGAGACAGGCTGGGGGGAGGGGAAATGAGGAAACTGGTGAAATCCGAGTTCATCCCTTGTGGTTGGAGGGTTCCTAGCCGGAAGATGAGGCGTTCTTCCTCCAACCGTCGTTTCGCTGTGGTCTGACGATGGAGGAGTCCATCTCCCATCCACCGCCTCCAACCTCATAGTCCCACAACCCCGCACCTCCCGCTTCTACCTCCTGCCCAAAATCCACAAACCTGACTGCCCCGGCCGACCCATTGTCTCCGCCTGCTCCTGCCCCACCGAACTCATCTCCGCATACCTTGACACCGTCCTGTCCCCCTTAGTCCAAGAACTCCCCACCTACGTTCGGGACACCACCCATGCCCTCCACCTGCTCCATGATTTTCGCTTCCCCGGTCCCCAACGCCTTATTTTCACCATGGACATCCAGTCCCTGTACACCTCCATCCCCCATCACGAAGAACTCAAAGCCCTCCGCTTCTTTCTTTCCCGCCGTACCGACCAGTACCCTTCCACAGACACCCTCCTTCGACTGACTGAACTGGTCCTCACCCTGAACAACTTCTCTTTCCAATCCTCCCACTTCCTCCAAACCAAAGGAGTAACCATGGGCACCCGCATGGGCCCCAGCTATGCCTGCCTCTTCGTAGGATATGTGGAACAATCCATCTTCCGCAACTACACTGGCCCCACCCCCCACCTTTTCCTCCGCTACATCGATGACTGTATCGGCGCCGCCTCGTGCTCCCACGAGGAGGTTGAACAGTTCATCCACTTCACCAACACCTTCCACCCCGACCTCAAATTCACCTGGACAGTCTCAGATTCCTCCCTCCCCTTCCTCGACCTTTCTATTTCTATCTCAGGCGATCGAATCAACACGGACATCTACTACAAACCAACCGACTCCCACAGCTACCTGGACTACACCTCCTCCCATCCTGCCCCCTGTAAAAACACCATTCCATTCTCCCAATTCCTTCGACTCCGCCGCATCTGCTCCCAGGAGGACCAGTTCCAAAAATGCACATCCCAGATGGCCTCCTTCTTCAAGGACCGCAATTTTCCCCCCTGACGTGGTCGACGATGCCCTCCACCGCATCTCTTCCACTTCCCGATCCTCCGCCCTTGAACCCCGCCCCTCCAACCGCCACCAGGACAGAACCCCACTGGTCCTCACCTACCACCCCACTAACCTCCATGTACAGCGCATCATCCGCCGCCATTTCCGCCACCTACAAACGGACCCCACCACCAAGGATATATTTCCCTCCCCTCCCCTATCAGCATTCCGTAAAGACCACTCCCTCCGTGACTCCCTCGTCAGATCCACACCCCCCACCAACCCAACCTCCACTCCCGGCACCTTCCCCTGCAACCGCAGGAGGTGCAAGACTTGCGCCCACACCTCCCCCCTCACCTCCCTCCAAGGCCCCAAAGGAAACTTCCATATCCGCCACAGATTCACCTGTACCTCCACACATATCATCTATTGCATCCTCTGTACCCGATGTGGCCTCCTCTATATTGGGGAGACGGGCCGCCAACTTGCGGAGCGTTTCAGGGAACACCTCTGGGACACCCGGAGCAACCAACCCAACCACCCTGTAGCTCAACATTTCAATTCCCCCTCCCACTCCACCAAGGATATGCAGGTCTTTGGACTCCTCCATCGTCAGACCACAGCGAAACGACGGTTGGAGGAAGAACGCCTCATCTTCCGGCTAGGAACCCTCCAACCACAAGGGATGAACTCGGATTTCACCAGTTTCCTCATTTCCCCTCCCCCCAGCCTGTCTCAGTCAAATCCATCAAATTCAGCACCGCCTTCCTAACCTGCAATCTTCTTCCCGACCTCTCCGCCCCCACCCCAGTCTGACCTATCACCCTCACCTTGACCTCTTTCCACCTATCACATTTCCGACGCCCCTCCCCCAAGTCCCTCCTCCCTATCTTTTATCTTAGCCTGCTGGACCAACTTTCCTCATTCCTGAAGAAGGGCTAATGCCCGAAACGTCAATTCTCCTGTTCCCTAGATGCTGCCTGACCTGCTGCGCTTTTCCAGCAACACATTTCCATCTCTGATCTCCAGCATCTGCAGACCTCACTTTCTCCTCTAAGTACATGTATAGGATAGGTTTGGAGGGACAGCTGCACCAGGTGGGACTAGTTTAGTTTGTGATTATGTTCTGCATGGACTGGTTGGACCGAAGGGTCTGTTTCCTTGCTGTATGACTCTCGGACTTGATGATTCTATGGAAATGTTGTGTGGTATTTACACTTATTGCACCTGTAACAAAACTTAAAGTAGATTTTCAGTCTTAATGTGTCAAAATAATGTTGATAGAAAAATAGCAGCTTGTTACAGCATTGTAAACAGTTCTTATGACTCCTCCTGCTTTTTTAGAGGCTTGTCACCTCTGGTAAATTCTGTCAGCAATCACACAGAGCCCAAATGTGGCAAGACATGGTATTTCTGTGAAGTTATCAAGAAATAACTCACCTCTTTCCTTTATAGATTTATAGCACAAGATTCACTTGTCCTTCCTAAAATTTGTATTTCTGAGCAGAATCTGTACTAAGCACATCGCAAATTTGCTCCTTTTCGGAGAATTTGCTCCTCCTAATTACTGACACTCAAAGAAGAATGTCCATTGCAAATTGCCTATGCAAATATAGCTGTCCCAGTAACCAGCAAGATGGGAGCTCATTCACTGCTGCTGTTTGCCAAATTCACTGCAAGTCAACCTCTTATTTATTGCCCATCCTTAATTATCCACAGGGCAGTTAAGAGTCAACCCATTGCTGTGGGTCTGGAGTTATCTGTAGGCCAGACTAGGATGGCAGTCTCCTTCTCTAACCAGATGGGAGGGGTTTTTTCCAACAATTGACAATGGATTCATGACTTTTAATTCAAGATTTGTTTTTATAGATTTCAAATTCCACATCTGCCATGGTGAGATTCGGAGCTGGTGCCCAGATCTTTACTTAGGGGTCTCTGGATTAATCGACCAGCAATAATACCACTAGGCCCTCAGCTCCCCTGGCTCCACCTCCTCTGCCACATCAAGAAGAAATAGGTATCCCAGAAAAGGGTAACTGCATTCAACCATCCCCACAATAGCTTAAGGGTTTTGATCTTGGTGGAGCAAAAGGAAACCTGTGGCCTGTAATGGGGGACATGGCATAATGGCAATGTCACTGGACTAGTGAGCCAGAGGCCCAGTCTGATACTTTGAAGGCAAAATGTTCAAATCCCACCATGGCAGCTGGTGTAATTAAAATTTAATTGATATAATCTGGAATTGAAAACCAGAGACAATGAAATAATCGTCAATTGTTGCAAAATCTCATTTGGTTCCCTGCTACCATAGAATCATAGAGTCTATAGCGTGGAAGTGGGCCATTTGGCCCATCAAGTCACACTGACCCTCCGAAGAACATCCTACCTTATTCTTATAACCCTGCATTATCCTTGCTAATCCACCTTGCCTGCACATCCCTGGACACTATGGGCACTTTAGCATGGCTGATCCACCTGACCTGCACATCTTTGAACTGTGGGAGGAAACCGGAGCTCCCAGAGGAAACCCACACAGGCACGGGGAGAATTTGCACACAGACAGTCACCAGAGGGTGGAATTGAATTGTGAGGCAGCAGTGCTAACTACTGAATCACCATGCTACCCTAAGGGAAGGAAATCTGCCATATTTTCTGGTCGAGCCTATGTGAATCCAGACCCATAGTAATGCGCTTCATTGCCCTCTGAAATGACCACGCAGTTCAAGGTCACTTGGGGGCGGACAACAAACGCCGGTCTTGCCAGTGATGGCCATATCACATGGAAAGATAAAGGGGAAAAAAAATCCCTCTCTGACATTTGGTAATGTTTAAAGCATGTCAAATGCTGAAATTTCTGGAAAACACATTTTTCGTCCTCTCTCACAATCAAGAGTCATTGCAAGTCGTGAAGAGAAAGCTGCTCCATGTCAATGTTCCCTTCCTTCTCCTGCCACCAACAACTCAGGACTCTGAGCCCAGTCTTCTAACCCAGTTTTACCTTAGAACTACAACTGGCCTGGATTCCTTGTGAGTGCTACATTAAACTCTATTTCTTATGTATATACGTTCACCAGGACATACAATCCTCCACATTGCTCAGGACACGTTTTCTTTTAACTTTAGCATCATACTTTGCCTCTTGTTCAGTGACTGTAGTTTAGCTATTAATCCTCAGTATGGAACCTGGCCAAAAGTTTTCAAAAGAAAATCCAAGTATTACCACATCAGCTGCAATTCCCTTGTCCAGCAACTCAATAATACACACTGGTTAGGAAAACAAGGCTTTTGATTACAAAATCCTGCCTATTATTACAGAATGTGGTCTTTTAATTACTTCAGTATTCCTTGTGGTAAATTTTATTAAGTATCAGATTTGAATGATTTACAAATAATGATTCCAAATCCACTTGAAACAACTTATGATTAATGAAATGTTGAGGTGGATTCATCTACATTGTTAATACTTATAGTTTGCTGTGGAGCACACAAACTTGTTTTTAATGCTACACACAATCATTAATTGCTTAAATCGTGGGCATGTAAATGACTACGGGATCATTTCGCTAGCTATTTTGATTGAGTGGCTTGGTAGCTTCAAAATTTATTTCTGGTCATTTTCTTTTTCTTTTCCATTTATAGCTTGGAATCTGAGCTTTAGTTTCAGCCTGATGTGGACATGAGTTCAGTTGCTGAGCTGCATGTGGACTTTTCTTTTGCTTTTGCTTAAGAATTCCTCACTAAGCTGAGAAGCTTCTGCTTTTGCCTACAATACTGTTTGCAAACAAAACTTAGGAACTGGGGTTTAATGGAGCAGAGAATGCCAATGGCCTCACTCATCACAATCTCTGCAATTGCCTCCAGCCCTACAACCATCAAAGTAACTAGGTTCCTCTAATACTGGAGTCTTGACTATCCCCAGTTTATTTTGGTTAGGCCCGAAGCTCTGGAATTCCCACCCTAAACTATCCAATCTCTTTAAGACACTCCTTAAAACATACCTCTTTGACTTAATATTTTAAATGGCTTGATGTCATACTTTGATTTACAATACTGCAGAGATATTTCATTTCTTTAAAAAGGTGCTAACAGAATATAATTATTATTGTTCGACAAACTTACTGAGCAACAGAGGGTACACATCAAAATTCTGAACAATTTAATCTTTTGTTTTTATTTTATCAGATTGCACACACATTCAGCAAAAACTTAATCAGGTGATGCTGAACATTACAATTACCTGCACAGTCCCTGAACATAGAATCATGGAATTGTTATGGTGCAGAAGGAAGCCATTCAGTCTAACATGCTTGTATCAGCTCTCCAAATGTGCGCCATGACATGTGCCATTCCCTCTCTTTTTGCCCAGAGGCCTTCACATTATTTCGACTTAAGTAATCATAAAATGCCCTCTTGAATGTCTCACTTAAACCTTAATTCACCACATTTTCAGTCAGAGCATTCCACAATCTTGCTGTGTGAAAACATTTCTTCTCACATCACATTAATTTACTTCTTTCACAAATTGTTTTAAATTTGTGCCCTCTCATTCTCGATCTATTTATGAGTAGCAACAGTTTCCCTTTGTCTATCTATTCAGGCATCTCATGATGTTGAAAATGGGAATTTAATCTCCTCTTAGTGTTCTCCTGTCCACTGAAAATATTCCTAACTTATTCAGTGTATCGTCATAACTGAAGTTTCTCATCCCTGGAAACAATCTCATAAATTTAATTTAAACATTCTTCAATGCACTCACATTCTTTCTAAAATGTGGTGCCAAGAACTGTACACAATACTCTATCTCGGGTCAAACCAGTGTCCTATACAAGTTCAGCATAACTTTTCTGCATTGGTACTCCATGCCACTATTAATAAAGCCTAGGATACTGTTTGCTTTATTAACCCCTCTCTCCACCCATCCTGCCAACTTCAATGAATTATGTACATATACATCTGTTCGTGCACACCCTTTAGAATACTACCCTTTAGTTTATACTGTCTTTTAGTGTCCTTCCCACTGAAATGCATCACGTCACGTTTCTTCATGTTGAACTTCATCTGTCACCTCTCCACCAAATTGTTAAAGTCCTATTCCAATCCGGTCCTGTCCTCCATTCTCAGTTTACTATGCTTCCAAATTTAGTTTTATTGTTAAACTAGGAAATTGTCTGCTGCATTCCAAGACTCCTAAGGAAGGTCACTAACGAACCTTCCTTTGACCTGAAAAATATCCATTAAAACCATCCACTTTGCCGATTTTGAATACACATTGCAATTGTTCTCTTTATTCCATGCGATATAACTTTTCTGAGATGTCTGTTGTGTGTCACTATTTCAAGAACCTTTTGATAGTCCATGTATGCCACATCAACAGCATTGTCCTGTCTGTATTTCCTCAAAGAACTCCAGCAAGTTTGTTAAACAAGATTTTCCCTCCAGAAATCCATGCTGACTCACACCAGTCAATCCATACTTGATCATATTACTTAATTCTATCCTGAATAACTAATTGCTGGTTTTTTCCTTACATTTATGGGCAAGGGCATAATGTTTGCAATTTTTGAGTTCTTTGACATCATGCAGGGTCCAGGAAAGTCATAATTTGATTTGATTTGATCAATTTATTGTCACGTCTTTCATAGCATTTTATGAATTTCTTCTGGTCCAAGTGTCTCATCAACACTCTAAGTATCGACATCTTATTGGAACACTTACACCTTGACAATTTTACTCTCATGACTGAGTTTCCTTCTCTGTCCCAATGGTTTTGGGAACATCTCCTTCACATGTTGGGCCAAATGGCCTGTTTCCACATTGTAGGGATTCTGTGATTCACCAGCTATGATGCCATGCTTTCAAAGCAGACATCAAGTGTGTGCAGAAGGAATGTTCTCTGCCTCTGCAGCATTTGCAAGGCTTGCTTTATAGAACAGTGCAACCGTCAGTTGGATGAACATCCAGTTTGTGATGGAAAGTGAAGCCAGCAGTGTGGGTTCAATTTCCACACTGGCTGAGGTGACTGTGAAGATCCCACCTTCTCAAGCTTGCCCCTCCCTTGAGGTATGGTGACTCTTAAAATTTGGGATTTCATGTTGAGGTTGTACAGGATGTTGGTGAGGCCACTTTCAAGTACTGTGTCCAGTTCTGGTCACCCTGCTGTAGGAAGGATATTAAATTGGAGAGGGTTCAGAAAAGACTTACCAGAATGTAACCAGGATTGGACGGCTTGAGGTATGAGGAGAGGCTGGATAGGATGTGACTTTTTCTCCTGGAATGTAGGAGGTTGAGGGGTGACCATATAAAGGTTTATAAAATCATGAAGGGCATAGACAAGATGGCTAGCGTATGTCTTTTCCCTAGGGTAGAGGAGTTCAAAACTGGAGGGCCTATTTCTAAGGTCACGGGGAAAGATTTAAATGGGACCAGAGGGGCAACCTTTTTACACAGGGAGTGGTTCATATGTGGAATGAACTGCCAGAGGAATTGTTGGATGCAGATACAGTTACAATTTTTAAAAGGTATTTGGACAAGTACACAAATAGGAAAGGTTTAGGGGGACATGAGCCAAATGCAGGCAATTTAGGACTAGTTTGGGTTGGGAAACCTGGTTGGCATGGATGAGTTGACCGAAGGCTCTGTTTCTGTGCTGTACGACTCTAGTCATCTCCCTCTAATGAAAGTGTCTTCCAATGGTCACGTGGGACAATGACAACCTTACCTTAATAACCTTCAGAGTAGGTATGGTTAAAGAAAGACCAATACTCTAATTTCTGGGACTTTTAGCTCTAGAAATAATGATTTTCTCATAACAAAAAGTACTCATAATGCAGATGTCACCTTCCATCTCAGTACCAACTGTCCCTTAATTTGAGGATAATGTGTACTCAGAATCATGTGTTTCTGGGTAATCAACCAGAGATTATAGGCGAAAGTGAGGACTGCAAATGCTGGAGATTAGAATTGAGTGTGTGGTGCTGGCTTCAATTCCTGATGAAGGGTTTTTGCCCAAAATGTCGAATTTCCTGTTCCTTGGATGCTGCATGACCTGCTGTGCTTTTCCAGCACCACATTCTCGAACCAGAAATTCTAATTCACTTTGCTACTATCAACATTGGTGGAATAGGGAATGTGATATTACAGACAAAATTTAGGCAGCTACAATAGAAAATTAATGAGCATGACCTCAGAAGATGTAATCCCCTGAACACTCCCAGTACCATGCACCAGCCCATGCAGAGATAGGAGGATAAAACAGATGAAAGTGCAGCTGGAAAGATTGTGTAAGGGGGGAGAGCTTCAAATTCCTTGGACTAGCTCTGGGGAAATGGCACCTGTATAAGTCAGACAGGTTGCAATTGCATAGAACAGAAACTAAATTCCTTGCAAGGTATTTTGCTGGTGCTGTTATTAGAAGGGAGGCCCTAAGCTAGCTCAGCAGGGGCATAGAAACCAGCAGCGAATATTAGAGAGCAATACCAGGGTGCACAAAATAGATGGAGAGACTGAAAAGACTATAATAGAGAATAGTAAATTAATGGGTAGAGTTGAAGTGAGGGAGAAGTTAAAAGATTTCCTGTTCAGGTTACACAGCATGTACATGATTGTATGGCATATAGTGAATAAGATTTGTAAATTATGGGTGCAGGTTGTCTTGTGAAATTCTGATATTGTGGCAATAACAGAGAGCTGGTGAAAGCAAAGGCAGGACTGCGTGTAAACTATTCCTGGGTGTTTTGGAAATATAGGAAAGGAAGAGAGTGGCAGTATTGATTAAGGACAGCATTGCAGTATTTGAAGATGTCTCTGGGGGTTCAATGACAGAATTGATTTGACTAGAGTAAAAGAATAAAGATAGAATAACTACATGGCAGCCTAAAGACCACTAATTAGTTGTAAGTATGTGGAGGAACAAATCTGCAGGCAGTTATAGGCAGGTGCGGGAATGATAGATTAGTTATAACGGTTGTGATGGGGCTGGGGGTAGCAGGGCTGGTAGGGGGAGAGTTGCAATTACTTGAACATGGACAAGAGCAGTAATACTGTGAAGAAAAACTTCATGAGAGTGTTCAGGGGATTACATCTAAACCTTTCCTATTTATGTACTTGTCCAAATACCTTTTAAAAATTGTAACTGTATCTGCATCCAGCAATTCCTCTGGCAGTTCCTTCCACATATTAACCACTCCCTGTGTAAAAAGGTTGCCCCTCTGGTCCCATTTAAATCTTTCCCCGTGACCTTAGAAATAGGCCCTCCAGTTTTGAACTCCTCTACCCAAGGGAAAAGACGTACGCTAGCCATCTTGTCTATGCCCTTCATGAGTTTATAAACCTTTATATGGTCACCCCTCAACCTCCTACATTCCAGGAGAAAAAGTCACATCCTATCCAGCCTCTCCTCATACCTCAAGCCGTCCAATCCTGGTTACATTCTGGTAAGTCTTTTCTGAAACCTCTCCAATTTAAAATCCTTCCTACAGCAGGGTGACCAGAACTGGACACAGTACCTGAAAGTGGCCTCACCAACATCCTGTACAACCTCAACATGAAGTCCCAAATTTTGAGAGTCACCATACCTCAGGGGAGGGGCAAGCTTGAGAAGGTGGGATCTTCGCAATCACCTCAGCCAGTGTGGAAATTGAACCCACACTGCTGGCTTCACTTTCCATCACAAGCTGGATGTTCATCCAACTGACGGTTGCACTGTTCTATAAAGCAAGCCTTGCAAATGCTGCAGAGGCAGAGAACATTCCTTCTGCACACACTTGATATCTGCTTTGAAAGCATGGCATCATAGCTGGTGAATCACAGAATCCCTACAATGTGGAAACAGGCCATTTAGCCCAACAAGTCCACACCAACCCTCCAAAGAGGATCCCACCCAGACCCTTTCCCCTATTCAATTGCTCAACATTTCCTCTAATTCATGCATCTAACCTATACATCCCTGTGACAAATTAGCATGGCCAATTCACCTGACCTGCACATCTTTGGACTATGGGAGGAAACTGGAGCACCCGGAGGAAACCCACGCAGACATGAAGAATGTGCAAACTCCACACAGACAGTCGCCCAAGGCTGGAATTAAATCCGGGTCCCTGGCACTGTGAGGCAGCAGTGCTACCCACTGAGTCACTGGGTTTGTTGATGCTTGTCCCTTGTTAAGCACGCTGAGCACCTTAGTTTGATAAGAATTAATTTACACTGCGTTATACTTATTTGTACAATAGTTTAACTGCATGGTGTAGCCAAACATCCCCCTGTGATCTGGATCAGATAGTTGTGCCTTGCACATGTGTTCTGTTTCCACCTCCCTGAAGAGGATTGAGTCAGCTCTCAATTTCTGCTGGAGGACAGGCTCTTAATATTGGCAAATAAAGCTGAGCACATCACAAAATATGATGATTTACCCCAATCCCTTGAGTTCCACAGAAAACACTGCCAATGCTATCAATCAATTAAATTAATCAATGCCGACACATAGAATACACATAAAGACAAGCAGTGCTACTCTAGCTTTCAAAGGGAGCAGCTCTCTGTGATTCTCATAATTATGCCTGATCAAATGTAATTTTATTTATTACTATCATGCAATAAACCTTCTTGCTACCAAAGAACAGTGCCTCTTCTGTAAATACTCTAAAGTGGCATATTCTCTACAACTAACCACGAGATAGTGCCGAGCCAAAGCAAATGAGGATTTGTGGCAGTGAACTACCTGAAACAACCCTCCCACAGTACCACATTTCTGGTGAGGTAGCAAATATCACAAAGTACGTGATGATCTGGGGAAATACCACTTGGTAGCAGCAATGCAAAAGGGGGCAACAGAGTATATTCACATGATAACACATTGCCACTCTAAAGAGGCATGTAGCAAGTCTACTGGAGAACAAGCCTAACTATATGATGCAAAATAAAGTCTTTGTGCTGTGGGACAAGAAGAGCTCACAGGCACAGTCAATGTCCAATCATCAGTAAGGAATGCTACATTTGTAAATTTATCGTTAATTTGTAGAAGATGTACAGCAATAAGAAAGAATTTGAGAACAATGCAACTATTGGGGCTCACACATAAATGAAGTCTACACAGTAGAACACTCACTATCGTAAGAAAAGATACCTGCATTCAAAGAGATACCTAAGGTTTTCCCAAGAGAACTAATTCAGATGAACCAAAAGAGACAACAAATGTCTACACCAATGACCGTGCTGTTTATTTTGTACATAATACAGGAGAAGGTATGACTTTCCGATCAAACAAATTGCCACAGCTAAAGAAGCGGAAATTACAGTTTACAGAAATAAGACTATATAGTACAAGTGGAATAGCTGTCAGAAGCATAGGCTGCTGCAAGTTAGACCACAATGTAATGCACAAAAATGTATATGTTGTTTGCAAACAACCAACTTTCCCTTTTAAGCCTGCATGTATATCTTGATCTCAACTTTATCAGAACAGTTGGAGGAAATTTCCTGATGAAGGGCTTATGCCGAAACATCAATTCTCCTACTCCTCGGATGCCGCCTGACCTGCTGTGATTTTCCAGCTCCACACTCTCGACTCTGATCTCCAGCATCTGCAGTCCTCACTTTCTCCCAGTTGGAGGAAATTGACAACCTCCCAGGAAACAATGGTAGTAAACAGCTGTCCAAACACAAGTCTAGGAACAAACCACTGCACCTTAACTGGTTGGTCAACAATCAGTTGAAAACTACATTGTACTTCCAAATTTATGAAGGAAGAATCAAGTGACATCATCTATATTCGCAGAGAAAAGCTATTTAATGTTGTCACCTTTGAATGACAGACTTCTTGGAATTAATGGAAATGTTCAATTCTCTGTCTTCTGATCCAAAACAGTCAATGCCAGTGATACACATAGAATCATAAAATGCCTACAGTGTGGAAACAGGCCATTCAGCCCTACAAGTCCACAACAACCCCTCCGAAGAGTAATCTGCCCAAACCCATTCCCCTAAACCTCCACATTTACCCCTAACTAACACATCCCTGAACATAATGGTCAATTTTAGCATGGCCAATTCACCTAATCCGCACATTTTTGGATTATGGGAGGAAATCAGAGCACCCGGAGGAAACACGGAGAATGTGCACACAGACAGTCGCCAGCGGTTAGAATCAAACCTGGGTCCCTGGCGCTGTGAGGCAGCAGTGCTAACCACTGAGCCACTGTGCTGCCTTAGTGCTGAGTGACCCTCAATCTTTCAGTTACAGAATCTGAAAATGTCTAGTTTACCAGTCAAACAAACACATGAGGCAACTGAAGAAGACCAGTCTAATCAATAAATCCAGGCATTTGAGTGCACGCCGACTCCATGAGAGCCAGACCAATATTCACAGATTCAAGATAATAGATTTGCAAAAGCACCCACAAAGAACAACACCATCTGGAAAGGAAATCTAAGAGACTAAAGAATAATCCACAGATTAGAACCATGGCCAAGAATCCTCAAGACAGAGATCTACCAATCATCCAAGTCTGAAGAGAGTACACTCTGAGAAAAGTGTGCAACCAGATTGCCTGCATTCAGACACCTGGGGCAGATGGGAAAGCAGGAAATGTAAAATTAGTATATATTAGACTACACAATAGTTAATATGGGGGAAACAGTTTAGAGAGAGATGCTATATAAGAAATTGATTTTGAAGAGGTTAATGTTCAGATTACGTTGGCTGCACCCATTCTATTGGTATCACACATTCTGTAATGCAGACAAGGAGTTCCAGTCTAGATTTCAGAGGGAGCAAATATATCTAAACAAATTCCCAAAAATCCTGGTAACAATGCCTTACTGAATTCAATTGTACACATTGCTTTCATGCAATAAACCAGAAGAATTCAGCAGCAGAACTTTGAAGAACAATCCTGCAAGGATTGCACCCTGGAAACTTTCATAGATAGACACTGTTGGTTGGAATCATAGCTTAATCCACCATTAATCGGATAATAACCAAGTTGAATTGGGAGCTTTAACTTACTTACTTGAGGGGTCTTATTTTGGTTGCTACATGCCATAAGGTTTAAACCATTATTTCAGTACTTGATTATCTGTCAGGCTTCTTAATAAGTGGCCAAATCAAAAATATCCTCTGGTGATTTACCCACAACAATTGGCGTCCCTTGGTGGGCTTCGATAAGAAGTGACTAAGTTACTCCAAAGTTGAACCTACCAGCCCTGTGTTCTCAGAAATCCCATCTGAGCCTAAATTAAGAAGCAGCTGCCCCATATGAAGGCCAGGATTCAACTGGATGGATCAGGATAGAGGTACTAATTTTCAGATTTAATCAGAACATTTAAATATTTTTGCAGAAACATGGTACGTAAAGTATGCATTACAAAAAGAAATGCTGAGACAAGCGAGCTCAAGTCAGAAAATTAGGAATTACGGTTAAAAATTGCAGAGCTAAAATGGAAACTTGATGCATTAGAAGGTGTCAGTCAGGTAAGGGCAGTTTTCCAATCGGAAATCACGGAATTAAAGGGAAAGATTAAATTCCTAGAGATTGCTAATCAGGAGAAGATAGTTTGCCTCTCAAGTTATCAAAGTCAATTTGAAACAGCAAACAAAAATGCCAAGATGGCAGAAAGCTAGGTTCAGGAGTCAGCAATTCAGACTCAGGAACTGCAAAGTAAATGGAAGGATCTCCAGGCAGTGCTTGAAATACTGCATCAAATACAACTTGAGCAACAAGTGCAGGATGCTGATCATTCTAAATACCTTAATTGATACTTTAAAGTCTCAGCTCTCTGACCAGAGTGCTTTGGGGACCGTACAAAAATCAGCAGACTAATTGAGGATCAGTTGGGGATAAAACTGCATGTTATTCTGTTCAGGACAGGGAATATGATTGTAATCCTGACCCCGGCACTCCTCCAACATACTCAGATAAAGGTCTCTTGTAACTACCCGTATCAGTCTGATACAAGCCCAAAGTAAAGATAACAATTTAATGAAAATCCAACAAAACAAATGAGAATTCAGGCAATTGACCATATTTGGGCCATAAACCAGGTGTTTTGAAAAGTAAGACAAACAAACGCAAAACTTGATATTTGGTTAGTCAAGAGCTTGGGTAAATTCTAGAGTTAGCCACGAGAAGGGTTAAGACCTATTTCCTGGAATTTCAGAGGGGTGTAGTGTGCTTTTCTGATACACCTTGGACTTAGAGGGACTGGACGCCAACCCCAATCGATTCACTTACCCCTGTGACAAACCTGAGGGGTCGAGACAGAATGAAAAGGAATAACACTAAGCCCTTTGTTTGTCTGATAAAGTATGAGCAGCTGGGTAAACACATGTTCTTGGAGTAATAAATTGGTCAAAGTGTCTGTATAGAATATTTCACAAGCAGAACTGCACAAAATCCTTTGATTGTGGCCAAACCAATGCTCTAAAAAGTTCCAGCATAACCTCCCTGCTCTTAAACCCCATGCCTTGATTAATGCAGGTATACTACCTACTTTCTTAACCACATTTTCCACCTGTCCTGATATCTTAAGGGACCAGTGCACATGCATACCAAAATTCCTCTGATCCTCAATGCCTCCCATGGTCTATTGTTAATCATATGTTACCTTGCCTTGTTTGTCCTGTCCATCTCACACTTATCTGGACTGAATTTTGTCTGGGAGAAAGTGAGGACTGCAGATGCTGGAGTTTTGTAAAGGGAGGAAGAGAGCTTCTTCAAGGAATGCATCCTTGCAAGAGGATTCGCAGTAGGTTCCTGAAGAAGGGCTTATGCCTGAAACGTCGATATTCCTGAAGAAGGGTTTATGCCCAAAACGTCAATTCTCCTGCTCCTTGGATGCTGCCTGACCTGCTGCGCTTTTCCAGCAACATATTTTTCAGCTCTGAATTTTGTCTGCCACTGATCAACCCATCTGATCAGCTTATCCTCCCGTAACCTAAGGCTATCCTCCTCACTATTTATTTCCCCACCAATTTTTGTATTGTCTTCAACCTTACTGATCAATCCTCTTACATTCAAGTCAAATTCATTTATATAAACCAAAACAGCAAGGGCCCTAACACTGACCCCTGTGGGATTCCACTGGTCACAGACTTCCAGTCAGAAAACACCCCATAACCATCACCCTCTGCTTCCTGCCATTCAATCAATTGTGGGTCCAACATGCCAAATTTCCTTGGATCCTCTGGACTCTTAGCTTTGCTATCAATCTCATGCATTTACACACTTGAAGCATCACATCAGTTGGAGTTATACAGTTTCATTCACAGCCTCCCAGATAATAAAGCAGTCTGTGCCTGCAGGCAAAAAGACCTGGGGACAATATTCAGGTTTGAGCTGATAAATGGCAAGTAACAATCACACCACACAGGGGCCACGCACCCCAACTATCATGGGTGCAGGAGAAGATAAAAAGCTGAGAATTCTTGCATTTCCTTTGACTCCCCAAAATTAGTTCATCCTCAAGAAAGTAGAAATCCTGGGTGAATACTTCTCACTTAGCTGAATGTGTGCACTTCCAACGAAACTCAAGAAACTGAACACTATCCTGAACAATGCAACCTCCTTGACTGGGACCTATTCGTCACTGGAAACATTCACTCCCTCCACAATGCATAAGTCCACCGTATACGGTACATGCAAATATATTCAGCATCAGCTGTTTCCCGTGGGAAGACCCATGGAATAAAGGTTAACGCCTTTTATGTCTCAGGACTTCACAAAACTATTTACAACGAGTTACATATTTTTGAAGTCCAGTCTTGTTTCTAATATAGTAAATATGGCAGCCAATTTGCACTCAACAAGCTTACACAGATAATAATTAAAAGGACTGACTACATTATCTATTGGTTAATACATGAAGACAGGCAAAGAAACTTTGGGCTATATTTAATATGCTCCTGACAGCAGGTTTGAAGATGAAGAACAGGGTATATTAAGCAGACAGTGTCACTGCCGCCTTGTCACTCAGCCCTGCCACCACTTCCATTTTATAGAAGCAGAGGAATAAGCATCAGGCCATTAGGTGGCACAGTGCTTCAGTGGTTAGCACTGCTGTCTCACAGCACCAGATGTGATTCCACCCTCAGGTGATTGTGTGAAGTTTGCACATTCTCCCAGTGTCTGCATGGGTTTGCTCCAGGTACTCTAGTTTCCTTCCATAGTCTAAAGATATGTAAATTAAGTGGATTGGTCATACGAAATGCAGGGTTACAGGGATAAGATAGGGGGTGGGTCTGGATGGGATGCTCTTTGGATGATCAGTGTGGATTTGATGGCTGAACGGCCTGCTTCCACATTATCTTCAATTGAAACAATAGATGCCCACTTAAGGGCCTCATCCTGCCACCACAATGATTTAACTGGCAGCAGGAGACAAAGACCCATGCCATTCAATGCCATGCCAAGGAACTGGTGGTAAGCATGGGGTGGTCATTTCTTAACAGGCCTAGTTTGGGTCCTCCTGTAGGTGTAATCCACCCAGATTTCCCTCTTCACCTCTCAGTCGTACAAGGGTCCAATGAGAAGCTAGACTCACTTGCAGGACTGGATCCAACTGCGGATATCAGATAGCTGCCAGTCTCTGACTAACCAATAGCTTGCTGAGGTGGGGCTTCCTAAGTCTGAAGAGCACAAGTCCTGTTTCATTTCAACTATCTATCAAATGGCTGACAACTGACAGCAATCTGGAGGGGCAACAGGCTCTTCACGCAGCATTTAAGCTACTAGAGCACAGGGTTTGGGCAGAAATTGCAGTGCATTGATAATTATCCAGCTCCAGGAAGCCTTCTCTGTTCTCTTTCAAAATAATAACATCAGATCTTTATGTTCCACCTGATGGCACAGACAGATGTTGGTTTAGCATCGGATCTGCAAGTCAGCTTCTCCAGCAATGCACGCTCAGTTATAACAAAACAAGTAACTGCAGGCATTTGAAATTACTGGAGAAACTCAGCAGGTCCAGCAGCATCTGTGGAGAGAAAACAGAGTAAATGGTTCAAGTCCAGTGACCCTTCTGAGTGACACTGATGATTGTGTCGTGATGTGCTGAAGTCACGAGAGTAATACTTGAACCTGTTAATTTCTGACGAATGGGCTGCAATATTACCACCAAGGTCTGGCTAATCCAAGTACATATTTTCCTCAACATTTTTGTTTCTGAAGGTTTTATTGCACACAGATCTCTAAACTAAATCAATTCTCCCACACTGCCTGAAGCACAAATTTGTAGCCACAGTCTGCATCTCATCAGGTTTCAGCCTCCAGTTAAGTTGACACAACCTTCCACAGTCAAATATGAGGGTTGGGCTATCTTTTCCACAGCTCACGTTAAGTAGATTTGCAAATACAGCAACCTCATATGCAAATTAGGTGCAGTGTAGCAATCTGATAAATGTAAACAAACGTGTTTATCAGGTGTTCAACTGTCACAATTTCAAGCCTAAGTTAAAAAGTATTTTGAGACCCAGTATGTGACTAATTGAGAGTTGACACAAGATAGATATGGCATGATGGCTGTCAACAACATAGAGTCATAGAGATGTAAAGCACAGAAAAAGACCCTTCGGTCTAACTTGTCCATACCAACCAGATATCCAAAATTAATCGAGTCCCATTTGCCAGCTTTCGGCCCATATCCCTCTGAACCCATCCTATTCATATACTCATCCAGATGCCTTTTAAATGTTGTAATTGTACCAGTCTGCACCACTTCCTCTGGCAGCTCATTTCATGCCGTCACCATGCTCTGCATGAAAATGTTGCCTCTTAGGTATTTACGGCATTTGTCTTAATACAGCACCCTAAGGCATGCTGAATCAAAGAAACAGACAACTGGCGTGTTGCACAGAAACTTGTTCAAACAGCTGGGGATTAACGGGAATTAATGAAGGAGAGGGAAGTGTAGAAGTGCAGAGGTTTCACAGGAACTTTAAGCTACTGGGAAGGTGGTAGCTGAAGATATGGCTACCAACTGTTAGGTGATAGGAAGAAGTGATCACACTGCCTGGCGGTCTAGTAATTAGGATTCAGTGCTCTCACCGCAGTAGTCTGGGTTCTATTCCCGTTCAGGGAATGAGATCTGGGGTGGCACACTGGGACAGTGGTTAGCATTGCTGCCTCACAGCACCAGGATTTGATTTCAGCCTTTGGTTACTGTGTGGAGTTTGCTTGTTCTCCCTGTGTCTGTGTGAGTTTCTTCTGGGTGCTCTGATTTCCTCCCACAGTGAAAGATATGCACATTAGGCGAACTTGCCATGCTAAATTACCCATAATGTCCACAGATGTGCAGGTTAGGTTGATTAGCCACGGGAAATGCAAGATTACAAGGATAGGGTGGGAGGGGGTTCTGAGTGGGATACTCTTCGGAGGGTTGGTGCAGACCCTATGGGCTGAAGGGCCTCCATCTGTATTGTTGGGATTCTATGAATTGAGAGTTCCAAGACTGGTAGATGGCAGAGCTATCAGAGACAGAGGGATTTGGTAGGATTTGAATGCAGGACTGTGATTTTGCCATACTGGGAGACCAATGAATTGAGGTAGGACAATGGAGATGTACAAGAAGGCTTTAGTGTGAGTTTGAGTCTGGACAACCTTTAGATCAGCTGAAGATATTGGCAAGATCTGAGGCCAAAAATGATATAGGAACGAAATGAAGTTGATGACATTGAATGGAGGTTTGTGATGGCAGCTAAAGACAATGGCTACAGTCTTCCCAATACTTGACTTTAGGAAATCGCAGCACATTCAACTCTGGATATTAAATAAGCAGCTGACGACAGAGCCAGTGAGGGAGTTACAAGAGGTAGTAGACAGGTAATGTCAGTGTACATTTGGAAACTGATAGTATGACTGAAGTTATTGAAAGATTACATAGATGAGAAATAGAAGGGGAGATCTTTGCAGCCTTCAAAGGTGCAGGGGAAAGAAGAGAAGGCAGCAGATTGTCTGCCTACAGTTTGCATCAGTATTTACTGTGGAAAAGGATATGGAAATATAGACTCTAGGGAAATAGATGATGATATCTTGCAAAATGTCCAGATTACAGAGGAGGAAGTGCTGGATGTCTTGAAACGGTTAAAAGTGGATAAATCCCCAGGACCTGATCAGGTGTACCCGAGAACTCGTGGGAAGCTAGAGAAGTGATTGCTGGGCCTCTTGCTGAGATATTTGTATCATCGATAGTCACAGGTGAGGTGCCAGAAGACTGGAGGTTGGCAAACGTGGTGCCACTGTTTGAGAAGGGCAGTAAGGACAATCCAGGGAACTATAGACCAGTGAGCCTGACCTCGGTGGTGGGTAAGTTGTTGGTGGGAATCCTGAGGGACAGGATGTACATGTATTTGGAAAGGCAAGGACTGATTAGGGATAATCAACATGGCTTTGTGCGTGAGAAATCTTGTCTCACAAACTTGATTGAGTTTTGTGAAGAAGTAACAAAGAAGATTGATGAGGGCTGAGCAGTAAATGGGATCTATATAGACTTCAGTAAGGCGTTCCGACAAGGTTCCCCATGGGAGACTGATTAGCAAGGTTAGATCTCATGGAATACAGAGAGAACTAGCCATTTGGTTACAGAACTTGCTCATAGGTAGAAGACAGAGGGTGGTGGTGGAGGGTTGTTTTTCAGACTGGAGGCCTGTGACCAGTGGAGTGCCACAAGGATCGGTGCTGGGCCCTCTACTTTTTGTCATTTACATAAATGATTTGGATGCGAGCATAAGAGGTACAGTTCATAAGTTTGCAGATGACACCAAAATTGGAGGTGTAGTGGACAGCGAAGAGGGTTACCTCAGATTACAACAGGATCTGGACCAGATGGGCTAATGGGCTGAGAAGTGGCAGATGGAGTTTAATTCTGATAAATGCGAGGTGCTGCATTTTGGGAAAGCAAATCTTAGCAGGACTTATACACTTAATGGTACCGTCCTAGGGAGTGTTGCTGAACAAAGAGACCTTGGAGTGCAGGTTCATAGCTCCTTGAAAGTGGAGTCGCAGGTAGATAGGATAGTGAAGAAGGCGTTTGGTATGCTTTCATTTCGTGGTCAGAGTATTGAGTACAGGAGTTGGGAGGTCATGTTGCAGCTGTACAGGACATTGGTTAGGCCACTGTTGGAATATTGCATGCAATTCTGGCCTCCTTCCTATCGGAAAGATGTTGTGAAACTTGAAAGGGTTCAGAAAAGATTTACAAGGATGTTGCCAAGGTTGGAGGATCTGAGCTACAGGGAGAGGTTGAACAGATTGGGGCTGTTTTCCCTAGTGCGTCGGAGGCTGAGGGGTGACCTTATAGAGGTTTACAAAATTATGAGGGGCATGGATAGGATAAATAGACAAAGTCTTTTCCCTGGGGTTGGGGAGTCCAGAACTAGAGGGCATAGGTTTAGGGTGAGAGGGGAAAGATATAAAAGAGACCTTTTTCACGCAAAGGATGGTACGTGTATGGAATGAGCTGTGAGGCTGGTACAATTGCAACATTTAAGAGGCATTTGGATGGTATATGAATAGGAAGGGTTTGGAGGGATATGGGCTGGGTGCTGGCAGGCAGGACTAGATTGGGTTGGGATATCTGGTTGGCATGGACGTGTTGGAACGAAGGGTCTGTTTCCATGCTGTACATCCCTATGACTCTATAACTGAATGGCTAAGAGTAGAATCTAGTGAGCCTCCCTCAGGATGAATATTAGAAAAGAGACATTGGAGAAGGATGGTTGATATTCATTAATTCTTGGTTTGTAGGTTTCACTTGCAAGATTAACAGTTGCTGCCCATCCCTAATTGCTAATAGCTTGCTAAGCCCTTTTAGAACCCTGTTAGGGAACAACCACATTGCTGTGGGTCAGGAGTCACAAAAGCCAGACTGGCTAAGTATAGCAGATTTCCTTCGCTGAAGGACATGGTGAACCAGCTGGGATTTTACACTGAGTGACAGCTTTCATCCTGAGACCATCTTTCAATTCTAGATTTCATTATGTGTGAGTTTAAATTCTACCATGGTGGGATTTTAATGCATCTCCTCACAGCATTAGCCAGTGCCTCTAGGTTACAAATCCAATGGTGCAGGCTGCGGAGCCAAGAACAATGAGAAGGGACAGTGCACCATAGGCAGTGATTTTGATTTTGCCCATTTCAATGCTCTAGCAGGGCTAGAAAACTGATTAGAGATTTGAATGCAGATTTGCAGGAATTAGGGCATAGATTTGGAAGACAACAATACATTCAATGGATCTTGAATGAAAAATCAGGTTGGCAAGAACAGATGGGGACATTAATGTTTGTGAGGGTGGGTTTCCAGCAGATTTAGAAGCAAGGGATACAGTACCCGACCACAGGGAACTATTGCAATATCAGCCAGCCCTTGGATCCAACGCAGAAGCTCAGTGGTGAGGAGTTCAGCGGAACTAGTGTTTAGGGACAGGAAGGAGGTGTTGTCTCCAAAATAACAGAGTTGGTATTATCACTGTATAAGTAGTTAGCCAGCTCATCCATCAGCACGGCATCCACTTTAGGCATTCCCCTCCTTTACCACCTGCAAATGGCGAACAGCCCCAATAAGTCCCCAACTGTACAAATGGACAGGTTTGCGCGCCGCAGAGTAGGTTTAGGAAAGTTCAGACAAGGTGGAGTTTCGGACAGCGGTCAGGCTCTCAGCAGCTTTCCAAATTATGGGCCTGCTAATACTTCCGCAGCTTTCAGAATGCAGGGCAAGTTTGAAATGTTTGTGAGATCTAGAGGAATCATGTACAAGAGGAACCTCGATTACCCGAAGGACACTGGCGGAGACTGTGTACATACCTCGATCAAATAAATGTAAACAACGGATAACAAAATCGTCTGTTTAAAAGGGAAAATCCCTCTCTCAGAAAAATGGATGGAGGAAAATCGTTGGAAATCGATGGAGATACATCACCGGGAAACCAATATCCACTGAGGTTTCCAAGGGAAAAAAGCGTTGTTTGTGAACAACAACTGGTGTACGGATTGGCGTAAACCTCGGAAACCTGGCGATGTTCCTTTCAGTCGTGATGCCTACCCTAGCCGATGCGCCGGTTGATGAACCATCACCAGCCACAACCTGAGGCTGACCTCACGGTCTGAACCGTGCAGCCTGGTGGGTCTGCTGTGCAGTAATTACAGAGCGCTGACATGAATGAGGAGGCGGCGATAATCTCTTCAGTCATTAGATTTCCCCAGGTTGCGGGGGGCGGGGGGCGGAGAGGGGCTGGCAGGCTGGGTAGTTCCGCTGCTTATACTTTGAATTGGGCTGATCCTTTATCCGGGATCAGCCCTATTCAGGCAGGAGGTCCTGATTAGCATCGATACATTTACATTTGGATACTTTTACAATGTTACGGAGAATGCAGTCCTGGGGATACATGACAACACTACTGTGCTGTCCCGTCCCATTCCACGTGTTGTAACCTCAGGACATGCTCCTCTGGCTGGGAATGAGGGGACAGTTATTCAGGATGACAGTCACCAGGTTATTCCAGGTCAACCGGTCAGCTTTCATATAAAGAACTTCTCGGTGTGAGACAGGTGGGGGTGGGGGGTCACATCTCCCGAAAGAAACTGCAATAAATGGCTAGAAGTGGCAAGAATGTATATTTAACATTTTAATCAAGATATAGCCCCAGCATTTTTATTATTTTTTTTAAAAAAGGGAGGTAAAAGAAGATATTTACGTGTCGCTTCTCGGCGGGGCTAGCAGAGGTGTCGATAGCACCGAAGGCTCGTTGGACTTTTTCTTCCGTCTCCAGCTACCCCAACTTCTCCTCCTCCTCCTCCCGCCGCCAACTTGGGAGACAGGAGGGCAGCCCGGCTCCTGACTGCAGCCGCTGCCGCCGGCTCCAGGGGTTTCCTGGTCCCCCTCCTGGTCACCCGCCGACTTGCTGCGTTGGAAGACGCGGCCGATTCTCATCCTGAGCCCTTTCTGCGGCGGGCTCGCCCCCTCCGAGCTGTCCATGGGGGGCTCCGGTGGACGGGAGGTCAGTCAGTGAGGTGCCCGCGCTCGGGAGGGGCTGCTCCTGGGGAAAGAGCGACTCACTCGACCGACCCTGGGTGATCCCGGACTTGGCTCGCTCCCTTGGTCTGCCGCAGCAAAAAACAAACGGAACGAGAGAGAGAGAGAGAGAGATAGCCCCCGCTCACCTCATCTTCCACCACTCGACTGCCAACCCAAACAATTGACTGCTGTTCAAACAAGCATTGCGAAACCTGATGTGGAGAGCGAGATGGTGGGGGTGGAAATAATGCACCAATTAGGCCAGGTTTTCAATTTCCCGGTGCAGTACAGGTAACTGCTGTCTTCGCATGTCGGCGGCCAACAGGTTCATTTGGCCCAGCCTCCTGTTTGCATCTAAGTACCGCCACCAAATGTCCAGAGGGTACAATAACCAATATTTTTTTTTCTTCTTTCTTTCCCCCTGTTATCACTTCTTCCCATTGGCTCCAAATCAACAGGATAACAACTATATCTTTCACTCTTGAATAATCCGGGGAAGCGCAGCAGTAGTTGAGGATGGAACGGAATGAGTTCTGAAGGTATACGCTAATCTTGATTAACTCATTGCCAAGCAGCACTCACGGAGGGGTAATGAGCTACCACCCTGTTCTGGTCAGAGTGCACCTTGAATATTCGTGCCAAGTTCTGGTTACCAAGGAACAAGAAACACGCGGTACTGTGGCGCAACTGGAGTACGCTGAGCCTGTAACCCAGTGTTTGACGGATCAAAACTATCCTCTGATGTTTGTGTTGAAAACCCTAAAGGATAGTGTAGCAGTATTGTCACTGCACTAGTAATTTGAAGACCCAAGAGGGTATTGTTTCTAGGTGGAGGGCTTTGGTGGTGCAGTGGTAGTGCTCATACC
Organism: Chiloscyllium plagiosum; assembly: GCF_037043375.1. Lineage (NCBI taxonomy): Eukaryota > Metazoa > Chordata > Chondrichthyes > Orectolobiformes > Hemiscylliidae > Chiloscyllium > Chiloscyllium plagiosum. The sequence goes on along the minus strand of NW_028270141.1, from coordinate 117,881,616 downwards.
TCTGATCCTGGAATTCAAGGTTCAACATGTACCTGCCCAGAATGACATAACACATCTGACCACTGATTTAAGAAACATTGAACATGCAGGTCCATTGTAGAGAAAATCTCTGAGACTAATGCTCCCTTGTCACGGAGGTGTGACACTGATTTGAAAATCACTGTTGTAACCCCTGTTGTTCAAGAAAGTATAAAGACAAAAGATGGAAATTTATAGGCTGATTAGCCTAACCTCGGTTGTTGGTAAAATTCTAGAATCCATCGTTAAGGATGAGACTTCTAAATTCTTTGAAGTGCAGGGTCAGATTAGAACAAGTCAGCATGGATTTAGTAAGGGGAGGTTGTGCATGACAATCCTGTCAGAATTCTTTGAAGAGGTAACAAGTAGGTTAGACCAGGGAAACCCAGTGGATGTTATCTATCTAGACTTCTAAAAGGCCTTTAATAAGGTGCCTCACGGGAGGCTGCTGAGTAAGGTGAGTGCCCATGGTGTTCGAGGTGCTACTGGCATGGATTGAGGATTAGCTGTCTGACAGAAGGCAGAGAGTTGGGATAAAAGGTTCTTTTTCGGAATGGCAGCTGGTGACAAGTGGGGTCCCGCAGCGTTCAGTGTTTGGTGCCGCAGCTGTTCACTTTTTATATTAATGATCTGGATGAAGGAACTGGGGGCATTCTGGTGAATTTTGCAGATGATACAAAGTTAGGTGGACAGACAGGTAGTACTGAGGAGGTGGGGAGGCTGCGCAGAGAGTGCAGGTAAGTGGAGTTGAAATGCCCATCAGGTATTATTAAATGGCAACGTGGACTCGATTGGCCAAATGGCTTTACTTCCACTCCTATGTCTTATGGTCTTATGGCACAGCTCAGAGAATCCTGTGAATTGGAGCTACAAAAAGATTATGTCATCAAGGATAGAATTAGTGTCGGAGTAAAGGATTCTTAAGGATTTTGAAAAGATTGGTAGCTTGGGTTGTGGGTAAGGTCATAGATTTGTTTGCCAAGCTGATGTGTTTTTCTGCAGACCTTTCACCACCTTTGTTCGGTGACATTGTCCGTATGCCTTCAGTGAAGCGTTGATGGTCTGCCCCATCTGGATTCTTTCTACAATAATGTGGCTGTTAAGGGAAGAGAAGCTGATGCTCAAAATTAGAAATATGTACAGTCTACCCAAACTCTCTTTATAACCAACTCACTCCAGCCCAAGTGCTAGGCTGGTCAATCTCCACTGCACCTTCTGCAGTGCAATCACAACTTTCCTTTTAGTGTCAACTGAGAAGTTTTTTAAACAGAACCAGAGACCATATCATGCAAACCAACAGACATTGGAGGAAAAGCCAACAGCCCACATGCCATTAGGACTGACATTGTAGGGATTAACCAAGAATAATATCATGCTTTGCCAATGCAGGAGAACAGTTGTTTGTCTAGTGAGTAATTTGGGTGATTCATAGTTTAAATAGTTGTGCATGGAAATTAGATGTTGTTTTATATGTAAAGGGGAGTGTTTGGATTGCAATTGAGCTAATGTGCTTCTTAGTCGGCTGTAATAATAATGTGACCGCTATCATGAGGTGTTTGCTGCAGGCAGCCATCTTCCACGCAATTCAATAAAGATACATTGCAGTCAAAGCTACTGTCCTGTCAGCTCAAAACAGAGCTTATTCAGAAATACGTTCAGAGATACATGTTCAAAGCTGAGTTGTAAAAGGTAACTTTAGAACTGATAGGGGAATCTCCCCACATAATAATCAATGTCTGAAATGCAACAGTGGAGTTGCAAATCCTGCCATCATTTCAGAAACAACTGGATGCTGTTATCTAGAAATATCAGGTTATCTCTCAATCACGCATTCAGATGGGTTGAATGACCTTGCTTCCTGGCAACTATGGCCTTACAATATCTTCAATTGAACAGAATAGCACATTCTTCAGCAATTAGTTAATTTATATTTTTTAAATATTGCAGTATGTAATGTCAAAGAAGTCCCTTTCACCTAGATTAGAATAATAGATGTGAAATTTTTGTAAGTTATATTCAACCAAAGTTAACCAAGTGCAATACTGCCCTCGGCGGAGAAAAAATGTAGTTTGATGACAACAATTACATACAGAGTTGATCATAGTGCTTAGTGTGTCAGCTTTCTTCAAATGACAAATAATTTCAAAGTTATTGTTCAGTCATACACCATCCATGGGATTTGATTACAGGAAACAATCAGCAGCTATGCTGTCTTATGTTGTGACGTGAAACAGTAATGAGAACTGTGTTGTAAATAAATATATACATGATAAGCCAAAACTAAGAAATTTGACTTGTGCTGGAAATAATTATCTTAAATATTACCTTGTACATTATATAAATAAAACATATTTCTATAAGGCCTTTCACTGCTTCTACATCCCAAAGAATCCTGCAGACAATTAAGTACTTTTCAAGTGTAATGACTGTTGAAGTGTAAAAATGTGGCAGCCAATTTGTGACTATGTGTTTCCTTGCACTCCCGCTAATCTAGAAATGTATGGCTTACACACATACAGTTCTTAATTTTCGAGACTTGCTTTAATATCAAATTTGTTTAGCTTTGAAAAGCAATTAATTGTAACAATTTTAAAAAGTGATCAGTTTGTAAGTTAATCTATTATATCCATCATGATCGTGTCATTTGCACTTTTAAAATTGGGATTCAGTTCCATGATCCTTACTTTAGCAAAAAGGCCATTATCCAAATATGAGTCCAAACAGTAGTTATTGTTGGGCTGTTGAGTGGGATGGGGATCATTTCACTCATGGTTAAAATGCTTTTTAACACAGAATCCTTCTCCAGTTCAGTCTTCAAAACTTTAGTTGACACTTTGGTGGGAGTGGCAAATGTTCATATCTGAAGCAGCTCCTCCCACATTATGCTCCTGTGCTTAAGTGTTCACTGCAGCAGCCCTCCAATCACTTGTGGTAAAACCCAAATGATATCTACAACAAATGTCCACAGACAAGCATTAGTCACCAGTTAACAATCAGGAGTAAACATCTTAACTAATTATCTAATCTCAATCCTGGTACGTCCAGTGATAGCATTTATGAATCTCTATTATATAAAATCACTTCTCCATATTTTAATGCTGTTTAGTATGGTGGAGTTTTGGAAGCTCTTTTGGGGCGGCACGGTGGCACAGTGGTTCAATTCCCACCTCGGGCAACTGTCTGTGTGGAGTTTGCACAATCTCCCCGTGTCTGCGTGGGTTTCCTCCGGGTGCTCCGGTTTCCTCCCACAGTCCAAAGATGTGCAGGTTAGGTGAATTGGCCATGCTAAATTGCCCATAGTGTTAGGTAAGGGGTAAAACGTGGGGGAATGGGTCTAGGAGGGTTGCTCTTTGGAGGATCGGTATGGACTTGTTGAGCCGAAGGGCCTGCTTCCACACTGTAAGGAATCTAATCTCTGCAGTTTGGAATGATGGAACTAAGGAAAAAAAGCAAAGAGAGGATTGTCCCCATCCATTAAACCTGGACTGTTTTCTGCACCATTCAATCCTCATATTTGACCAAAAACAGTATCCTCCTTTGACTCTAAATGTTTAGATGGAATTGCAAGTACATTTGAGATCTATGAAAGATTAACACTTCAAATGTTTCAGTAAATAGTATAACCTTCCTTACATACAAATCAGGCACATGAAAATCACTACATTTTTTAAACAAATCTTCACCACTTGTAGCTTGAACTTGGCTTAATGCCATAAATGCTGTGCTGTAGTAAGCTGACGAACAGGTCTCAACAATAATTCACATTTCACAGAGCTTTTAATGCTTAAAAATATCTCAATACATTTCAGAAAGGGTAAGTGGTCACTCAGTTTTAACAAGAGAAATCCTTGCAGGAATAAATGTTCCAAAATAAATAAATGTTCCAAAATGTACATGTTGATGAGATTGTTAAAGAAGGAAAACCAGTTAACAAATTGGAGGATTTGCAGACAACATGTGACACTTAGGAGACTGAATGTGTAGAGGGGAAGGACACAATGCAAGGTAGGTGAGTCGCAAGAATCAGAAGTACAGAAATATGGGGCTGGATTGTACTCGCTCCCTGGGACAGGCTGTGAGGTGAGAAGTCTGGCAAGATGGCAATGGGAAAGCAGAAGGGTGGTGTTTCCACCTCAGCTGGCAGCTTACTAACACTTGGGGGCCCTCCGTCATGGGGAGAAACCAGAAGATAAACCGTGGTGGACTCCAGGGGGAATCCTTTTCAGAAACCAATGAGCCAATGGAGCCCCTGCCACCCCCCCCCCCGCCGCTCCCCCACCAACATCCCAGTATCAATGGTACTGGGCTTGCAAAAAGGGACCCTATCTCTGGAACCTACCTGTCTGCTCCAAGTATTTGCTTTGAGGGCAGATCAATCAATGTGCTCTCAAACTTTAGGTGCAGTCCCAAGTGTGGCCACTTGTCCTAGTGGCACTGTTGAGGCTGTTCAGCTGACAGCCCTTTGATTGGCCAGTAGCTTTTGGTAGTAGGTGACTATCCTCATTAGGTCCTGTTGACTTTTGAAGTAGTTTCACCATACCTCCCCGCATGTTGCCTGATTTTTGACTTCAGTGATGGGAACCTCGCTGCCATAACTAAATATTGCTTTGGAAGGTGAAAGCAGGAGGGCTTACAGCTGAGTATTTTGAAGTGGACATATTAGCAATTGGGGAATCCACTGAAATGGTGATAAAGAAGGAGGATATTGTAAAAGGTGAGTTTGGCAGAATTCTGGATGAACCCCAATATTTGAAGACAGACCAAGAAAGCTAGTATAAGAACATTTGGACTAAATGAATTGGGAAATCAATAAACTTTCATTAAAGAAGAGGTGAGGTGGGTAAAGTTATGGGCATAGCAATAGGTGACGTTTTAGGTGGCTGTGAGGTTGGAGGTTCAACTAAGAGTGTAGAGAATTATAAGTTCAATCCACAGATTTGAACTAACCTTGACTTTTGGTTCAGTATTGAATGTGACAATACTATGGTCTTAAGAGGAGTGTTTTGTCCTGTTTTTTAAAGAGAGGGATTGGGGAATAGGTATTGAGTAGTCTATGAGAAGATAAACAACTCATGAAGCCTTGTGTTTTTTTTTAAATTTGGAAGGATAGAAGCTGTGGTCAAACCCCACTCACAGAACCAAGAGTTTTAGTTTTAGCATTTAGCAGTTGTTGCTGGGGTCTCAGCAGGGTTGGAAAGCAATTAATCTCTCCTTGTTGCTGCTGCTGTTCTCTCTCTCTCTCTCTCTCTCGCTCTCTAGGTTTTCTCTGGATGCTTTTCCTCCTGAGCTGTTTGCGGTGCATGTGAGACAATTTTGGTTACCTAATTTGCCTTTGGCCAAGGGTATGCTTGTGGGATGTTACTATATTGGAACAGTTACTATTTAGTTGTCTAATAATCCATTCATCTGTTAAGTTTTCCAATAAAGTTGATATTCCAGTTACTCTTTCTTTTGTTGTACTTTAACTATAGTGTTTGAATAAACTGTGTTGTACTTAATAACGAGTAGTCTGATCAATCAAATTGCATCCAGAACACTGTACCTCACATTTCCTTTTAAAATAAGAACAAATTATAGAGTCTAGGTTACCTTCTTAACATATTTAGAGGGGGTCTGGTCTGATCCATAGCATGAGGTCATAATGACCTGTAATTAATGCTGTTATTTAGGTGTGATGCTAAAGTGAGACCCTGTCAGAACTACCAGGGCTTTAAAAGATTTTGTGATCATATCCAAAAAGGCAATGGGGGTTCCCAGCATTCTGGTTAACATCAGTCACGCAAGCAAGACAAGGACAATTTTGTTATTCATCTTGTTGTTGATTGGTGTCCTGGCCTTATGTATCCTTCAACCAATGTCACTAAAACAGATGATCTGGTTATGATTGCTAGAGTGTGGGTTTTACTGTTCAGATAAGCTCAGACCAGATCTCAAACAATACATATTTACACTGTATACAGGAAAAACCTGTAGACATTCTGATTCTAAACTACTCCAGTTCCAACCTTCTGGCAGACTTTATTTCACATGACTACTGAGGTCACTGCTGTTGAGATAGCATATCTCAAAGGCTCATGTGTGTATTTCTCAATCCTGATTTCTACAATTTTCACTTTGCTGCCATTTTGTGGGGATGGGGGTGGGTGTTGCAGTTGTTGTGTGTGATTTGGCTGGCACATTTCCCACAGTACATCAGAGATCATACTTCAAAAGTGTTTCATTGCCTGTAAAGTACTTTAAGACATAGTCAGGTTATGAAAAACTCAAGAAAAGATCTTTTCTCTGAGACTGAAGTTTGGTGAAATTATTGGGACAATTTAGAGGGAACTTTATTCTGCATCATATGTTGCTGCGTTCTTGATATGATATTGAAGATAGTTCAAAAAGAGGATTCTTTACTGTTGATGTTCCTCAACCAATCAACACAAAAGCAGAATAAAGGCGAAAATGCAAGATGAATCATTCCCTAGGTGTTAACTAAAGGTGACTGCAAAGCCAGTAACTGCCCAGGAATTTAGAGAGTTTCTAAAGATTGATTTTGCAACTCTTAAATGTCAACACATCTGCCATCAAAATGTCATGAACTCTCAGAAGCACGTAAACTGTGTGAGTAGAGTTCTGTTGTTACTGAATAATGCACTGGAACTGGGACATGCCAGTTTAGTATTGCGATCAACACTGGCAGTATAGATGGCCTGATACTGCACCTACAAGGGGTCCACTGCATGCAATTGGACAAACCACTGTAGCAATTGGTGACTTGGAACCAGCAGTCTGTTTCTCAACATTGATTTCAGTCTTTGATTTGTAAAATAATCCCCATTGCAATGTTCAGTCTATCACTGATAACATTGTGTGGCACTGTACTTCAAAATACTCTCCCTTGTGAAATATACTTGGAAATGAACCTATGAATACATAATACATTGTGATTGATATATCCTGTTTGTTTTGGGTCAGATGTACTGATGCATTACCTTTGCTATTGTTTAGTTAAAAACTGGTGTAGTGCAACCCTCTTGTATTTAGAGGAGGAGATTGATTTTCAAAACACTAACTGGAATCTTGCGGAAATGATGGGGTTCTTGGCTGCTGGCAGGAGAGCTGATGGATATCCTGCATTACTTCTTTTAACAAAGGTCCACACATTGTTGTTGTGACAGTCCAGAGACTGACTCCAGATTCAAGAACCTCTCAGGAAGAAGTATCTGCTGCCGAAAGCTGCCAGCCTCTCATTTACATGTGGCCAATGAAAAAGATAGCCATTTTTGGGGATATATCATGAAGGAGAAGTTGATCCTATGTTGAGGCTCTCTGAAAGACAAAATTATTTTACAGACGTTGTTGTGGCTTGGCAGACAGGGCCTGGCAATGGTGGTGGGGGTGGGACAGGATGCACCATAACTGTGATAGGGGAGTGGTGGGGGATGTCAAGCCTCGCAGAAACCTGCTGAGGTTGTTGCAGGTGGTGTGGGGAAGTCCTCTTTAATCGTGTACTTTATTGGCAGTACAATGTGCAGCCATGTCACTGAAGTTTTTGCTGCTAGTAAAATGAATAGAAAGGGAAGATGTCCAGCTCCCTTCCTGGTGTTTACTGACATTGTTTTCAACCTTCCTCACATATTTGTAGAATCACAGAATCCTTATAGTGTGAAAGCAGGCTTTACGGCCCATTGAGTCTGCACAGACCCACCAAAGAGCATTCCACACAGACCCACTACTCCTACCCTATCCCTGTAACTCTGCATTTCCCCTGACTAATCTCCCAGCCTGCACATCTTTGGACACACTGGGAAATTTAGTATGGCTAATCCACCTAACCTGTACATCTTTGGGCTGTGCAAGGAAATCAGAGCACCAGCATGAAACCTACAAAGACGCGAGGAGAACTTGCAACTTCCACACAAACAACCACCAAAGCTGAAACCAGGGACCAGGGTTTCTGGTGCTGTGTGGGAGCAGTACCAGAGTCTCCTGGCTCTGTTCCATCTTCATTGAGATCCAGCTTAAAATATCTTTACATGCATCTGTGTCATATTTTGCTTTTTATTGCTCCTCTGATTTGCCTTAGGATATTTTATTACATTTAAAATGCTTTTCTACAATTTTACTGCTCTTGTGCCTTTCATCCACAGTAATTCTTTTTCTAATTCTGTCATTAATTTTTGTTTATCTTTTTAGCATGCTCCTACATGTTCTTTCACTCATGTAAATGAACACAATCTTTTTTCTCACCACAAGATTTATACAAGACATTTTTCCTCCTCATGTCACCTTTGATTTATTTATTTATCCATCTGGCTTCACATATATTCAATATGAACTTTCTGATTCTTACAGTTTATTTTTCCTATGGGCTGAATATTCAGCTTTTGAAGATTTTTCTTACGCTATGAAGTGTTTTACAATAACTTAGCTCAATCCATTTGGTTTACTTGCTCTTTTTTCTGGGAATTAGCCCCTTCAAAATTGTGTATATGGTTGATAATGTTTGGTGTTACTAAATCAGACCACATTGTACTTAATCTATAAGACCATAAGAACATAATACATAAAAGCAGAAACTAGGCCATTTGGCCCATCGAATCTGCTCCATCATTCAATCATGGCTGCTAGACTTTTCAACCCATTTTCCTACTTTCTCCTTGTAACCTTTAGTCCCCTTGGCAATTAAGAACTTATCTAACTCTGTTTTAAATATACTCATTGACCTGGCCTCCACAGCCTTCTGTGGCAATGAATCCACAGATTCACCACTCTTTAGTTAAATAAGTTTCTCCTTATCTCCATTCTAAGGGGTCTTCCCTTTACTGTAAGGCTGTGCCCTTGGGTCTCCATCTCACCTGACAATGGAAACATCTTCCCAATGTCCACTCTCTCCAGGCCATTCAGTATTGTATATGTTTCAATCAAATCCCCTCTCAACCTTCTAAACTCCATTGAGTATAGTATAGCATTCACAAATATTCCTCATATGTTAAGCCTTTTATTCTTGGAATCATTCTCATGAACCTCTTCTGGAACCGCTCCAGGCCAATACATCTTTCCTGAGGTCTAGGGCCCAAAATTGCTCATAACACTGTAAATGTGGTCTGACCAGAGCCTTAAAAATACATTCCTGCTTTAATGTTCTAGTCCTTTCAAGATGAATGCCAACATTGTATTTACCTTCCTAACTTTAGAGAGTGCAAGTTTACCTTAAGAGAGTTCTGGACTGGAACTGCCAAGTTGCTTTGCATTTCAGATTTCAGAATTCAGAAAATGGTCCATGCCTCTATTCTTCTACCAAAGTGCATGACCTCACATTTTCCCACATCATATTTCATCTGACTCATCATTGTAGTATTTCTGTATCCAAGAAGTAAATCACTGATATTTCTTGTGCATTGTCTTTTTTAAGTACCACCTTGAGATAAGCACTGTTTCTTGTGGCTTTCCTGACTTACTGCATCCACATATAGTCATGCATTGACTCCAGACCACTTGGGTTTTCTGAATATTAGCTGATTGAAGTCTCCCTTGAAAATAACCTTCCTGATCTTACACATCCACTCCATCTGTTTATAGAGTGAATTGTGTCTTTGTGCTCCCTAAATGGTCTCTACCATACCATTGCAGTTAGATTGGATGCTTTGTTTAATTTCAATAAGTCTAACCAGAGTAACTCATTGTGTAGCTTTTTCTGACAACAGAAGCAACATCTTCCTACCTCCGGAGTGTCTCTAACATACATTTCAATCTGATTTAAATCAGTGCATTTTCTAAGTATCCTAAAATAGTCATGAACACTGAGGTTGTAAGAAGTGACATTATGTTTGGAAACAGAATATTCAAGTCAATGGGAATATTTTCTGTGACTAGGAGATAGTAAGGACCGCAGATGCTGGAATTCTGCTAAAGTGTGAGCAGTGTCAATTTGGTAAACAGGGAACACTGCAAGAAAGTAGCCAACAAAGTGATGAGTAATACCTTGTGACTTTGCTATTCTTGTAACAAGTTGAATGTTGCAATAAATGCATTTATACATTGTGCACTTGTGCCTTGCCATAATCACATGAAATTTTCAGCAACTTCCTTCCACTTTAGAGTGTAGCCTACAAACACAATATTTGAAACTTGATGTCAGAAGTATGAAGCTGAAATTACGTGGATAACAGCACTGCAAGAGGGCCAGCTCCTCTAAAAAGTGGGAAGGAAGCAACTGTATTGTTAGGCTGAAAGTACCTCATGGGTTCTTCAAGATCTGATCAAAATGAATACAAGAAGACACGTTTGCTTCAATACATTGCAAATTTATTAGCTTAATCTATAAACTAATGAGTGAATATATCAGCTTAACCACTTTGTAAGTAAACTAATAAGCCAATCTATTAGCTTAAACTACTGTGTATGCATGGAAACTTTTACTGCTTTTCGGGTAATCGGGGACTGGGGATTGTGGCACTTGGAGCTCCATGTCAGATTCCATGACATTGGTCTCACAACCACAGCCCAATGGCAAAAGTGTGGTCTGACCAGTCCATTCTGGCCTGACCAGTCCAGTCTAGCCTCAGTCTTGTGAACCCCAGCCTGATAGTGAAAGACCAATGAGTGGGCAATATTAATACTATTCTGAATCTAATATTACATGCTGTATCAACATTTTGTTGTACTTTCAGTACTTTCCCAGACATTCCATTGTGTAAAAACAATTCCAGGTGTCCCTGTGTTAGCTGAACAATAGATTGATCCCCAGGAACCAGCAAAGGTCAATAAAGTTACCCACAGACAAAACATACTGTTTCCGCTGAGTTTCTCCAGCAATTTTTAATTTTAGTTTTGCAACAGGCCTTCTTTCCATGTAATTTTTCACTTTCTTCAATTGCTCCTATTAACTGTCAATAATTAATCCATGCCTGGTTTGGAGATATCATTTTTCTGCCCAGCACTACAACAAGCAGTCTGCAACTTCGAATTGCTGATGAGTAGATTTGGCTGTGAATTTTCCAATCCCTAATTCTATGGGAATGAAAAGTCATATGAGCAGTATTGAAATTTCTTCCAGTCTCAGTGGCAAAACTGAGGGAACTACAGAATTGAACAAGAAGCCTGGACAAATAAAAATAGTAACTCTGTTTTCATTTGTGGGGAAACAGTGTTACAAATTGTAGATCTTACAGAGGAGCAGAAAAAACACACTGGAGAAGTTTTGTAGACACATTTTGAACTCTCAACTAATGGTTACTGATGAACAAATGTGTTCAAATCAAAACCTGGGTGGGGCGGGGGGGGGGGGGGTAGAGGAAGAGAGAGAGTATTAATCAGTATGTTATAGCACTGAGAGATTTAGCTGATATTTGTAAATTTGGATAACTGAAAGGTGATCTCATCAGTGCTAGGATTGTCTTAGGTTTAAGCGGTCCCACCAAGAGAACACGTCTGCTGAGAGACATCTCAACCGAGCTATTAATACGTTCAGTAGCTCTGAGGTTGTCAATCATGAGCTGGAGAACAATTAATAGGAAAACAAACAAAGCAGAGAATGGAATAAAATAAATTGCTGAAGTCACATACAAACAAAGCATGTACATGGAGATAGTAATGTTCTAGCTACAGGAAGCTGAATAAGTTCATAAGGAAATGCATAGCTGGAAAGATACAAAACAAGCCTATAAAAATGGCTGCTGGAGAGACATCAGATGGTGATTCAGATAAATAACTCTACACCATACATTATGGTTGATATCATCAGGTCTAAATGACGTTGGAAAGATGACTGCAGAAGGAGACCATCAAGTGAGGCGGAAGCGTCAAATAGACATTGATGCTTCAAGCAATATCTTGAGCTTGATGGAAATAGCTTAAAGTGATGACCCAAAAATGAAGCCCTGGAAGGTAGAGTTGATGCTCAATGATACCATACTCATTCCAGGATCACAGATGAAATTGAAAGCCCATAAAAAAGGGGAAGAATAAAAATCTGCAGTTCCAGATGGCAGACATTAAGGAAAGTCTACTATAGTCATAGTCATAGAGATGTACAGCATGGAAACAGACCCTTTGGTCCAACACGTCCATGCCAAGCAGATATCCTAACCTAATCTAGTCCCATTTGCCAAAATTTGACTCTTAGTCTTCTAAACCCTTCCTTTTCATATACCCATCCAGATGCAGCTCATTCCATACGCATCTTGAAGCAAGTGTAAAGGTGGACTAATAACCCCACATATGCCAGAAGAGGTCTGTAGTGTTTTGCAAGACACTAAGGCATTGATTGTTGAATGGATCCTGGAAGACTACAATAGTGTATTTAGAAGTCTTTGATGTCTTCCTAGTGACTAGAATTTTGAAATAGTTGAAAGTATAAGACAACTTAGTACCTGCCAAGGAGAGATCCACCTTCCCACAAGAACAATGTGAAACACAAGATGGAAGAGCTGGAAAAGAAGGGCATAATCAAGAAAGTAGCAACTCACACAGGCTGAATTAACAGCATGATAGCAATGAAATAGTCTGAAAAGCTGACAGTATGCATAAAGTTCTAATGATTTGATGAGATCACAATACCCCATTCTAGCCATTGAAGAAACTTTGCCATGATTTACCAAGGCAAAGGTCTTTGCTACCTCTGATGCCATTGTATATACCATTTGGCATTTCCACTGCCCCAGGAGGGTATCAATGCATGCAGCAAGAGGCAGTCAGTGATTTTTCTGGAGTAGAGGCAGTAATGGATGATCTTCTCGACTCTGGATTTGAAAATACAATGGAAGAAGCCTCACGGACCATGATCTAATGGCACTGAAAGGGAGTCGTCACCTGCTGAATCTGAAACGAGACAAAGAAAAAACTGCAATGAAAAGAGTGTTGGAGAAACTCAGTGGATCTAGCAGCATCTCTGGAGAGATAAGCAGAGTCATTGCTTTGAGTGCAATATGACTGTCCTGTGGAATTGAGGGGAATCAATGGAATAAAAGGGAATATTGGGGAAGTTTTACAGGGTGAAGAAGATTAATCTCTAAGATGAAAACTGCAGCAGAGATTCAATGACCAACAAATGTAAAAATAGTGCAACAATTTGTTACAGTCAGGAAATATGTATCAAAGCTCTTGTTTAATTTGTCATTAGAGTGTGAATTTCCACAACCTACAGTAAAGAATGTGGAGTCATAGCTTGAATACGAAACAAAGATCAGATTTCATACTCCAGAACAGTGTGTCTGAAATATTCTCATGCTGTGATGGCACTAGGGTGACATGGTGGCTCAGTGGTTAGCATTGCTGCCTCACAGTGCCAGGGACCCGGGTTTGATTCCAGCCTCACTCTCCCTGTGTCTGTGTGGGTTTCCTCTGGGTGCTCTGGTTTCCTCCCACAATCCAAGGATGTGCAGGTCAGGTGAACTGGCTGTACTAGATTGCACATGGTGTTCAGGGATGTGTAGGTTAGGTGGATTAGTCATGAGAGGAATAGAGTAGGGGAATGACTCTGGGTGGGGTACTCATTGGAGGGTTGATGAGGACTTGTTGGGCCAAATGGTTTGTTTCTGCACTGTAGGGATTCTATGAGTGACGTCATTTTGAGGATTGAAAATTTTTACGACTCTCTCAGGGAGAACTGAGGGAGAGGGGGTTCATTTAGAGAGCAAGCACAGCTATTGATCAGAGCTTGGTCAGAGCTCAAAGGTGGCCATTGATGCCTCAGAACTTGTGACTCCAAAGTTTCAGCTTGTGACCCCATTTCGCATCCTGACACCCACATTGGGAAGTCCTGCTCTAATAGTCAACAATGCAGCAGATATCATTGGGCTGACTCTTACATTGTTTTGTTTATTGGAGGTTGTGTCAAATATTTTAGAGGGTTTCTCGCCGCAGGGGCCAAGTGAAATTTCTCGCTGTATCTTCCCAAATGTACCTCATTAACCACCGACATCATCCCATGGCATCCCTCCCATCTGATTCCATCCCCATCTTACCATGAGCCACTCCCAGAACAACTTGCCACCCACTGGGTATTCACTGAAAGACTGGCATAGCTGGGTGTCCACGCTATATTTAAAGGCTGCTGTGCACTTGGCCCAGCATTGCTAACCTAGCAATCCCTTACAGGGCACACCATGGCACTTCAGGTACAAAGCCATGCAGATCATGGTGTATACACCTGGCATGACAGATGCTCCCTCAAACATACAAGTCCATTCTTGCTCCCTAGTCACTTCTAAGCACAGTGCAATATTTCAACAGTTTACCTATGTTTACCTACATTCCATCTAAAAATGCTCTCTGAGTCACTTCTATTCTGTCCTCTATGTCCTTTGCCACTGGATGTTGTTATTGTCCAGTAGGGCAACACCAAACACAAGCAAGAGATCAGGCAATTCAAAACATGAGCTTTTATTTACAGCATCAAATGTGAACACAAACAAAACAAATAGAGGCTGCAGTTCACACCCACAATGCAAATTAATCATGTTGGCATTATGACCAATGATTATTCTACAGTCAATGATGGTCTGTGCATCCAGCTCCCACCTGCTAGAACCTGGTGTAAGGTCAGGTCCTGTCTGATTTGTAGCACAAGCTGACACCGCTGAGTTCTGTCACAGAAAAGGAGACTTCTTCCTCCCCAAAATCTTCATCCTCCTCAGAGGTCTGCTCCCATTCTCTCAGTTCCTCTGCACTCTACACATCACCTCATTGCCTGCTCCAATTATGAAGAACGCAGCATAGCAGGATGATGCACTACACTCTGTCTGGACTATACAGAAGAGTCCTCCCAGACTGGTCCAAGCAGCAGAACCGCATTTTCAACAGTTCCTCCATCATCTGCTCTACCATGGGCCTGGCTGAAGCATTGGCAGCATAAAAAGTAATTCACTCCTACACCTAATGTCATGTTGCACCCAAACTACACTTCCCCAGGCTAAAATTCCATTGATACCAGAGTAGCAACAAGAGTGAGTGATGAAATCAAAGTGAGATGTCACAAAAACAAATTTAAAAATGAAAGAACTGGCAAATCATT
Organism: Chiloscyllium plagiosum; assembly: GCF_037043375.1. Lineage (NCBI taxonomy): Eukaryota > Metazoa > Chordata > Chondrichthyes > Orectolobiformes > Hemiscylliidae > Chiloscyllium > Chiloscyllium plagiosum. Next base: position 117,866,597 of record NW_028270141.1, on the reverse strand, counting down.
TTTGAAGCTGAACGCTGGAAAGCCAGTCAGAGCGTGCTGTCAAGTAGTGTCAGTGTACATGGTAATTTGAGACCTGTACAGAGCGGCTGTCATCTTGATTGTACGTGGTGAACATGAATGACCAGATATTTTATCATAACCATAGACATTTACATGCAACTAGAGATACTACCTCTTCAATGCAGATAGCTGATTGGAAGAATATGATTTACAAGTACATAATAGCCATCAATCCCAGAGCAGCATAGTTCCCCACTAAAAACAATATGTTCCCCACTAAAAACAATAAATCAACAGCACTAATTACTATGAGAACAACACACCCCACAGGAATAACATTCTTCAGAGATGGAACGTCACCCCGGGAATGGCTAGATAGCAGAAGAACAGACAACAACAATGTGCAGGTGTATCATTCGATGACCTGCAGTTGTCAGAAGTCATGGGCTTGGAACATGCCATCAAAGGAGCTTAGCTGAGTAGCTGCAATGCACCTTATAGGTGGTACACTCTCTGGGCACTGTGTATCAGTGATGAAGGGAGAAATTGTTGAAGATAGTGGATGTGGTGTCAATAAAATTTATTTCTTTGTCACGGATGTTATCAGGCTTCTTGAGTGTGGTTGAGCTGCACTCATCCAACCAAGTGGAGTGTAATCCATTGCACTCCTAACTCATGCTTTGCAGATGGTAGACAGATACTGAGTGATTTCCTTGCTGCATCTGTTTCAGTCTCTGATCTGCTCTTGTAGCCACGTGGATTTTCCAGGAGGGATGCAGTTGGTTGAACCACATAGTTTTAAACAAAACAGAACTTATTTACAAGATTACTGAATGAAACACAAACAGAAGAGAACAGAATACTGAATAACGTAACCTAACTAAAAACCCAACAGATCATCCCAGCTTAATGATGCTGTTCCAAATACTTACAACAATCACCATAAACACCCCTTACACACCCAAACACAGGTTCTTACAGGAGAAAGTCAGAGAGAGATCAGCATGGAGCTATTTCATTGGGTCCAGCAGCTTCACTACAGTCTGATTGCTCTCAGTGAATAACCAGAGTGCCAAAAGAAAATCAAACCAGAGAAAAGCTGAGCTGGGAGAAATGGCCACTCCCCTTTCATTGTACAAGTGTTTTTTTTAAAACTTAAAAGCCTTTTGCTGAGGCAGTAACTGCTAACTATAATCAAATTGGCCCTAAAACCCTGGGAGAAAGTGAAGACTGCAGATGCTGGAGATCGGAGTCAAGGGTGTCGTGCTGGAAAAGCTCAGCAGGTCAGGCAACATCCGAGGATCAGGAGAATTGATGTTTTGGGCCAGGGCCCTTCATTAGGAATGAAGCTGGCCCTAAAACCCTTCAAACATAGACTTGTCGGAGTTTTGTCTTTTACAAACTCTCTGAAAATAAACCAAGGACAGCATAACCTTGTTAAAGGAGCAACATTATCACAATATGGCTCGTCCAGTTCTATTTCTGCTTAATGATGACCCTCAGATGTTGATAGTAAGACATTCAGTGATGGTAATGCTATTGAATGTTAAGGGGAGACAGGTAGGTTCTCTCTTGTTTAAGATAGTCATCGCCTGGCATTCATGTGATGCAAAAGTTACTACCACTTACTTGCCACAGGACACAAATTCTCCAGTTGCTGTGAAAAGGACACTGTCCTCTATGGCAGTCTGCACACATTAGGTTAAGTTTTGTTTTCTAGTTGAAATAAGTGGACTTGGTATTAAGCATGATTAAGAATGCTGGAGAGACACAGCAGGTCTGGCAGTATCTGTGGAGAGAGAAATAAAGTTAATGTTTCAAGTCCAATATGACTCTTGCATGTGCTGAGACTCACCAGCATTCCCTGTAATTGTTTCAGATTTCCAGTACCTACAGTACTTTGCTTTTAATTAAATGTTATCAGCCTTTTCTAGTCTAGGAACCTGTGAAACAATCAACAATGAGGCCCCAGTGACTATCATGCCTCTTACTCCTCCGAATGTGCATATATAATGTCCTGAAATAAAGACTATCAAAGAGTGGCATTGTTCGAGTAGTTCATTAGTAAAAAGGATAAATTCATAATTTACATTATGTGCCAGATGAATCATGGTATTTGAATAAGCTGCAACCTGCCTGAAACTTCTGGTCACCAGGAACAGGGTTTGTTTTTGTTGTAACCACAGAGATACTCTTCAAACCTTTTATTTCATGAATGGAATGTTAAACTAAATGGTCGATTGTTTCATAAAATTTGCAGTGCCACTTGCTCTCGTTAGTGAATTATTTTGTTCCCTCTGATCATGCTTCAAAAATGTTATTAGTGTAAAGGGCTTTGGAATATCTCAAAGTTGTGAAAGGTGGTATATGACAATAAGTTATTTCCTCCTTCCTTTTCATTCGAGTGAAATATTTGTCTCCACTTTACCCCATTTCTATCCTGCCCCCCCAATACTCTTCCCCACTCCAAACTCAGATACCCTCCCAAACTCTTTGTTCATGACCGTATTCCTGAGATACACAGAGCTGATAAACAGAAGGTTTTATTCAATCATGATACGTCTTATTGTTTATCCTTTATCATTTAACACCAGGATCATTCAGAACCTCAGAAAGAAAACATTAACAATATAGTCAGTAGAAAGAATTGTGCCTCAATAACACTTTCCTGCCAGTGAAAATAAAATTGGACCATACCACAACTTCATAGAGTGAAGGGGAGCTCTTCTACAAACTGGAGGAACTGGAAGATTTGGTGTTCATGTAAAAAAAAAACCACAAAAGAAAAATACTGCAGATGCTTGAAACCTGAAATTAAAATGTACACAACAATCACGAAATACTCAGTAGGTCAGGCAGAATTTGAAGAGAATGATGAAAGATCATCTTAACTGGAAATGCTAACTCTATTTCTCTCCACAGATACTACCTGATGTGCTGAATACAAGTTAGTGGACAAGTACAAAATGCAATTTATAAGGTTATTGCAATGGGAACAAAGGTAGAGTGGGATGAAGCTGTATTAAAATTATATAAAGCTCTGATTCGACCACATGTAGAGTCGTGTAATCAATTTTGGGCACCAAACCTCAGGCAGATATTATTGATCTTAAAGAACTTACTGGGCATCACAATGATACTGAAGCTATTGAGATAAATTATCAAGAGTTGAAGAGTACTCTATCTGAGGTGTTTAAGATGACTAGATCTGAACAGCGTAGCAGTTCAGATTAACTGGGTTTAATTTTAAAATTAAAGCTGGGATATTTTGGCTCAATTGCAGGACGCAATTACAGATATTCACAATAAAATGCTCTTCTGGTAGGTAATGCCCCTACCTCAGGGCTAGAAGACCTTGATTGAAGTCTCATCTATCCCAGATATGTATCATAATGTGTTTTAACTGGTTGATTAAAAATATTTGCAAATGCTGAAGCAAAGGAAGTGAAAATCCAAACAATCTCCCCCAAAGAAGTTTTGAGGCTGGTCAGACCTTGGGGTGCAGGGTCATAGCTCCTTGAAAGCGGAGTTGCAGATAGACAGGGTAGTGAATAAGATGTTTGGTATGCTTGCCTTTATTGGTCAGTGCATTGGGAGGTCATATTGCAGCTGTACAAGACATTGATTAGGCCACTTTTGGAATACTACATTCAGTTCTGGTCTCCCTGCTTTTAGAAAGATATTGTTAAACTTGAAAGAGTTCACAAAAGATTTACAAGAATGCTGCCAGGGTTGGAGAGTTTGAGCTATGGGAGAGGCTGAATAGGTTGGGGCTACTTTCCCTGGAGAGTGAGGCTGAGGGGTGACCTTCTAGAAATTTGTAAAATCATAATGGGCACGGATAAGGTGAATAGCCAAGGTCTTTTCCCTAGAGTAGGGAAGTCCAAAACGAGAGGGCACAGGTTTCAGGTGGGAGGAGAAAGATTTAAAAGGATTCTAAGGGGCAACTTTTTTACACAGAGGATGGTGTGTGTATGGAATAAGGTACCAAAGGGTTGTTGGAGCCTGGTACATTTAAAAGGAATCTCGGTGGGTATACGAATAGGAAAGGTTTAGAGGGATATGGACCAAATGCTGTCAAATGGGACGAGATTAATTTGGAAATTATATTGGCAAGGATGAGTTGGACTGAAGGGTCTGTTTTCATGCTGTACATCTCTATGAATCTATGACTCTAAGTGGAAATTTCAAAACTGGGCTTGAAAGATTTTTGTTACACAACTGCCCTGAGGCCTTCAGGGGGAAGTGTTGATACAGAGACAAATCATGATCTAATTGAATGACGGAGAGGGCCTGAATGTCCAACTCGTGTTCCAATGTTCCCTTCCATGTTTCTATCTCTTCCAATGAACATGCCACCACCTGCTTCCTGTACTTGGCACTGAGACCAGTCAATACGATGAAACAGGATTGGACCTATGAGTGCCAACATAAGAAGAAGTTAAAACTATTTAATTGCTAGTTGATGGAAATATAAGACTTATGGGATAGATTTATAATTCAGTATGATCCTGAGTGAATGAGCTTTCTATCTGTCTTTGGATTTATTTTCTGGGGTGAATCTTATATGTACACTGCATGCAATTGCTGAGAACAAATACCACTGAACTTTCTGAAGGCATGAGGCACCTTTTTTGGTGCAGTGTTAAAATTCCAATTGAAATAGCTAATAAGTAAGAGTGGAGATTAATAATAAATGAATGAATACTCCAAACACACGATCACTTCCATCAAGGGCAAGGGCACTAAATACATTGGAACATGCCCACCAGCTCCAAGTCACTTCTCATTTGGAAATATAGAGTCATAGAGATGTACAACATGGAAACAGACCCTTCAGTCCAACCTGTCCATGCCTACTAGATATCCCAACCCAATCGAGTCCCACCTGCCAGCACCTGGCCCATATCCCTCCAAACCCTTCCTATTCATATACCCATCCAGATGCCTCTTAAATGTTGCAATTGTACCAGCCTCCACCACTTCCTCTGGCAGCTCATTCCATACACGTACCACCCTCTGCATTAAAAAGTTGCCCCTTAGGCCCCTTTTATATCTTTCCCCTCTTACCCTAAACCTATGCCTTCTAGTTCTGGATTCCCCTAACCCAAGGAAAAGACTTTGTCTATTTATGCTATCCATGCCCCTTATAATTTTGTAAATCTCTATAAGGTCACCCCTCAGCCTCCGATGCTCCAGGGAAAACAGCTCCAGCCTGTTTGCCTCTCCCTATAGCTCAAATCCTCCAACCCAATACATGTATTACCATTCTTTCAGTGCCATTGGGTCTCAATCATGCTACACCTTCTCTAATGGCATTTGGTGAAGCTACACCAAATGGACTGCAGAGGCTAAAGAAAGCAACTCATCATCACCTTCTTAGGGGTAACTAGGGATGGGCAACAAATTCTGGCCCAGTCAGCAAAGCCCACATTCCGTGAGTGGGTTTTTAAATATGTAAGTTTTAAGTTGTTGTTAATTGTCCTATGGTTAAACATTCGCATTGAAACTCCTCAAGACCATGTATTAATTTCCAAAATTACGATTGATACAATGCTTACAAAGTATTCATTAAATACAAACTACGTGGTACACAAACAAGAAATGTGGGAAATTCTCAGATCAGCAAGCAACTTTGAATGAAAAATGGAATTAATGATCAGATACTGATGAAAGACCTTTGACTGGGAGGCGGCTTTCAATGATTTTCAGCACAGAAAGACAGATGGTGAATGTGGGATGGTATGGCTTCCTGATGCTTTTGGTCTTCTGGGTTAACATTGATAGACTGCTCCATGGGCACAGACAGACGGCTAAGATCAACTATTTCCAAAGACATTAGTAGTTTTCCGCCATTGTGGGCCACTGTTGAGTGAAGATCCTGGCAGTTTATTGGAAAGGCCTCCTGACCATGAAGCTATAGGTAACAGAGGCTCAATATTCCAGTAGAGGAGGCATCAGAGAGAAAGACCACAGTCATGGACAAAACCGAACCTTTAAAAGGATTACTCCTCCACCCCAATGGATCCACAACAAACTGTGGGCCTCTTCATTTTCAGTTTTGCAGAAATAATCCAAAAACACTTTAAATTTAACATGTCTCACACTTAGTTTTCTGTCTCAGTACTCACCTGTCCTGGCAGAAATGATAATTGCCACCAGACCTGCGTACTCTTTCCAGTATTTCATGGATCTGGGCCTTAGTATAGCAGCACATGATACTACTCCTGAAGCACCTTTGGTGAATTGCACTGTTTCTAAAGCAGAGTTCCATGTTGTGAGGTGTTGTCACAAAGTCATAGAATCATAGAATCCCTACAGTATGGAAGCAGACCATTTGGCCCATTGAGTATACACGACCCAGTAAATTCTTCGGGAAGGGCGAATTAACTTGCCGAGCACTGTCTCCCCAAACAATAACATCGACCTTGTCTATATACTGGACTTTCATCGTTTTGCTCTGTTATAGTTGGGTAAGGGAAAGTTCCAAAGGCAATCCCACATTTGGTACTCAAAAACCCTCATAGTGATAGCTGTAAGCAAGTACCCTCTGGTCCTGTGTCAAAAGCAAGGGTATCTCTATCCAAAGCAACATCAAAGAAATAATCTCTACCATCCCTCTTGAATTTTTCTTCAGGTTGAAGGGTTTTACGTTCTCTTACCAGTATCTGTTAATGCTGGCAACAAACATGGCTCAATTGTTTAAGTGATTCATTGGAGATGCAGCTCATGGTTTTTGCAGCCATGATTATTCCCTATTATAATGAGCAAAAGCATGGGCATACATTCTGTAGACAACTGGAGCAGGAAGCCATTAGACGTAGCATTTGTCTTATGTTCTGAGCTCAATAGAAGGAGGCACCATTACGATGTCAGAGGAGCACAGGAAAGGGCAATAAACCTCAGAAACTGACGGCTTCAATATAATAAAACTTTGGATGCAGCAAGGGTGTTTGGCAAGCAAGCCTGCACCTACTTGGACTAGAGGAAACCATAGCTGGGTGACAACCAGCCTGGGAGAGAGAAAGTGTTTTGATGGCAACCAGAAAAAGGTGAGGGAGTCACTGAGCAGATCAATAACAGCAGAAGAACTGTGATAAATAGGGTGGTCTGGTATGTAGACTGGAGGGATTATGTTTCACAGGAAGAAATGCAATTAGATGATGGTGACATGATATGTATGGAGTGGGATACATGAAAGTATCCCTTGGCTTTGTATGGCACAATGAGTCGAGAAGCCACATGAGACAGCAAGGTCAAAGCAATGACTGTGAATGTAGGTAAACGAGATTATACTGCATTTTGTCTTTATGCTTCTTTTGAGTATCTTGGCAATGTCTCTGATTTCGGAAGAACAAATGATAGAGGTTGGTGTGTGTAAACACAGTTTTGACTAATGAGCTCATTTCAAAACCCAAACAGCAACTTACATTCAGTACAGCAAAGCACACTGGACCAAACAGACATACTTAGATGATGCAGGTTTAACCACTTGCCATTGTAGCTGTGCAGGAAGTCATCCAGTTTGCTGTTTGGAATCAGTTGTATATGAGGCTCATATAAATCAATTTCAGGAAAATTTTTTTGGAATTTATTATTTAATCATGTAAATACTGCAGCTACAATGACAGGTCAGATGCTCGGTATTCTGCAGCAAGTAACTCACATCCTTTTGTCCCAAAGCCTGTTCTATTATTTACAAGGCACTACTCAGGAGTGTGATGGAATGCAGCTCCAACAACACTCAAGAAGCTCATCACCATCCAGCACAAAGCAGCCCACTTAAGTGGCACCTATGCAACATTTTAAACATTCAGTTCCTCCACTGGCACACAACGGAAGCAGTGTGTACCATCTACAAGATGCACTACAGGAACTCGCCAAGCCTTCTTTAAAGAGCACATTCCAAACCTGTGACTTTTTCAACATGGAAGGAATAGCACAGCAGATGCATGGGAACACCACCAGGCACTTAACATTCAAACTTGGAAATACATTGATGCTCCGTCACAGCTCTGAATCAAATTCCTGGAATTGCATTCCCCGCCTTGACAGCATTGTGAGTATACCTGTACCATAGGAACTGCAGGAGTTCATGAAGACATCTCAACATCATTTTCTCAATTGCAACTAGGGTAAGCAACAAATGCTGACCTAGCCAACAACATTCACATTCCCTGGAAGAAAAAAAAACTTACAGGTATACAAAGAATCACATGATTCCTTCCTGTCTGTCGTGGTTATACAAAATAATAAGGTTCGGAACAAAACTTGATAATAGATGCTAATGACTTGCCATTATCTCATCTCTCAATTTTTGCACCTCAAGTAAATGCATTAGGAATCTGTAAGGAATCTATAATGTTAATTTGATTGTCCTTTCTTGGTCACATCTAACTCCACATTGCTTCCAAGCAAAGCTGGCATAAGAGGAACTGAAACAAACATCCACAATCACGAGCTATAATTAAAACAGTTCAGTTCAATGGGCCAGGATTTCCATGATTACACTTATGCCAGAGATACATTGATATCTGCTCCTCATGATCTTGCCGACAGTGACAGTAATCAAAATTTCTAAAGAATCTCATCATCACCTGCCAGAATGGCGAACAGTTCACAAATGGCATCTCCTTTTTCAAATTTTAATCTATGGGATTTTTTTCTTTTACTGTGACAAATTCTGTTGTCATTAAAAAAGAAAATTTAAAATACAGAAAATGCAGTCTGCATAGTGGTTACAAAAAGCACTGACCTAGAACCCACCATGTCCGATTAGAATCAAGTCATCCTCGACTCTGAGGGACTGCCAAAGGAAAGAAGAAAGAAACCCAGGTTTTTTTTCTCCTGCAGATCCTTTAGAACAGTACCATTTATTTCATGCTGTCTCTCCATGTTCTTTATATCAAAGCTCAGCATCTCCTATTTCTCGATGTTGAATTTCATCTACCATCTGTCTGTCCAATCCATCAACTTGTCATGGTCGTTTTAAAGCTCTACGCTGTTCTCCCTATAATTCTCTCAAGTTTTGTGTCATCCACAAACTTTGAAACTGTCCACCAAGTACTAGATCATTAAAATATATCCAGACAAACAAGGGTCCCAATAGCAACCATGGGGGATTGCCACCATAAACCTTCCTACAGACTGAAAAGGAACCATTGATCATTGTTCTCTTCTCTCATCCTTCATCTCTCAGCCATATTGCTACTATCCCTTTTATTTCAGAGCTTTAACTTTTCTCTTAAGTCTGTTGTGTGGCACTCTATTGAATGCTTTTTGATATCCACGGACACACAGTCTTCATCAACCCTCACTGTTACCTCCTCAAAAAAAAAACCCAACAAGTCAGTTGGTTATGATTTAACACAATTTCATCTGCCTTACCTCACCCAGCTTGCTCCATCCCTTAGTAGACAAGCAGGAGGCTGGAAGAATAGAACAAGCCAGGCAGCGTCAGGTGGTTTCAGTGTAACCCTTCTTCAGGACTGGGGTTGGGTGTAAGGGGAACTGCAGATAAAGGGGGGCGCTGGTGGTAAGGTAGGAAAACATGAACACAGATAAGAGGGACAACCTGGTTGGTCGATGGGAGGAACGAATTCGGCTGGTAACTGAAAGGAAAAGTTGATCAGAGGAATGGAAGGGAGAGGGAGGAGCTGGGAAGGGAGGTTATTTGAAATTGGAGAACTCAATGCTGATGGCTGCCCAGGCGGAAGATAAGGTGTTGTTCCTCCAATTTATGGTCTCATTCGCTGTGGCAATGGAGGAGGCCAAGGATTGTTATATCAAACAGAGAGCGGAAAGAAGAATTAAAATGGGTGGTGACTGGGAGTCCCTGTGGGCCTGGCTGAGATGCTTGGCGAACTGTGTCCTGAATTTACGTTGTTCAAAAAAGCATGTTGTTCAAAATAGTTGGATATCTGGGATGCTTGGGAGTGGAATGTCCCCTCGTCTGTGCAGATGTGGCGAAGGTGGAGGAATTGGGTGAATGGGATGGAGTTTTTGCAGGATACTGGGTGGGAGGTGGTGTCGTCCAGGTAGAAATGGGAAGAGTTAAAGAAAAGTTATTAAGGGTGAGGACCAGTTTGGCGAGGCAGAGGAGGATATTGGTGGAGTGGGAATCTTTGGGTCTGTTGGAGAGGAAGAAGCTGAGGACCTGGAGGCCCTCCTTGTGTAGAAGGACAGCATGTCCATAGTGAAGATAAAGCGGGGGGGGGGCAGGGAACTGGAAGTTACTAAAGAGGTGGGGGGGGGGCGAATGGGTATGCGAGAGAAAGGTAATTGGGAGGGGATTGGGCTGGGTAGTGGGGTGGGGTGTGGAGGGGGTGCAGGGGGAATGAGGTGGAGAGGAAGTGGGAGAGGTGGAGGGATTGGATGCATTGTGGGAGTGGATGACTGAGGAGGGAGAGCTGGCTGGCAACAGATAGGCAGTAGGATCTAGGGGTGACCCTGGGAAATGGAGTCCATCCCATTCTCCCAATTCCTCTCCTCTGCCGCATCTGCTCAGACGAGGATACATTCCACTTCCAAACATCCCAGATGTCCACCTATTTTGAACAACATGCTTCCCCCCCCGCCCCCCCATCCCGTCTAAATGCAATAAAGATAGGGTCCCCATTGTCCTTATCTACCACCCCACCAGTCTCTGCATCCAACGTATCATCCTTAAACACTTATGACAATTCCAATTAGACCCCACCACCAAGAACATCTTAACCCTCCACCCCTCTCTGCCGCCCGCAAGGACTATTCCATTTGCCAGTCCTTGGTTTGTGCCGCTCTCCCCACCAACGCCTCCCCGAATCTCCAGGTACCTTGCCGTGCAACCGGGAAAGATGCAAAACCTGCCAGCACACCACCCCCTCACCTCCATCCAGAGCCCCAGATAGTACTTCCAGGTGAGACAGAGGTCCAATTGTCTCTTCCAACCTAGTCTATTGCATCAGGTGCTCGTGATGTGGCCCTCTCTACATCGGGGAGACAAAATGTAACCTCAGGGCACGTTTCATCGAGTATCTCAGATGGGTCCACACTTCCCAGTCACCGCCCATTTTAATTCCCCTTCCCACTCCCTTTCTGACATGACCCTCCTTAGCCTCTTCCATTGCCACAGCGAATCGGACCGCAAATTAGAGGAACAACACCTCAGCTTCAGCCTGGGCAGCCTACAGCCTGGAGGACTCAACATTGAGTTCTCCAATTTCAGATTGCCTCCCTTCCCATTCCCTGACTCCCTTCCCAGCCCCTCTCCATCCCTTCCATTCCTCTGATTGACTTTTCCTTTCAGCTACTAGCCGGATTCATTCCTCCCATCGACCAACCGGGTCGTACCCTGTACCTATGTTCACCTATCCCTACCTCACCACTCTGCACACCTCCACCCTTTATCTGCCACTCCCCTAACACCCACCGCAGTCCTGAAGAAGGGTTAAATTTGAAACGTTGACTTCTCTACCTTCTGATGCTGCCTGGCTTGCTGTGTTCTTCCAGCCTCCTGCTTGTCTACCTTGGATTCCAGCATCTGCAATTTTTTAAAATCTCTGCTCCATCTCTTCTCACTCTGCCCCCAAGTTCACTCTGTTCCCACCTCACACTAGCTCATCTTGCTTTCTTCCACCTTACATGGCCACCACTTCTGTCATCCCATCTCAATCTGTTCCACTTCTTCTGCCCCTGTTGGTGGGTTTGTGGGCTACCATGATGCCAAGAGGTTTGGGTAGTCTGGCATTCATTTGAGATGTCTTTGATGTAGGAGAGAATGGCGAGGGATTCTGGGCATGTTTTGTCTGCTTGTTTGGGTATGTTGCTGAAAAATCGATGGATTGTGTTCATTGGGATCTGTTCATTTTGAATACACTATATAGATGGTTTTCGTCCACTCTTCATAATTCCTTGGTGCTGCAGTGTCTGGTGGCTCGTTGAAATAATGTTCTAATTCAGCTTCATTTGTGGGTATTGGGATGATTGCTTTTGTAGTTCAGTATTTGGTCCGTATGTGTTGTTTTCCTATAGACACTGGTTTGAAGTTCTCCGTTGACTGTTTGCTCTTCTGTGACATCTAGGAATGGCAGTTTGTTGTTATTTTCCTCCTTCACTCAAGGTTTTCTGTGTACAATATCTGGGTCTGTTGTAGACTATTTGTTAGTAGAATTACAGAATTGTTACACCACTGAAGGAGGCCATTCATCCCATTGAGTTAGAACCATGTCTCCAAATTTCACCTGGTGCCATTTTCCTGCCTTCTCCCTGTAAACCTGCCAATTCTTCTTTTGCAAAAATACTCTCTAGTTCCCTCTTGAATGCCTTAATTGAATCTACTTCCACTACATTTTTAGGCAATACATTCAAGACCTTAAGTACTTCCAAGATGGAGGATGAGAAAAATTTCTGGCTGTAAGAGCTGCTTTTTTTTTTGAGGTATTTTAGGTGCTGGAGGTGATTTCCTCGAATTCCAGGAGCAGCAATTACTGTTTTATAAGCTGTTGCATTGTTTTGGAACTTTGGGGGAAAAAAAAGTCAAAATAATAGCAGGTTTAAAAGGGCGAAGAACAGACAAAGGAAGCGCATGGTGAGGACAGTGCAGGAGAGAGAGAGAACCTGCACAGTTACTGCCTTTGCTGTTTATAATTCATGTGTTGCTGGACATTGGAGTGCATCTGGGAAAATTAACAAACAGTGAATTTCACAACTAATCTTGGAGGAACCGGTTTGGATGAAGTTCACAGCACAGAATCAGATAAGTTAATTATTGTTTTAAGTCTGTCCAAGAGAAAGGCTGTATTAGTGAGTATAGTGGGTTCTTTCTTGATTATATGTTTTTGGAGATGAGTCTCTTGATTAACCTTAAAAATATAAGCCATAGCTATTAATTCCACCTGGTGCAGTGTTTTGTAGAGGAATAAGACAGTGTTATTTTCTGGGTCTGTAGATTGTGAAGGAGCAAAAATGGCCTTTGCAGTGATATGTACTTCTTGTCAGATGTGGGAGTTTAAAGAGAGTTTAAGGGTTACTGCGGATTATATCTGCCATAAATGTTGTTGAATACAAATCTTATCAGATCGAGTGGATCGGTTGGAGAGACAAATAGAAGCGATGAGGAATTTGCAACAGCAACAGTATGTGATGGATGGCAGTTATAGGAAGGGGGGAAAGGCTCAGATACAGTCACATAGATGGGTTAACTACAGGAGGGGTAAGAGAGATAGGCACCTAAAGCAGGAGTCTTTTGTGGATATACCCATTTCAAGCAGGTATGCTGTTTTGGAAAATGTAGGGGGTGATGGATTCTCAGGGGAAACGTAGCATGAACAGCTAAGGTTCTGGTATTGAGTGGCTCTAATGTTTCCAAGAGATCAATTGTCTTAGGGGATTCTGTAGTCAGAGGTACAGACAGACGTTTCTGTCGCCAGCAGAGAAAAAGCAGAATGGTGTGTTGTTTCCCTGGTGCCAGGATCAAGGACATCTCGGAGACGGTGTAGAATGTTCTCACGGGGGAGAGGGGCCAGCAAGAGATCAATGTCCACATTGAAACCAATGATATAGGAAGGGAAAAGGTTGAGATTCTGAAAGGAGATTATAGAGAGTTAGGCAAAAATTTAAAAAGGAGGTCCTCAAGGGTAGTGACTGAGGTGTCAGTGGGGGAGCGCTTTGGGGCCAGCGACCATAATTCTATTTGTTTTAAAATAGTGATGGAAAAGGATAGACCAAATCTAAAAGTTGAAGGTCTAAATTGGAGAACGGAGAAAGTGAGGACTGCAGATTCTGGAGATCAAAGCTGAAAATGTGTTGCTGGAAAAGCACAGCAGGTCAGGCAGCATCCAGGGAACAGGAGAATCGACATTTCGGGCATAAGCCCTTCTTCAGGGAGAAAGGCCAATTTTGACGGTATTAGGCAAGAACTTTCGAAAGCTGATTGGAGGTACATGTTTGCCGGTAAAGGGACGGCTGGAAAATAGGAAGCCTTCAGAAATGAGATAACAAGAATCCAGAGAAAGTATATTCCTGTCAGGGTGAAAGGGAAGGCTGGTAGGTATAGGGAATGCTGGATGACTAAAGAAATTGAGGGTTTGGTTAAGAAAAAGAAGGAAGCATATTTAAGGTATAGACAAGATAGATCGAGTGAATCCTTAGAGTATAAAGAAAGTAGGAGTATACTGAAGAGGGAAATCAGGAGGGCAAAAAGGACACATGAGATAGCTTTGGCAAATAGAGTTAAGGAGAATCCAAACGTTTTTCCAATATATTAAGGACAAAAGGGTAACTAGGGAGAGAATAGGGCCCCTCAAAAATCAACAAGGTGGCCTTTGTGTGGAGCCACAGAAAATGGGGGAGATACTAAATGAATATTTTGCATCAGAATTTATGGTGGAAAAGGATATGGAAGATATAGACTGTAGGGAAATAGATGGTGACATCTTGCAAAATGTCCAGATTACAGAGGAGGAGGTGTTGGATGTCTTGAAATGGTTAAAGGTGGATAACTCCCCAGGTGTACCTGAGAACTCTGTGGAAAGCTAGAGAAGTGATTGCTGGGCCTCTTGTTGAGATATTTGTATCATCGATAGTCACAGGTGAGGTGCTGGAAGACTGGAGGTTGGCAAACATGGTGCCACTGTTTAGGAAGGGTGGTAAAGACAAGCCAGGGAACTATAGACTGGTGAGCCTGACCTCAGTGGTGGGCAAGTTGTTGGAGGGAATCCTGAGGGACAGGATGTACATGTATTTGGAAAGACAAGGGCTGATTAGGGATAGTCAACATGGCTTTGTGCATGGAAATCATGTCTCACAAACTTGATTGAGTTTTGTGAAGAAGTAACAAAGAAGATTGATGAGGGCAGAGCAGTAGATGTGATCTATATGGACTTCAGTAAGGCGTTTGACAAGGTTCCCCATGGGAGACTGATTAGCAAGGTTAGATCTCATGGAATACAGAGAGAACTAGCCATTTGGATACAGAACTGGCTCAAAGGTACAAGACATAGGGTGGTGGTGGAGGGTTGTTTTTCAGACTGGAGGCCTGTGACCAGTGGAGTGCCACAAGGATCGGTGCTGGGCCCTCTACTTTTTGTCATTTACATAAATGATTTGGATGTGAGCATAAGAGGTACAGTTAGTAAGTTTGCAGATGAACCAGAATTGGAGGTGTAGTGGACAGCGAAGAGGGTTACCTCAGATTACAACAGGATCTTGACCAGATGGGCCAATGGGCTGAGAAGTGGCAGATGGAGTTTAATTCAGATAAATGTGAGGTGCTGCATTTTGGGAAAGCAAATCTTAGCAGGACAATACTTAATGGTAAGGTCCTAGGGAGTGTTGCTGAACAAAGAGAGCTTGGAGTGCAGGTTCACAGCTCCTTGAAAGTGGAGTCACAGGTAGATAGGATAGTGAAGAAGGTGTTTGAATGCTTTCCTTTATTGGTCAGAGTTTTGAGTACAGGAGTTAGGAGGTCATGTTGCGGCTGTACAGGACATTGGTTAGGCCATTATTGGAATATTGTGTGCAATTCTGGTCTCCTTCCTATTGGAAAGATGTTGTGAAACTTGAAAGGGTTCAGAAAAGATTGGCAAGGATGTTGCCAAGGTTGGAGGATTTGAGCTATCGGGAGAGGCTGAACATGCTGGGGCTGTTTTCCCTGGAACGTCGGAGGCTGAGGGGTGACCTTATAGAGGTTTACAAAATTATGAGGGGCTTGGAAATGATAAATAGACAACTTTTTCACACAGAGGGTGGTACGTGTATGGAATGACCTGCCTGAGGATGTGGTGGAGGCTGGTACAATTGCAACATTTAAAAGGCATTTGGATGGGTATATGAATAGGAAGGGTTTGGACGGATATGGGCTGGGTGCTGGCAGGTGGGACTAGATTGGGTTGGGATATCTGGTCGGCATGGACAGGTTGGACCGAAGGGTTTGTTTCCATGCCGTACATCTCTATGACTCGATCATTCTAAGTACTTGCTGCATGAGAAAGTTTTTCCTCCTATCACTTTTGTTTCTTTTCCTTACTACTTCAAATCTGTATTCTCTCAGAGTCTCAATCCACTAATGAGACATGTCATTTTCTTCTTATTTATTCTGTCTGGCCCTCTCATGAGTCTGAATATTTCATTTTGATTTCTTCACAGCTTTCTTTTCTCTGAGGTAAACAATCCCAGCTTCTCTAACCTATCTTCATACCTGAAATATCTTATTCTTGGGACTATTCTTGAAAACTTCATCTTCATTCTCTCCAATGTCTTACATCCCTTCTGAAGTGTGAAGCATAGAACTGGATACAATTCTCCAGCTGAGGCCCAAAATTGTCTTGTACAAGTTCAACATAATCTCTTTGCTGTTGTAGTCCATGTTCTTATTAATAAAGTCCAGGATACTGTGTATCTTGTCAATGGCTCTCTTGATCTATCCTGCCTCCTTTCATGACTTGTGCACCTATATGCCTAATTCTCCTTACTCCTGCATCCCCTTTAAAGTTATAATCTTTATTTTACACTGATCCTTTATGTTTTTCCTCCCAACATGAATCACCTCACACTTCTCCGTATTGCCCTCCAACTGCCACCTATCTGTCCACTCTGCCAACTTGTCAATACCTTTCTGAATGTGCTATGCTATCCTCTTCACAGTTTACAATGCTTCAAGGTTTCGTATAATCTGCAAATAGTGATTGCTTACTATAGTTAACCATAGTTAACGACAAAACTGAGTGATTTAGTGTGTCTTTTATGTGCCTATCAGAATAGAAAGCAAACTAGGTGGACCTTTGTCTTTTTCATACAACAATTCCTACATATGTCCACCACTGGTCATAACAATTTTGAAGAAATATATTCTTCACTCAGTGATGGTTATTTCCCCATCTTATGTCTGAGTATCTACACATTTTATGGAATGTAACCAAAGCGGGTTTGGGCTGTTCTTAACTGATCAGATAAACATGCTGAAGAACTGAATGTTGACAAGCAGGTTTGAGGAAATGATTTGTAATTGTTCATTTTGCCATCTTTATTGTTTCCTCCAGTTTCTTTGGTACAATCTGTGTATGAGGAAATACAAACCTGGCTTATTTAAATTTGTAATAACAGAAACAGTTTAGACAACATCTGTGGAGAGAGAGTTTCTCTTTCGGCTCGATGATCTTTCAAGAGAACTAGGAAATAAAATAGAGATGTAATAGATTTTGAGTAGGTGGGAAAAGAACAGAGAAAGATAGGGTGGAAAACAGGAAAGAATGAATTTATTTTATTCACTCATGGGACGTGGGCATGGCTGGCTGAGCTAGAATTTATTGCCTGTCCCTAGTTGCCCTTGAGAAGGTGATGGTGAGCTGTCTTCTTGAACCCCAGCAGCCCACACGCTGAAAGTAGATTTACAATCATGTTAAGGAATGAATTCCAGAATTTTAACTCCGGGACAGAGAAGGAACAGTGATGTATTTTCAAGTCAGAATGGTAAGAGGTTTGAGCAGAATTTGTGATGGAAAAGTTGGTTTTAATCAACTCAAGGGGCATGGTGATGTCTTAGAAAGCAAACAGCTGGTGTGCTGCTGTCCAAAGGCAAAAGTTAGAGAATAAAAAAACAGACCATGTAAAGAAAATGGAAGAAAGCGAAAGCGCAGGGTTTACAGTCTGATATTGGTGGATGCCATATACAGTCCAGAAATGCTCAGGTGTCTAACTGTAAGATGACATGCTCTTCCTCAAGCTTATTTTGACCTTCCCTGGAACAGTGCAGTGGGCCAAGGACACAGCGGTCTGACTGTGTCCAAGGTGGAGAATTAAAATGACAGACATTTGGAACATCTGTACTTTGACCTCCTCTCTTGTCACTGCTCAAGGCCCCAAACACTCCTTTCAGGCAAATCAGCAATTTACCTGGCTTTCTTTCAATTTACTATATTGTATTTACTATTCATGGTGTAGATACTATATTAGGAATTAATACAAATTGGCTGATCACTTTGCAGAACATCTCAGCTAAGTTCATGAGCATGTCCCCAAGCTTCAGGTAACCTCTTGTATCTCCATCACTGGTTTCCTTGTTAGTATCTTTTCCAAATTATGCACCTCCTTGAACAGGGTATGAGGACATATTTTGGGGTTTACTCCCTGTCATCTTCCACTAACAAGGTAATTTGGATCATTATTGGACCACCTCTATGCAAACGTAATGCATCTATGTTATATGGAAAACTTTACTGAGATAGGAAACACATTTAAAAATATGAATGAAATAACAGTGCTGAATAAGTGGAAGGAGGTGAAGATTAGCTTAACATATTTTGTAAACATTAGATTGTGGTTAATTATACGTATAAAGAAGACCATTTTATGCAATTTAATCACAGTGCCAGATGAGTGCACTGAACATTCATTTTGCTGGTCACTTCCTAGCATGTACCCTGAGTAACTCTACCTGGGAGTTTTAATATCTAACAGTTCCAAGGAAGAAGTCCTTCCTCCATCAGTCTGTCTGAAAAGCCAGGTATCAACTGAATGTAAATATTGTTTAGAATCACAGAATACCTACAGCGTGGAAGCAGGCCATTCAGTGCATCGAGTCCACACCGATCCTCCGAAGAGCACTCCCACCCAGACCCACACCCCCACCCTATCCCTGTAACCCTGCATTTTCTCATGGCTAATCTATCTAGCCTGCACATACTTGAAAGACTATGGGGCAATGTAGCATGGTCAATCCACCTAAACTGCACAAGTTTGGACAAAACCCACACAGGCATGGGGAGAATATGCAAACTCCACACAGACAGTCACCCAAGGCTGGAGTCGAACCAGGGTCCCTGGCGTTGTGAGGCAGCAGTGCTGTCCCATGCTGCCCAATTAATGCCTGGTGTGCCTGAAGCTTCTCCTTGTTGGCATGTTGTCAAGTAAAAATGCTTTCCTTAAACTATCACAGTCAGATTTCTCACTTTCCCAATGAGGGGTGTTTACTTGCATAATGTTACTTATACCAATTCTGGAAATATAGTTCAAATTCATACAATTAACTGTTGGAATGCTAATTAGATATTGCATAGCTTTTAGTCAAACCAAACTTCACGCTGATCTCGCATTGAGAAATGAAAAAATCAATAATCATCTTAATCATAATGAGAAGAGGGTATTTTCTGGGACAAAAGTCGCACAAAATCATAATAGGGAACAAAATATAACTATGGGAACAATAACATGAACAAAACAATGTTGAGTAGTAACCGAACAGCAGTTCAAAAACAATTGGTATCATAAGCACCTGCAAAAAATATTTATATCATGACAAGTCTAAGCACAGTAGCCATTAACTGAAAAGCAGACTGCAAAGTATTTTAATTATGCATGTGTGGGCAAGATTTGAATTTGGATAATAAAAGCACAATGATGATTTGAAACTATTTCCTTCTTGAATGAAGAATTGTAATGAAGCTGTTCAACTGGAGCAATTCGACAAAAGAAGTATCATTTTATTTAATGATTTTAGTTCTCATAAAGGAAGATGAAGAATACCAGAAGAATTAAACAATATCATCAACACACATTTTTCTATGTTTTTATGAATACATGTGGTCATTCATTTATTCTTGTTGATGTGCTACCAGCATTAAAATAAACCAGTCAGAACACAAGAATGGGTTATTTGGCAGGAAATGGGGTAGTAATGGTAACACATTGTGGCATGCGTGTTATGGTAATTGCCTTCAGGAGAAAAGGAAAGAGATGGGGAGATCGGTAAAGAAATATCTTTTAAAAAGCATTCATACTGCTTTCTAATAGTTAATCTCTGCTATAACAAGTACAATTGACACAGTGATCACGGAGTTCTGGGGTAATCAAATTCCAGATATCAAACCTTGTAGAAATGTGTTGTCTACAACACTTGTCTGGATACAGTATTCTTCATCAGAATCTGAATTGATCAGAAATTAAACTGATGAGCTACATAAATACTGTGGCTACAAGAGGGGTCAGTAGCTATGAATCCTGAAAGAAACTCAGCTCCAGACTCACCAAAACCTGTCAACCATCGACAAGACACAGGAGAGTGATGGAAAATATGGAATGTTGGGTGGGTGCACCTCCAACAACATGCATGATGGCTTGACACCAAAGGACAAAGCAGATGGCTTGATTGGCACCACATCCTTAAACATTCATCATTTTCACTACCAATGCTCAGCAAGAGCACTACCATGTCAAGAGCAACTAGGGGTGGGCAATAAATGCTGACCCAGCCAGCAGCACCCTCATCCCTTGATTGAATAAAAAAAAGCACAAGAAGCCCATCACCTTAGGTATTAAATCCTCAATTTGAGGACAATGATCATACTTGGACAATGATCATACTTGAATGTTCTTTTCACGTAGTGGAGAGTCATATTGAACATCATCTTTCAAAATACATGAGAGGACTTTTATTATGATACTCGTTCACATTTGAAATAATGTCTTTTTGTTCAGCTTGTGGAACAGGTAGGAACAACTATTGTCAAATCTGATTTCCATAGTAACTGCATTGCCAACAAGAAACTTTGCAGTGCAGCTGAAGTGATTCCTTTCCCTGAACTTTTTTTGAAACACTTTGCGTAATCATTTATGAAAGACAATAATAGAGACCAAAACAGCAACTGAGTAACTTGGTGCCTGTTAGTCACATATTTTCCAAATTTATTGCTTGAATTTAAAAACCACCTGCTGCCTTGATAAGATTATAACCCACTGACATTACACTATACCACCATCTTCTCAACTATGCTATTGAAAACCTTCATGATTTCACATAATTCTATCACATCTCCTGTTAGATTTTTCTGCTGTAAGGAGAAAAACACATTGTCCCAGTAGCAGCCTTCCACCTCCCAAGATGGTGGTTTGCACTATGGTGGTCACCACATGTGCTGTGTAAGAAGACAATGGGCTATGAAGGCGTTGTGGGGAAAACCACCAGTCTCGGGGTCAGAATCGGGATTCAACGACAAAGAAACCGGAGCTCCGGGGAGAGAGAGACGTCCGCGAGGACAGCTATCAGCTGCGAGCCTTCTCTTGCCCTCGGAACACATGTCACGATATTTTATACATTTCATGATATAATGGTCCAAATATTGAGTCTTTGTTTGTACAGTATTGTTTGTTTACAGATAACATTACAGAGTCATTGTCAGTTTCAGAGGAATGTTACAGAGTCATTGTCAGTTTCAGCAGCTACACGGAAGTCCATTGCTTCAGTAATTGTTCTTCCTGAGAAGGAAGATCATTTTCTATTACTGCAAATCTAAGGTATTAATACTTGTATATAAGCTGTCTCAGATAGTTAACATTTCTATTGGAGGTGGTGGCTGGACTCAGACACTTCGGCAGGGAGTAGATGTTACTGATGTGTATTCTCTCCCCCACCCACCTTAAACTAATTATCTATGTTCCGTGTCTATTGTGCTAGTATTCCGGTGGCCTCAGGCAGTATGCTTCGCTATACTTTTCCATGTAATGGCACAGCGGCCATCTTGTGTGCTATGTGACCAACCTATGGCTCAGTGGTCACCTTGTGTCTGTGTCCCCCAGTGTCAGCATGCCCTGTGTCAACTCCCACTTCACTCCCCACTTTGTGGTCAAGGAGGTGACTTCTTGACATCTCCCACAGACCACCCAACTCACATATAGAGGTAGGCCTTTTCTAAGGTCTCCCCATCCTGAGGAGTGTCAAGGAATGCGAGTTTCTTGGGGGCTGTTATGTGGTGACACTTGGTCCTGACATGGCCAGCGTCAGTAGCACCTTACAGCAAAGCTTTAAACACCCGAGGCCTCGGCAGAATGCCAGTATGAGTGAAATAAGGAGAACAATCCCATGTGCCAAATAGGGTCCCCAGGATTTGCCTATCAGCCATTCTAGCCAGCTATGGCCTACCGTGGCTCCTTGTCTGAAGTCATCTAGCTGGTCCCAAATGTTTTTGATCGCCTGTGTAATATTGTAAGAATCATCAATGACATGGGTTATAACTTGTTACCAATGATTGTACAAACACCCCCTTGCTGGGCTAACTGATAATCCACTGTGTAACGTGTCTACTGTGCGTAAAGTTTGAGTTCAGCCAATTCACCGTTGATTGCTTCTAGAGCCTTTGATGTATTGTTCCCTAAGATTGTCAAACCACACACAATGTAGTTTCGGTTTTTAGTGCTGAGGACCCCTGTTGCCCCGCTCCCCCCAAAGACAGATATCCCAAAAACCTGCACCCTATTTCTGATCCCAGCGTGATGGGAAACATGTCCCCCACTGGGGCATGGTACAGTGAGGGGTCCTATCGTTCCTACTGCAAAAGGGTTCGGGAGGTTTGGTGTGTCAGTAGCATAAATCCCCTTAAATAAGAAACCAAATCCCTTCGCTGTCTGATAGCAAACAGTGCCCTGTTCATGGGCCTGTTTGTCTACTCATCTTGCCTCTGACTTCCCGTTTGTTCCCACCAGGTGTTAGGTATCAAAAGGCAATGTCCATGTGGCAGAGCTGATGTGAGTGCCATTGCACTGTCCACATATAAACTGCCTTTCCGTATCACATTCAAGCTTGTCTGGTCACTGCAGGTGCAGGTAAGTTGTCCCCGGGTGATTGTACAGTGCTGGTGAGTACATTGAGTCTGCATGCATGAACTGTTTCTAAGTAACAGAGTATAAACACATCCCATCCCTGCGCCGTGAAACAGAGTGGGTAATCAGCGATGTTTAAATAGGTCTTTCCCTCCCCCATTGGGGCACCCAACGCCATGGGCCGATCGGCTTGACCAAATCCACACACCTACCCTGGAGTTCCCTTTTGTATTTTCCTAGCTGTCCCTTACATGACGTGCCCGAGGTATCTATTGTGTATAAGTCGCGAGGGGTCCACACACAGGTGGCCACAAATAGGGATTCGACTCATTGCACCAGTGGGTAACAGACAGTTTGGTTTCCATGTAAATTTAGATCGGTTTTGTAAAAGCAGTTATCGTCAAATCCCAACAGGCTTCCGGCTATCGCAACATTTAGAAACAGTAATATATACTCGAGTATGTACATGATTAAAGTTAAATGAGGTTAATAGTCAGTATCCCTTTTTTCTACAATGGTGCCCGGAGTTCAGCAACAGTAGGTGATTTCTGTGTCTTGTCAGCAGTTTTATCCAGACCTCTGGGTGGTTTGCTTGGTTGTGGTAACAGTACTCTCCCCTTTGGTCACTGTCTTGCTCGCAGTTCCTGTCTGTGCCTGAGGGATGGTCAATCATATTAGTTCGTTCATAGGAGTCCTCATATGTTTTGAGTTGGGTCCAGTGCTTCCATGTGCCTTTTCCTCTAATGTCTATACAGGAGCAGGTGTCACCACTGATTATAACTTTGTATGGCTCATTCGATTTTGGGGCAAAGCCTGGTTTGTCAATCAGGGTTCGTACAAGGGTGCGGCTCCCGGCTGCTGGGACCTGAGGGAGGGTTTCGAATTCCCCTGCCTTGTCTTTTCGCTCTTGTCTCTTAGTTACCAATATACACATCCCTTTCAGGTGGCTGCTTAATTCCAGCACATATCTCCGAATCTTGTCTTTTAGTGGACCTACATCGGTCCGACCTGTTATAATGGTCTCTGGTAATTGCATTGCTCACCAGGGGTGTTAGATTGGTTGACTGATTCGTGGTGGCTCTTAATTTCATTTATCTGGCTGGCAGCACTTTGGCCCATGTCCTCCCTGATATCTAAAGCATTTTTAAGGGTTCTGTTCATTCTCTCTACCATCCCTGAGCTCTGAGGGTGATAGGGGATATTAAATTTTTGTTTTAACCCTAGTATCTGGCATACCGTTTTCATAGCTTTGCCTGTGAAATATGTCCCTTGGTCGGAGTCAATCTGTAGGGGTACACCCCCACCTCAGGATTACCTCCTCTGCTAGAATCCTGGCTATAGTGGTAGTGGTGCAGTTCTTGGTGGGGAATGCCTCTAAATTGGTCTATGATGACCAGGCAGTGCATTTTTCCATGGGAACGTCTTAGTGGCCTATGAAATCCATTTGTTGGTGTTCTCTGGGTCACTTGGTCTTGGTTCCAAGGCGGGCTTGCCCCCTTTGATCGGTTTTTGAATCAGTTCAGCCAATTTTGCGAACTCTGGTATAAAGCTCTGACTATAGTTAAATAGCCCCAAGACCTATCTGACTCCCCTTGCAGTAACGGGTGGTCTGAATCGCCTTCTTTCGGTCACTTGGCATTTCCTTGAGTCCCTGGGATATAAGTTGTCCCAGGTATAGGAATTGTGCTTGTTCGATTTGCGCTTTTGCAGGGCTGATTTTTAACCCTGCGGCTGCCAGCTCGTGCAACATGAGGTATAAAGCTTCCTGGTGTCCTGATTAAGACTCCAAGGCAATCAGGATATCGTCCACATATTGTGGGGCAGTGCTTCCTTCTGGTAAACCTAATTTGCTGAGGATGTCGCTCATCACTTGGTGAAAAACAGTGGGGCTGTTTAGATTAGATTAGATTACTTACAGTGTGGAAACAGGCCCTTCGGCCCAACAAGTCCACACCGCCCCGCCGAAGTGCAACCCACCCAAACCCCTGCATTTACCCCTTACCTAACACTACGGGCAATTTAGCATGGCCAATTTACCTGACCTGCACATCTTTGGACTGTGGGAGGAAACCGGAGCACCCGGAGGAAACCCATGCAGACACGGAAAGAACGTGCAAACTCCACACAGTCAGTCGCCTGAGGCAGGAATTGAACCTGGGTCTCTGGCACTGTGAGGCAGCAGTGCTAACCACTGTGACACCGTGTTGTAGAACCCCTGTGGCAGGTGAGTGCACGTGTACTGCCTGTCCCTTACTGTGAAGGCAAATTTATTCTGGGATCCAGGTGTATAAAGTCATAGAATCATAGAGATGTACAGCATGGAAACAAACCCTTCGGTCCAACCCGTCCATGCTGACCAGATATCCCAACCCAATCTAGTTCCACCTGCCAGCACCCGGCCCATATCCCTCCAAACCCTTCCTATTCATATACCCATCCAAATGCCTCTTAAATGTTGCAATTGTACCAGCCTCCACCACATCCTCTGGCAGCTCATTCCATACACGTACCACCCTCTGCGTAAAAACGTTGCCCCTTAAGTCTCTTTCATATATTTCCCCTCTCACCCTAAACCTATGCCTTCTAGTTCTGGACTCCCCAACCCCAGGGAAAAGACTTTGCCTATTTATCCTATCCATGCCCCTCATAATTTTGTCAACCTCTATAAGGTCACCCCTCAGCCTCCGACGCTCCAGGTAAAACAGCCCCAGCATGTTTAGCCTCTCCCTGTAGCTCAGATCCTCCAACCCTGGCAACATCCTTTTAAATCTCCTCTGAACCCTTTCAAGTTTCACATCTTTCCGACAGGAAGGAGACCAGAATTGCACATAATATTCCAACAGTGGCCTAACCAATGTCCTGTACAGCCGCAACAAGACCTCCCAACTCCTGTACTCAATACTCTGACCAATAAAGGAAAGCATACCAAATGCCTTCTTCACTATCCTATTTACCTGTGACTCCACTTTCAAGGAGCTATGAACCTGCACTCC
The DNA here is from genome assembly GCF_037043375.1 of Chiloscyllium plagiosum. Lineage (NCBI taxonomy): Eukaryota > Metazoa > Chordata > Chondrichthyes > Orectolobiformes > Hemiscylliidae > Chiloscyllium > Chiloscyllium plagiosum. The sequence goes on along the minus strand of NW_028270141.1, from coordinate 117,841,035 downwards.
AAGGTCTCTTTGTTCAGCAACACTCCATAGGACCTTACCATTAAGTGTATAAGTCCTGCTAAGATTTGCTTTCCCAAAATGCAGCACCTCGCATTTATCTGAATTAAACTCCATCTGCCACTTCTCAGCCCATTGGCCCATCTGGTCAAGATCCTGTTGTAATCTAAGGTAACCTTGTTCGCTGTAGTGGGAGGGACCAGAATCTGTTGGCTATGTCTAATACTGTGAAAATTTTGTGCTCGTGGGCCAAGCCATTTAGAATTGTGAAGGGGTCTGCTACAATGGAATGCAGTTTCGGGGTGACTTTTTTCAGCCCTGTATGGTGAGTCTGTCGCTCCCATCAGGCGTTTTTACTGGCCATGTTGGGGAATTGGTTGTACTTGTGGTTTCTCTCAGGATTCCCTGTTTTATTCATCCTTTAACTATCTCCATGACTGCTTTCTCTGCTTCGGGCTTGATTGGGTACTGCCGGTGGGGCTTATGCTCTGGTCGGGGCACCATTATAGGATCTATCTCGACTAATCCTGTGTCTAGCTTTGTCTCTGCCATGACTCAGTGTTGGGGGCGCAGATGGCTCCGAATCCCCTCTTTTCCAGGTTCCAGTTCCTACTGGTGGCTGTAGCTACCTTAATAGTCTCGGGGTGACTTGTAAGTTTCCCACTCTACCAGGTCGTCTTTTGACATTCCTGTTGTGGCCAGATCAATTTTCCTTTTGCACAGTCAATCAAGCCTTCGTATTTCTTCATGAGATTGTTACCCATTATGGTGCCTTCATTATTTTGGTACATGAAAAATCTCATAGGGATATATATGTTATTGATATCCATGAGGGTAGTCTTGCTTAAGTAAGCAGGTGTCTTATCGCCTCCTACCCTGATAGGGTGGATCATTTTATTTGTGTGGGATAAGGGTAATTGGTGATAGATATGGCTGCTCCTGTGTCTACCAACATCTCACACTTTCTACCTCCAACTTATCCAGGCACTTAAATTCTCCCCTCTCCCTAACTCTTTGAAATGAGGGCAGCTGGTTTTCAGCTCTGAAGACCTCGGGAGTCCTGCCGTTCCACGGTGTTCCAGGTGTTGTTTGGGGGTCCCCCATGCATTTCCCAGGGCACTGCCTCTGTATGACGTGCTCTAATGCAGTGGCTGCAGAACTTTATGCTGTTCCTTGTCCTATTCCCTGCCTGCAGGGCCCTACAGTCTCTGGCAAAGTGCCTTTGTTGGCCATAGGTTTGGTTCTGCCTTTGCCTCCATTCCGGTAGGTTGTTCTGTCGGGTTTTGTTTTTACTGCGGGAGCTTCTGCCACCTGCACCCTGCTAGCTCATTCTACCAGGTCGTCATAATTTTGGGACATTATCACTCCCATTTTCAGAATGGATTGATGGGCACTAGAACCCATCTCTAAAAGCCTGAACGAATGCCTGGTCCCTATGACCTGGGTTTGCTGGTCCTGAGCACTCCTTGTATAATCGTTCCCCATACTCAGGGACTCCTTCCCCTTTAATCTGTTTAATGGTCATGATGTTGCTCCTGTTCATGGGAGCATTTCCTAATACTCGCTGGATCTCTTCTTTAAAATGGGCAAAGGTTGCCTGCTGGGCATCTATCTCAGCTGTAAGGGCAATGACATGTGTCCACCATCTTCACCCCCCCAAAGTCTCGGGCTGCTGTGGCTTCGGTTCCGCCATCGACCTGTCTCCATTTGTCCACTGGGTAGGCTGCCCGGACCAACTGGTGTATATACCTCAGGTGCAGTTGGTGTCCTACTCATATACTGTCTCGCTCTTCCCAGAACCTTGTGTTTGTACTTTGGGGCTGTAATTTACCCAGGGAGGCCATGACGTGTTGCCTTTCCCCCCAGGTAAAGGGTTTATACTTTGCTTTTGCTGCATCTCTGCTCCCCCTCTAGTGACTGGCGCTAAATTATATTCTTGCACGTCCTGCTCTGCTGAGAGAACAGTTGGTTCCTGCTGTACAGTTTCGTAGGAGGTGAGAGAGTCAGTCTCCCTTTCCTCCTGTACCTTTTCTAATCTTTGATCTAGCTCCTTTATCCTATCCTCCAGCTCCTCAATTCGTTCTTGCTCTTTTCTCCACCTGCTGGTGGAGGCACCTATTTGTTCAATTAGGCCTGCTAATTGGTACACCAGCATTACCCCTATCTTTTTAGTTTTATTTCGTTTTTCTTTGTCAATCCAATTCCACTGCTGTACTAATGTCTGGGATGGATCTTCATCTGTTTTGTCAGTGCTAGTCTGTCTGTTTTGTATTTCTCAATAAGGGAACCTACAGTGTCCCCTTTAAAATCCTGTACCCCCGCCGGATACCACTAATTGTAAAGTGTCCTTAACCAGTGGGACTTCTCTACCCACAGCCACTAATACTGTCCCAGCACTGTTTGTGCAACGTGGCAGCCTCCTACCAGTGTGCTCTCTACCGGTAGGACTTCCATACCCTCCTGACCATCACTACAAGTCGGTTCCTACTGGTCGGTTGGGAATGTTGGTTCAATAGTGTGTGCTCTCTACCGGGGGGACCTTTTACCCTCCCAGCCACCGCCATATTCAAGCTCTGTCGCTCTACTACAGACTGACAGGGTATCACGGTTACTCACAGTGTCCATCTTGGTACCATGCTGCTCCCATTGGAGTTTGGCTCTTGGTCAGAGTGATCAGCTCCTTTTCCTTACCACTTCAATTTAAAACACAATAACAGACAGCACCCAATCTTAGAGTGGGCTCTTACTAGACTCTATTGTTCGCCCCTATAGAGTCCAACATTACCCGACTTTGCCACTTGTGCTTCTCAACCCCTAGTACCCTTGGCACCTCAGTTCCCAACCATCACGTGGGGGTGGGCTACCCCTCTTAACAACTGGTTTAGGGCAAGGTTTTTGAGGCAGGAACCACCTTGTCCTCTGGTCGTTTCAGCACAAGCAGCTGGTTATCACACCAGTTAGTACACTTTCCCACTTGCGATCCACAGGCATGCACTTATACTCAACCCAGTACTATTGCGCAAGTTACACATTATCCTTTTAAACTGAGTCTTCAGTCCTGTCTGACTCTTCCCGTTTGCAGATTCAAAATGTCTCTTACCCCAGCTCCCCAATCGTGGCCTTTGACCAGAGCACCAGGAATAAGAGATCCTGCCGTCTGCACCAATTGTTGTGGGGAGAATCACCAGTCAGAATCGGGATTCAGTGACAGAGTTTATTGTACAAAAAAAAGGAGCTCCACGGAGAGAGAAAGATGTCCGCCAGCACAGCTATCAGCTGTGAGCCTCCTCTCACCCTCGGAGCACATTGTTACGACACTGGGTAAACCCTCCTGCTTAATTTAAAACCAGCAACACAGAAAAGATTTATCCCATGCAGTAATCTGTAAAAAATCCAAGTGGCCAAGAACTATTTAAAGTAAAAATTAACAACTTTATTTCTAAGGTATAACAGAGAATAATTAATTAACCACTATTTACAATTTCTTCCTCTAACCTATCTTTTACCTTCCCTTCTATAATACTATAATATTTCTGATAAAGCTCCCAATTAAGATTTACAAAACCACACTTCTTATCTCAAAACCAGGCAGATTTTGTGCTTCCATTTGGATCTTTCTGTGTCTTCCTTTATTCGTCTTTGGAATTTCTGCATCACAGGTTACTGATCAAGGGAGCTATTTTTCAAGCAGTCTGTTTACATGCTTGGCTTGGCAATTTTCCTGAAGAAGGGCTTATGCCCGAAACGTCGATTCTCCTGCTCCTCGGATGCTGCCTGGCCTGCTGTGTTTTTCCAGCACCACATTTTTCAATTCTGGTCTCCAGCATCTTCAGTCCTCACTTTCTCCTCCTCGGCAATTCTCCTCCCAAACTGTTCAATTTTCCACGGTCTTATAACCCCAAAGCATCAGATTGTCATTGGCTTTTAAGATTGTCAACTGTTACAGAGAGTGGTAAACTCAGCCCGGACAATCACAAAGGCCAACCTCCCATCTACAGAATCCATCTACCAGGCTCGCTGTCAGGAAAACACTGCCAGCATTCTCAAAGATCCATCCCACTTGGGCAATGTTTTTCTACAACCTCTACCATTGAGGAGAAGGTACAAAAGCTTGAACACATGCACCAGCTGGTTTCGAAACAGTTTCTACTCTACTGCTGTTAGAATACTGAATGGACTCACAAACTCTTAATTTTTGCCTGTACCTGTGTTTTTGTTTATGCCGCTGTTTGCCTATTATTTACTTATTTATGCTACTTAACAATGTGATCTGCCTGTACTGCTCACAAGACAAAGCTTTTCACTGTGCCTCAGTACACGTGACAATAAATTCAATTCAATTCAATTTGTTCTTCCTGAGAAGGAAGATCGTTTTTCCATTACTGCAAATCTAGGGTATTAACATTTATATACTAGCAGTCTCAGGTAGTTTACATTTCTATTGAAGTGGCGACTGGACTCAGACTCTTCAGTGGGCAGTAGACCAGTAGGCAGTTATTTATGTGTATTCTCTCCCCCACCACCTTAAACTAATTATCTACGTTCTATGTCTATTGTGCTGGTATTCTGTTGGCCTCAGGCAGTATCTGTGTATGCTTCACTGTACTTTTCCATGTAATGGCACAATGGCCATCTTGTGTTAAGTGACCAACATATGGCTCAGTGGCCATCTTGTGTCTGCGTGCCCCATGTCAGCATGCCCCGTGTCAACTCGCACTTCAATGGTGTATGATTTGCTGGTCCGTTATGGACCAGTCCAAACCCCACTTCCCTTCAAATATGTCAAGGAAATTGCTTGGACTCTAACTTTTATCTTATTTCAAGGAAAGTATAAGGGGCTGCCTTCCAGATGTAATTTGATTGGTCACACTACTCGGCTTTTTAAGCAAAACACACTTTATTCTTACACCTAGTTAAAATACAAACAAAAGAAAGAAGAATTGGTTTAACTTTAGCTCTATTGGAAAACTTAACGACTAATGACTAAACACTGACTGTTCCAATAAAGTAACATTGCCTAGACATACTCTTAGCAAAGGCAAATTCAGTAAAATAGATTGTCTCACATTCAGTGTTTCTTCAGTCCAGGAGAAAATAACACCAAGAGACCTCAAACTTTTTGTTGTAGCAGGGAGAGATGCATAACAGCTTCCACAAGCATCTTTAAAACCCCAACAACTCCAAGCTAAACTGGAAGCCTGCCTCCAACCATGTTGCTTCTATTGTTCTAACTTTAAAAAAAATCCCAGGGCCTCACAAGCTGTTTATTTTATCGGCTTGGAAGAGACTGCTCATCATTTCTGTCTCAACCACACTTCATAAAAAAAAAGGACAAAAAGCACCACTTAAAGCCACGGTATCATCATAGGTTCCAGTTTGCTCAGGGTCCTCTTCTTGGCCAACTCAGCATTTTGTTTCTGCTTGCCTTTTCCAATGATCCTCTGAACAGTAGCCTCAGCTATCAGACTATCAGTCCATGCTAATTCCACTGGCAAGATACCTGTCAAACCTGTGCAAATGGCCCTGATGTTCCAGCTTGTCAACTGAAGAATCGGCATCACCTCCCATTTTGTTTGTTTGTTTGCCTGGTGGGATGGATTCCATCCATTTGTTGAGCAAGTATCTAAGCTCCAGTTACCCACTGAAGCAGATAAACCGTCATGGGTTAGCATTTTACTAGCCAGCGACTTCCTAACCTGAATGGGTGCTGGCTGACCTTTGGAACAACAAACTTCCCTCCCACTTGAGAACACAGGCTATGGCTCTCATTGTCAATGCCAATCGAGTCAAGCTTATCAATTGCAACTGTTGTCTCCCGTGTTGTGTTAACACTCTGTAGCATAGCTGGAGTGTCCTCTCCAAGTCATAAACTCTAGGTTCCACAAATACCAGGGTACCCCTCTCAACTTGCCTGATTGAGTCCACAGAAATGGAATGCACTGTCTTTGACATTTACTTGGTTGTAGGAATTGCAGGAAAGATTGCATTCTTTGACATGAGGTCAACTTTGGGCTCAGTTCCGATTTTGTTTTGGTCAGGGTTTACTCCGTTGCCCTTCAAGTCTCCTGAGGTTTCAACAAAGCCGTTGGCTGTTAGACCACAGCTGGAAATTTGATTCATGAGAGGATGCTGTTGGCATGTTTTAGCCTGAATACTGCATATCTGGAGGCCAAACATTCTCCAAGGGACAAACTTAAATATTTGTCTACCTTTTTTCATACCGCCACCAGAAATGTGGGCCGAAAATGAAAAACCGGCAAACCAAAGTGGAAAATTAGCTCTCTTTGCCACACACGAAACGAATTGGCTTGCTAAGATAGTAGATAGCAGTTGTCTTGGGTTGGGAGGGTTGAGTTCCAGTAGAGTGCAGGGAATGAGCATCTTAATGAATTCAGTGATGAAAGGAAAGAAGCATTTGGTTGCTTTTGCTGAAACAAAGCAACTGATTGATGAGTATGATTGGTTAGTACTGTATTTCTAGACTTTAAAGTAAAAAGGACTTTATTTTTTGGTTTTGAGACTTTTATTTCTCTGTTTCATAAAAATAGTTGGTTAAGGATAAGATTGATACAAACGTGGGGATATTTTCGGAGTATCCTTCTCCAGTGAGTTGTTTAATTGTCCACTACCATTGACAATTGCATGGCAGGAGTGCAGAGCTTAGAACTGATCGTTTGGTTGTGGAATTGGTTTCCTTTGCCTATCACTTGCTGATTCTGCTGTTTGGTACACAAGTCCCTGTTTGATGGCTTCACCTGGTTGACACCTCATTTTCAGGTGTGCCTGGTACTGAACCTGATATGGTTTCCTGCACTTTCCATTGAACCAGGATTGATCCTCTGGCTTGATGGTAATGGTTGAGTGGGGGATATGCCAGGCCATGAATTTGCAGACTGTGCTGGAGTACAATCTTGCTGCTGTTGATGGCCCACATGCCTCATGGATACCCAGTTGTGAGCTGCTATATCTGTTCAAAATTATCCTGTTTAACACAGTGATAGTGTCACACAACACAATTTTGATTACTCTTGGTATTCTGCAAGTAAAGCAAGTTTACTTATTACTATTTTGGTTACCTTTGATGGACTTTTAATCCAATATTATATATTGTTGTATATTTGTATATATAAGGTGGATTGTCACTTTAGGAGCCCACTTCCATGGCATAACAATGACAGCATCAGCCATTTTGGGTGGACAAATAGCCCTCTCTAACTTGCTGCCCACAGAGTGAACACCTCTATAGTAAAGCTCCTGCTGTTTAATCTTTGGACTCCTGGTCCTTTTTGGAACTTAATACAAGAAGACAATTAGCAATGAGGATAAAATCTGTTTTGAGATCCATTGGGTCAATTCACTGATACAGCAAAAAGAAAATTCAACCAATGGGAGAGATAAACGATGCAGAGAAATTTGCCATGTGCTGCACCCTGAAGGAACACTGTAATGAGTAGCTGAAAATGTGTTGCTGGAAAAGCGCAGCAGGCCAGGCAGCATCCAGGGAACGACGGTTGGAGGAAGAGCGCCTCATCTTCCGCCTAGGAACACTCCAACCACAAGGGATGAACTTGGATTTCACCAGTTTCCTCATTTCCCCTCCCCCCACCTTGTTTCAGTCAAATCCATCGAACTCAGCACCGCCTTCCTAACCTGCAATCTTCTTCCTGACCTCTCCGCCCCCACTCCAGTCTGACCTATCACCCTCACCTTGACCTCTTTCCACCTATCGCATTTCCGACGCCCCTCCCCCAAGTCCCTCCTCCCTACCTTTTATCTTAGCCTGCTGGACACACTTTCCTCATTCCTGAAGAAGGGCTTATGCCCGAAACGTCGATTCTCCTGTTCCCTGGATGCTGCCTGACCTGCTGTGCTTTTCCGGCAACACATTTTCAGCTCTGATCTCCAGCATCTGCAGACCTCACTTTCTCCCAACAGTACCCAACATAAAGGAACATGTCTTGATCTCAGGGTATAGACTCAGAAAGACAAGGTAGTCTGACAAATATCTTGTTTTAAATGGGAAGAAGCAAGATAGTGCAAAAACGTTTCATGGTACATTGTGCTTCTACTTTTTAAAAAGAAAAGCAGAAAATTTTGACACCCTTGGACCATATGATGATAATACAGAGAGATGCATAGATGGCCATTATTTTCAAACTAATGAAATTGAAGCAGATATCATCATCCCTGTGTTCCTGGGACTTTTAACTTCCTCAGGAATCTGGTACAACCAGAGAAGCAGGGCTCCAAAATTTATGAAGAAATAATAGGAATTCTATAGAACCAATTTTCACTGAAACCATTGGGTATTGCTGAAAGGCTCAGATTTCACAAATGCAACCAGCATGATAATGAATTTATTTCCCAGTTCACAGAACTTTAAAAGGATTTTTGGTCATTTAAAGAAGGATTCTACGAAGTCAGAGACAACTTAAATGCTGTCACAGACAGATTGCTGTGTGGTTCAACTGTGAAACAATCGAGAAGAGGTTACTGTTAGACAGGAACACACACTTAAAGAAAGCACAGGAAATAGCAGGAAATAGCTTGATGGAACCTGTAGCCAAAAAAGCTCAACAGCTAAGTTCAAGCATGAGAATTCACAAAGTGGCAGCAGAGAGACAATCACTAACACAGACTCAAAAATTGCCATCACTGTAGAAAAACAGGTCAGCAGCTGGTATAAGGAGGCCAAATGTAGAAACTGCAGCTAAACAAAAAGGAGTTCCAGTTTGAATGCCAGACGTTTAGGGTTTGAATGTCAGGTGCTAAACAGAGACACGCACTGAAATTCCTAAAGGCCTGGCATTCAAACCAGAACTCCATTAATAAACGCATCAATTTGGACCCCGTTTACCATTCTCTGAAAAAAAAACGGAATTGGTAAGACTCATCTTAAGAGACCAAGACACATAAATAGAAAGTGGGACATAACACCAGCACTTCACCGGAATCTCACTAACGATGTTATCTTGCATGGTGATGAAATGTCTGAAAACAGACCTTCCAGCGAACAACCACAACCATCAGCAATCCAATTTACATGGGAATGCCAATGTGCTCTTGAGATTACCTTTGCCAAATTAGTCGACTACAAACACTCCTTTTGTGGACACTTGCTATTTTGAACAAATAGATAACACCCTGGTAATGGCAGGACAATGTAAGAAGAATAGCGCAAATGATATACTATCATCAAAAGTGATGGACATAGTACTTTATGCAAGAACACAGGAAGTCTAGAACTGAAGCTATATGTCACACAGAAGCTGGAATTATCCATAAGGTAATAACTGATAAAAAAAAAGGTTCCATTATAGCTTCACATGGTAAGTAAGACACAGTTGTGATGACAACATTTTGTGTACCAATTCTCTAACACATTCCCCAACCAAGGAGTTGCATGGTGGTTCAGTGGTTCGTACTGCTGCCTCACAGTGCCAGGGACCTGGGTCTGGCTGTAGCATTAGGTGACCACTTGTGTGGAGTTTGCTCATTCTCCCGTGTCTGCTGGGGTACCCAGTTTCCTCTCACAACCCAAAGATGTGCAGGTTGGGTGGATTGGCCATGGGGAATTGCTTTGTAGTGTCCCAGGATGTGCAGGCTAGGTGGGTTGGCCATGGGAAATGCAGGACTGGGTAGGATTCTCTTTGGAGGGTCGGTGCACATCCAATGGGCCGAATACCCTCCTTTCTGAATTGTAGGAATTATAGAGTCATACAGCATGAAAAACAGACCCTTTAGTCTGACATATCCATGCTGACCAAGTTTCCAAACTAAACTCATTCCATTTACCTGAGTTTGGTCCATATCTCTCTAAACCTTTCCTATTCAAGTACCTGTCCAAATGTATTTTAAATATTGTACTGTCGCTGCATCTACTACTTCCTCTAGTGGTTTGTTCCACATATGAACTACCCTCTGTGTGTAAACGTTGCCCCACAGGTCTCTTTTAAATCTTTCTCCTCTCATCTTAAAAATATGCCCCCTAATTTTGAACTGTCCTACCTTGAGGAAAATATCTTTGCTATTCACCTTACTTATACCCCTTTTTATATTGTTCATCTCTATAAGGACCTCCCCCTACCCCACCTCACCTTCTACCCTCCAGTGGAAAAATATCCCAGCCATCCAGCATCTCCTTATAACTGAAACCCTCCAGTCCCAGTAATATTCTTGTAAATCTTTTCTGTAATTTCTCCAAATTAATAATATCCTTCCTATAGCAGGGCAACCAGAACTGTACACAGTACTCCAAAAGTGGCCTTAACATCATCCTGTACAAATGCAACATGACTTCCCAACTTGTATAACACGACTGTCTGAGCAATGAAGGCAAGGATGCCAAATACCTTCTTTACCACCCTGTCTAACTTTGAAGCAACTTTCAAGGAATTGTACCTGAACCTCCAGGTCTCTCTGTTTGACACACTGCCCAAGGCCCTACCATTAACTTTTAAGTTCTGCTCTTGTTTATCTTACCAAAATGCAACACCTTGCATTTATCTAAATTAAACTCATCTGCCACTCTCCAGCCCACTGGCCCAATTTATGAAGATCCCTTTTAAATTTTAGATAGCCTTTTTTGCTGTCCACTATATCACCAATTTTGGTGTCTTGTGCAAACCTACTAACCATGCTTCCTAAATTCTCATCCAAATTGTTTAAAAAAATAATGAACAACAGTGGACCCAGCACCAATCCCTAGAGAACACAGCTGGTCACAGGCTTCCAGTATGAAAAACAACCCTCCACCACCATCCTCTGTCTCCTACCTTCAAGCCAATTTTGTATCAAATTAGCCAGCTCTCTCTGAATCTCATGTGATCTAATTTTATTAACCAGTCTGTCATGCAGAAGCTTGTCAAATGTCTTACTAAATCCATGTAGACAAAACCTACTGCTCTGCCCTCATCTAGCTTCTTGGTCACATCCTCAAAAAACTCAAATCAAGTTTGAGAGACATACTTTCCCAAGCACAAAGCCATGCTGACCTCCCCAAATACAAATACATTATAATTTAGCAAATTATTTAACAAATGTTAGTAACAATGGTGAATTAAATTGACAGGTCATGATTACGTTTTGATTTTAAACATTTTAAAAATGGTGCAATATGTAGAATTGTTATCATAATGTACCTCTAAATCAAAATACTACAGGTGCTGAAAATCTGAAATAGAAACAGAAAATGCTGTAACTACTCAATATATTAAGAAATACCTGTGAAGAGAACTAGGTTTTATGTTTCAGGTTGATGATCCTTTATCAGAACTTAAGAAAGATATAAATGCAATAGGGGTTGAACAAATGAAAGAAGTCATTGAAGATTAGGGATGATTTGTGATAGAACAAAAGACAGAAGAGATTTAGAAGTCAAAAGGTTTTGTGCGACAGAAACTAGAGTGAAAGAAACTGAAAAAACTCTTAGTGTTTGTCAGACGGGATATGGATAAAATGTTTCTCTGGCATGCAAATCTAGAACTAGGAATCATACAGCATGTTACAATTCAGTGTGTTAAAAAACTGGAAATCAAGCTCTGCTGGAGACATTGCAAAAAAATTAAAGATTTTTTAAAAATTGTATAATTTCCCAAACCTCTTTTAGATCTATGTTGACAAAAAGCATGCACTAGATAGTTATACTTAACAAGAACTACCATATAAATAACCAGATTATTGCCACAGATAAACAATTGTGAACTATCAGTATAAAATTACTAGTTAAATCACTAATCCCCTTATAAATTTCTCCTTAAACACACACAGATACTGAAAAATATATAGGTGTTATAGGCAAAGGGAAAAACTGGGAGGCAATTTGGCGTTTCCCATTCACACTGTCATTGCAATGATTCTTATGCTGGTCTGAATATTGCTTCTTGGTCTTTCTTCTCTGGAAGCTTTCATTAGTTTGCAGGAGGCACTGGGGGACAGTTCTCACTTACATAATGGGTGGCACAGTGGTTAGCACTGCTGCCTCACAGTACCAGGGACCCAGGTTCAATTCCCACCTCGGCAACTGTTTGTGTGGAATTTGCACATTCTCCCCGTGTCTGCGTGGCTTTCCTTCGGGTGCTCCGATTTTCTCCCACATCCCAAAAATGTGCAGGTTAGGTGAATTGGCCATGCTAAATTGACTGTAGTGTTAGGTGAAGGGGTAAATATAGAAGAGTGGGTCTGGGTGGGCTGCTCTTCGGTGGGTCGGTGTGGACTTGTTGGGCCGAAGGGCCTGTTTCCACACTGTAAGTAATTTAATCTCTAACTGGTTAGTTAAAAGTTACAGGTAAAAACAAGGACTGCAGATGCTGGAAACCAGGGTCTAGATTAGAGTGGTGCTGGAAAAGGACAGCAGGTCAGGCAGCATCCGAGGAGCAGGAACTGAAACTAGAGGAAAGAGAAACTAATATTCTTCAGACTTAAGGTGGTTTTGGTTGCAGAGAACAGAGACGGTCTGTGAATTGGTGGAGAACTAATGACAACTCTGCATCTTGTTCATAGTCCCAAGCTAGTCAGCAACCTGAGAATCAGTCAAATAGTTGTTGTAGGCAGAAAGTCTTTGTTTTTGAAAGCTGGTCACTGGTCCGCAAACCAATCAGCTATTTGTGGCCAATTAAAGCTTTGCAAACTTCAACTACTGCTGGAGCCACCAGCTATGTAAACAACGCTTACAATGAGTGTCAGGTAAATTGCTTTTAAATCATGGATAGCAGCTGCTGGTAGCTCTACAATTCTGAAGAAGAATCACTGGACTTGAAACTTTAACTAGTTTACCCCCAAAAATACTTCCAGTTCTGGAATATGGAAATAGTGCAAAAAAGTAGCATTGATGTGGATGATCATCCAGGATCTAATTCAATGGTGGGGCAGGATCAATGGTCTGTTCCTGCTGTCATGTTTCCGGCTGACTGTCCCAGTTGACTTTGAAGATGCAAACTCGGCGTATTGAAGGCAGACTGGACCACAGCTGTTGGAGACTGGCAGTGGTGGTTCCTCCAAGACGGCAGCGGCGCTGTGGCACCACTCTCACTTGGCCCGCGCCCATCCTGCGGCCGGTGGTGATGACGTGTTTGAGGACGCAGGTTGTGCGCGAGGTCACGGCTCGTTGGGGGTTGGGGATCCTGCGGGCGGAAGGACGGACCGGTACATCCGTGTGGGAGGGAGCCGCCGTCACCGCTACTCGGGATTTGGAGGAGGAGGGGAGGGGAGAACCTCGGGTAAGATGGCAGGTCTCAAACCCCCGCGTGGGCCGCTTCCGCCTCTTCACTGTCTCTCAAGGCGGCCTGGAGGGAGGGAAGGGCGGGGTTAGGGCTGCGCTCGTCCCAGGGGACTGGGACTGCGCCTGCGCCTCCCTCGGTTGGGGGGGGAGAGGGGAGGAGGAGGAGCATGCGCGACCCCGGTGGGGGAGGCAGGGGAACGTGTGGTGTGCGCGTGTCAGGGTTCAGTTCGAGGTGCGCGTCCCCGGGGAGACAGGTGTGTTTACGCCTGTGCGCGTTCCCGCGGAGGTAGGCGGGGGGTGGTATGTCCGTCTGTCTTTTGGGGGGAATTGAGACCCACATTTTGATTGTTGAAGGAAGAAGCTGGGCTGTGGGGCGAGTGATATGGTTTGATGTGAATGACTGACACTTCCTTTGACTGTGGCTTTAAACCGTGAATATCAATGTCTGACTTTGCTCACAGCTGCCCGTTAGTTTGGAGCTGTTTAGTTAATTAAGTTTCTCTGCAAAAAATCAGACGATTCCACGTACGTATGTTTGAAACAGAACAAGTTTCCGGAAGGGTTGTTGTAAAAAAAAGTCGTGAATGCTGTCCGAAATTTTGTTACCCTTCCTCTTTTGTTTGACGATGTCGCGATATGCCATCCTTTCCTTGTATGTACATGTATCTGGGCCTAGGGATGAGGTTTGGATTGCTTCATCATTATACATTTGAGTTTCTGATACTCTTATCAATATTGGACTAAAAAATAAATGGAGTGCAATTGGGGAGATGTAGAGTAATCCTTAAGAATTTGCGACATTCAAGTTATTGAATGGTAATATATGTAGCTTTGTGCATACGAGGGTACAGCAAGCAATAGGAGAGAAACTAGTATGAGAGATTTTGTTTCAAAAGTGTTAGAGTACCAATGTGACAGTACTTCAAAAGCTAGTGTTTCCAAATAAACCTATTGGACCATAAACTGGTCTTGTATGATTTTTTAACTAAGTGTGACAATGTTTTAAAATTATCTTTGTTATTTATGAGAACAGAGTCACCTGTACATTTTTGACCTCCTTGTCTATGGAAGGATGTACTAGCCATGAAGCAAATATGGCACCAACAGAGAAAATGCTGGAAAATCTCAGCAGGTTTGGCAGCATCTGTAAGGAAAGAAAAGAGCTGACGTTTCACGTCTAACTGACCCTTTGTCAAAGCTCAAAACATCAGCTCTTTTCTCTCCTTACAGATGCTGCGAGACGTGCTGAGATTTTCCAGCATTTTCTCTTTTGGTTTCAGATTCCAGCATCCGCAGTAATTTGCTTTTAAGCAAACATGACAAATGTTCTGTGGACTGGTTCTTGGGCTGAAGGGAATTGTCTTAGGATTTGAGGTGGCATAGATGTAAAAGATTTGAGAGGCATCTAATTGAAACACACAAAATTCTTAAGGGACTTAATAGGATAAGTGAAGTCAACAATTAAGGCTCACTACCTCTGACTGAAGAAATCAGTTTCAAACTGCGATGAAACATTAGGTCAGGAATTGGTACTTTTAGGGATAAGGGAATCAAGCTATGGGAATAATGAAAGAAAGAGGAGTTAAAAGGTCAACCATGACTCTTTAAAAAGCAGTACAGATTCAAAAGTTTGCTTGGCCTACTCATTTTTTTAGAATCCCAGAAGAATTTACCTTGATTATGAAAGTGAGCTGCTTAGTTTTGAGTGCGAAATATGAAGTAATTGCTTGATGGTACAATTCTTGAATATAGCTAAAAAGAGGGATGTCTTCCTTCTGTATACATTATTTGATTGAAATTTAATGTGGAGGTCCCAGTGTTGGACAGGGGTGGACAAAGTTGGAAATCACACAACATTGAGTTTAGTCCAACAGGTTTACAGTACAGTCTTGATTATCCAAATTTCGGATTATCAAAACAATATCTCAAGGTCCTGTAAAAATGGCATTAGGCAACTCAGCATTCAGTTATCAGTTAAACGGCATGATGGCGTGCATTGCTGGATAACCGAGAAATGTTTGATAACCAGAACTGAAATGACCACTTGTTTATGATAGATCAGTTATTGATTAAACAGCATGATGGCATGCATTGCTGGATAACTGAGAAATGTTCGGATAACTGGCACTCGTAAATTACCATTTAATTATGATCAGATCAATTATCCAAACAAAATACTCCCCACCCGTCTCGTTCAGATAATCAAGGTTCTACCGTATTTTGAAATACAAGCTTTCAGAGCGCTGCTCCTTCATCAGATAGCTAGCTACCTGATGAAGGAGCAACGCTCTGAAAGTTAGTACTTTCAAATAAACCTGTTAGACTATAATCTGGTGTTGTGAGATTTTCAACTTGCTTGAAATTTAGCATTCTTACATTTGTTTTGAGTGTAAGACAAAATTTTGGCAACGTTATTCTTTTCAGCAATGGTCAAACTGTGATTTTTTTCTTAATGCAAAGGACGTTAGATATCTACTCTTTCGCCAGAAAAGTATAGGAATCAAGCCCATTGTAACTTGCAAAAGGTGTGTGGATAAATACACAAAAGTCAAGAAACTAGGCAATGAGTTTGCTTTGACATTATCAACTGAATGGCCGTGGGCGGCACGGTGGCACAGTGGTTAGCACTGCTGCCTCACAGCGCTAGAGACCCGGGTTCACTTCCCGCCTCAGGCGACTGACTGTGGAGTTTGCACGTTCTACCCGTGTCTGCGTGGGTTTCCTCCGGGTGCTCCGGTTTCCTCCCACAGTCCAAAGATGTGCAGGTCAGGTTAATTGGCCATGCTAAATTGCCCGTAGTGTTAGGTATGGATGGGTTACGCTTCGGCGGGGCAGTGTGGACTTGTTGGGCCGAAGGGCCTGTTTCCACACTGTAAGTAATCTAATCTAATCTAAAAAATTCAGTAATTCTAAGTCAGTAAATTAATACCAGAGATTTTTAGTTTCTCTTGCAGATTATTTATTATTTGGAATTTGAAGGTTGAAGCAAAACATTCAGGATATTAAGATGTGGCTATACACTGTAATAGATATTTGTTGTGTTCATTATGAATTCAAGAAGGTTGACGGAATGTGTTCATGGCTGTATGCTCACTTTTTACTCTCAGGTTTTTAAGTTCAATCATGCTATGATGAATTTATTCTGGATTAATGGGAAGGGAGAAAAATGTTAGAGCTGAACACAACACCAGTGTTACCCAAAGTTTCACCAGCTGAATGTACGCTCATTTTAAAATTTTTTTTCTTTTTACTCCCAAAGCTGTGACAGGCGCAACTGTCTCTATGTGCTACGTTGAATCTTGGAAAAATGACAGATGACAGAGATGTATTACGGGACGTTTGGTTTGGAAGAATACCAACCTGTTTCACTTTATCTCAGGATGAAATAACTGAAAGAGAGGCTGAACCTTATTATGTAAGTCTGAGGAAGGAGAACAGTTGTTTGTAATCTTTGGCTTTACAGAACGGGACAAGACCTGTTCAGTTTATGATTGAGGCATTCAGTGCAAATTACTCAAAATGAATGTAACGTTTCATACCCATAGGCTGTACTTTTCTATATTCTGTAGGGATATTTAACCATCTGATTTTGTTTTGAACAGTTTATTTGATGAAAAGCAAGTGCTGTATTTGTGTCAGAAAGATATTTTTCTCCTGCTTGTTGACTTCTTTCTTTTCTTCCACTGCCCACCATGCTGATAGAAACTGTCCAGGAATAGTTGACCCCCTCTAGTTTCAAATGTTTTAACCGCAGGCTAATTGGGACGGGGTCAACAAAATTAAAGAGGTAAATGTGTGGCTCAATGATTAAAGTGGGAGAAATGGGTTTGAATTTATAGGACATTGTAGACTGTAGGGAAATAGATGATGACATCTTGCAAAATGTCCAGATTATACAGGAGGAAGTGCTGGATGTCTTGAAACGGTTAAAAGTGGATAAATTCCCAGGACCTGATCAGGTGTACCCGAGAACTCTGTTGGAAGGTAGAGAAGTGATTGCTGGGCCTCTTGCTGAGATAGTTGTATCACCGATAGTCACAGGTGAAGTGCCGGAAGACTGGAAGTTGGCAACTGTGGTGCCACTGTTAAAAAAGGGCAGTAAAGTCAATCCAGGGAACTGTAGACTGGTGAGCCTGACCTCGGTGGTGGGCAAGCTGTTGGAGGGAATCCTGAGGGACAGGATGTACATGTATTTGTAAAGGCAAGGACTGATTAGGGATAGTCAACATGGCATTGTGCGTGGGAAATCATGTCTCACAAACTTGATTGAGTTTTTTGAAGAAGTAACAAAGAAGATTGATAAGGGTAGAGCAGTAGATGTGATCTATATGGACTTCAATAAGGTGTTCGACAAGGTTCCCCATGGAAGAATGAGTGGCAAGGTTAGATCTCATGGAATACAGGGAGAACTAGCCATTTGGATACAGAACTAGCTCAAAGGTAGAAGACAGAGGGTGGTGGTGGTGGGTTGTTTTTCAGACTGGAGGCCTGTGACCAGTGGAGTGCCACAAGGATCGGTGCTGGGCACTCTACTTTTTGTCATTTATATGAATGATTTGGATGCGAGCATAAGAGGTACAGTTAGTAAGTTTGCAGATGACAACAAAATTAGAGGTGTAGTAGACAGCGAAGAGGGTTACCTCAGATTACAACAGGATCTGGACCAGATGGGCCAATGGGCTGAGAAGTGGCAGATGGAGTTTAATTCAGATAAATGCGAGGTGCTGCATTTTGGGAAGGCAAATCTTAGCAGGACTTATACACTTAATGGTAAGGTCCTAGGGAGTGTTGCTGAACAAAGAGACCTTGAAGTGCAGGTTCATAACTCCTTGAAAGTGGAGTCGCAGGTAGATAGGATAGTGAAGAAGGTGTTTGGTATGCTTTCCATTATTGGTCAGAGTATTGAATACAGGGGTTGGGAGGTCATTGCAGCTGTATAGGACATTGGTTAGGCCACTATTGGAATATTGCGTGCAATTCTGGTCTCTTTCCTATTGGAAAGATGTTGTGAAACTTGAAAGGGTTCAGAAAAGATTTACAAGGATGTTGCCAGGGTTGGAGGATCTGAGCTACAGGGAGAGGCTGAACAGGCTGGTGCTGTTTTCCCTGGAGAGTCGGAGGCTGAGGGGTGACCTTATAGAGGTTTACAAAATTATGAGGGGCATGGATAGGATAAATAGACAAAGTCTTTTCCCTGGGGTAGGGGAGTCCAGAACTAGAGGGCATAGGTTTAGGGTGAGAGGGGAAAGATATAAAAGAGATCTAAGGGGCAACATTTTCATGCTGGGGTGGTACGTGTATGGAATGAGCTGCCAGAGGATGTGGTGGAGGCTGGTACAATTGCAACTTTTAAGAGGCATTTGGATGGGTATATGAATAGGAAGGGTTTGGAGGGATATGGGCCGGGTGCTGGCAGGTGGAACTAGATTAGGTTTGGATATCTGGTTGGCATGGATGGGTTGGACCGAAGGGTCTGTTTCCATGCTGTACATCTCTATGACTCTAGTACCAGTACTGAGGAAGGAGGGAGCTGTTTCAATGGGTTGGACTCAACATGAATCATGCTGAGGCCAGAGACCTGGCAAAATGAGCTGATTGGTGTGGATAGGGCTTTAATCTAAATAGTGGGGGTGAGTTCAGTTGCATGGAAAATTATGAAAAAAATTAAAGAGTGGGAGGGCTCAGCAGAGGTTATTTGTGTTTCCAAAATAAGTAATAGGACAGACAGTGTGGAAAGGCCCAGGAATTTAACTTGAGGCGCAGCAGAGATCGGGACAACTATGTGAAGGGGACAGTCAACACAGGACTGAGGATATTGTACTTAAATGCACACAATGTTGGAAAGAAGGTAAATGAGCTTGCAGCTCAGATTGAAATCGGCAGGTATAATGCTGTGGGCATCATAGATGTGGCTGCAAGGTGATCAGGGCTGGGAACTGAATATTCGGGGATTAATTGAAAGAATGGGCAGAGGAGATGGGATTTCCTTGTTAGTAAGAAATTAAATTTAAATTGATAGCAAGAAATGATATACAGTTGCAAGGCATGGAATCTGTGTAGATAGAGTTGAGGAACTGCAAAGGCCTCTTAGAATTGTCAGGATGTGAGGCAGACAATACATGAGAAAATGGAAAAGGCATGTAAGAAAGGTACTATTATAATAGTCATTGGGGACTACAATATGCAGGTGGACTAGGAAAATCAGGTTGGTAGCGAATCCAAGAAAAGGAGTTCTGAGATTTTATTTTGGAGCAGCCTGTGGTAGAGCTTGCTAAGGAGCAGGCCGTTTTGGATTTCGTGTAATGAGGCAGACTTGGTTAGGGAGCGAAAGATGAAGGAACCCTTAGGGAAGGCAGTATGTTAGAATTCACCTTGCAGTTTGAGAGGGAGAAGCTGGAAGCAGATGTAACAGTATTACAATTGAGTAAAGGTAACTACAAAGGCATGAGCTGATTGGAGGGGAACCTTCAAGAAAGACTATGGAGTAGCAATGACAGGAGATTCTGGAGAGTACATCAGAAATTCACTCCCAAAAAGAAATGTACAAAGGGAGAATGAGGCAACGGTGGCTGACCAGGGAAGTCTGGGACAGCATAAACGCAAAAGAAAAGGCAAAGCAAACAGTGTGGTGAAGTTTAGTGGGAAGCCTTCAAAAGCCAGCAGAAGATATCTAAAGAAAGCAATTAGTGGAGGGAAATCAAATGAAGGTAAGCTAACTCGTAATATAAAAGAACATTGCAGGTGTTCTTAGATATGTAAAAGTTAAGCGAGTGCAGCAGAGTGGACATTGGACTGCTAGAAAATGAAACTCGAACAGTAGTAATGGGAACCAAAGAAATAGTGGAATACTGAATAGTTACTTTGCATTAGTCTTCTCAGTGGAAGACAACATGAGTATACCAAAACTATAGAAGAGTCGGTGGCAGAGGTGAGTGTAGTGACCATCACCATGAATAAGATACTAGGGAAGCTGAGAGATCTGAAGGTAGATAAATCACCCAGACCAGATGGACGACATCCCAGAGTTCTGAACAAGATAGCTGAGGAGATTGGAGAAATGTTGTTAGTGAGCTGTCAGGAATCACTGGAGTCAGGAAGGGTACCAAAGGACTGGAAAATAGCTAATGTAACACCCCTGTTTAAAAAGGAAGAGTGATAGGAAACCGAAAATTATAGGCCAGTTAGCCTGACCTCGCTTGTTTGTAAGATTTTAGAGTCCATTATTAAGGATGAGATTGTGGAGTATTTGCAAGCATTGTAAAAGATTAGAGTCAGCATGGCTTCGTAAAGAGGAGGTCATGCCTAACAAATCTATTAGAATTCTTTGAGGAGGTAACAAACAATTTAGACAGAGAAGAGCCAGTGGATGTGATCTGTTTGCATTTCTACAGGCCTTTTGACAAGATGCTGAACACGAGGCTGCCAAAAAAGGTAAGAGCACATGGTGTAAGGGACAAAGTACTGGCATAGGTAGAGGATTGGCTGACTGGCATGAAGGCAGTGTGTGGTAATAAAGAGGTCATCTTCAGGATGACAGTTAGTGACTAGTAAAGTTCCACAGGTGTCCACGATGAGACCACAACATTGAATTCAACAACTTCAGATGATTATTCCAGTTTGAGCCCTCTGTTTTCATTCTGCTCTTTTATTTATCTTTTTTTTAAAAAAATTTCACTGTTCTGTACCTCTTATTTTTTGATTGTTCCTCTTTCTCTCGCTCCCCACTCTCTCATCACCTTTTTCCTCTCCTCTTGCCCCCTTTCTCCCCTGTTTTCCATTTTGCCTCTGCTTCACCCATTTCCCCCCATCCCCCACATATTTTGTCACATAGCACTGACTTCAGCCTTGGTCATTCACAGCTCCTAATCTCCCGAAAATCTCTCTATGCACTGTCATTATCACCTCTTTATTGCTACCTTTGCTTCTGGAGTCATGACTCACCTTCTCTCAGCCTAGTATGAATACCTCCATATTTCTCCCTTTATTTAGCTTTGACAAAGGGCCAGTTAGACTCGAAAAGTCAGCTCTTTCTCTTCTTAGAGATGCTGCCAGACCTGCTGAGATTTTCCAGCATTTTCTCTTTTGGTTTCAGATTCCAGCATTTGCAGTAATTTGCTTTTATTGAGACCACAACTATTTGTGTTAAACATGAATGATCTGGGTGAAGGAACTGAGGGCATTGTGGCTAGGTTTGCAGATGATTAAAAGATAGGTGGAGAGACAGGTTGTATTGAGGAAGCAGGGAAGCTACAGAAGGCCTTTGACAGGTTAGGAGAGTGAGCAAAGAAATGACAAATAGAATGAGGTAAAGTATGAGGAAATGCACTTTGATAAGAAGAATAGAGGTGTAAACTATTTTCTCAATGGAGAAAGGCTTCAGAAATCTGAATCATAAATTGCCTTAAGAGAATCCTGAACTAGGGCTCCTAATGTTACTATGCAGATTCAGTCAGCAGTTAGGAAGGCAAATGCAATGTTAGCATTCATTTCATGATGGCTGGATAGAAGAGCAGAGGTGTATTGCTGAAGGTGGTAAGGTTCTGGTCAGTCTGCATTTGGAACATTGTGAGCAGTTTTGGGCCTTGTATCTGAGGGAGGGTGTGCTGATTTTGGACCGGTCGAGAAGAGGTTTACAAGAAATTATCCCAGGGATAAAGGCCTTGTCATATAAGGAGTGGTTGAGGACTCTGGGTTTGTATTTGGAGTTGGGAATGAGGGAAGGATCTCATTGAAGCTTACAGGATACCAAGAGGCCTACTTAGAGTGGACATGGATAAGAAGTTTCCATTCAGTTGGAAATAGTGAGACCTGAGGGCATAGGCTCAATGAAGGGACAGCCATGAGATGAAAAAGAATTTCTTCAGCCAGAGGGTCTCAAATCTGAATTCATTATCGTAGAAGGCTGTGAAAGCCAAAGCCAGATATAAAAGAGACCTAAAGGGGCAACATTTTCACGCAGAGTGTGGTACGTGTATGGAATAAGCTGCCAGAGGATGTGGTGGAGGCTGGTACAGTTGCAACATTTAAGAGGCATTTGGATGGGTATATGAATAGGAAGGGTTTGGAGGGATATGGGCCGGGTGCTGGTAGGTGGGACTAGATTGTGTTGGGATATCTGGTCGGCATGGACAGGTTGGATCGAAGGGTCTGTTTCCATGCTGTACATCTCTATGACTCTATGACTGATAATGGGATCAAGGGTTACGGGGAGAGGGCAGGGGAATGGGATTGAGAGTTCTACATCTTTGAGGATGTAATAAGGATTGATAAAGAGGTGCCAGTAGTTGTATTTGGATTTCAAAAAATATATTTGGTAATGTGTTACACAAGATCAGAGCTCATGCTGTGTGTGATGTGGTCGCACGGATAGAAAATTGGCTTACTAAGGAGAAATGGAGAATTAGGTTAAATGAAACATTTTCATATTGGCACAATAGGCTTCCCATGTTGTATCATTCTTGGAATTAAGAGTGCTGTCATAATGAATCCCTGAAGCAGAGAAACATCTGAAGAAGGTTTATACAAAGCTTCTTGTCTGTATATGTAATCACAGCACAGACTGAAATAAATTTAAGAATGTAATAATATTGAGTGAAATGCCAGGTTTCTCCAAGTAAGAAAATTGAATAGTGAGCTTTCACCAAACTGTACTCTTACGGATCCTCATTGCCTCAAGGATCAACACCAAACATAATAGATGTGGGAAAGATCAACTTTGTGACTGGAGGAACAGGTACACGTGGTTATACCTTCCATTAAAAAAGTTTAGAAAAAAAGTGATTTTAAAAAAAATTGACATCTGTGACTATTTCAGATAAGGGTAAAATTGAATTTTCAATTAACCCTTGTTCAGAAAGGTTTCTCTGGAACATCTAAGTAACAGATGTCATTGGCACTTTTAGAGATTTTGACTGCCCATTTCCACAGAATTCCCTTCCTCACGTCCTATGATTCTGTCATGATAAAAACCAATCTGACTTTGGCATGTTTGCAAGCCTAGAAATGTGCTAACTTGCTGAATTTCTTTTCAGCTGCTGTTACCAAGAGTGAGTTATTTGATGCTGGTCACTGACAAAGCTAAAAAGCACTTCCAGAAAGTAATGAGACAAGAGGATGTAGGAGAGATGTGGTTTGAGTATGAAGGAGTACCATTGAAGTGGTGAGCTTCTGTTTCATGTCATATATACATATGTTTTGTTTTGTGAATTTTACAATGCTGGTTGGTAGTCTGGTTTCTGTGATTGATGCAAGTCTTTTCATAATGGAATTTTATACCCCATTAAAATACACATCACAATTGCTAGCAAGAGACTCAAATATATCTTTTCAAAAAAAAAATCGACTAACTTGTACATGGAATAAAGAGGAGAGTGCTGGAGAAACTCAGGTCTGGTGGCATCTTTGGAGGGAGAAACAGTTATCCTTTTGAGTCTGGTATGATTTCTGAACAGGAGAAAGTGAGGTCTGCAGATGCTGGAGATCAAAGTTGAAACTTTATTGCTGGAACAGCACAGCAGGTCAGGCAGCATCCAGGGAACAGGAGATTCGATGTTTCGGGCACAGGCCCTGAAGAAGGGCCTGTGCCCGAAACGTCGAATCTCCTGTTCCCTGGATGCTGCCTGACCTGCTATGATTTCTGAACACCAAGCATGTGTGATTTGGGATAAATCAGATTAGTCAGCCGGCGACAGACACATGATTGTATGTTTAATTCCGTTCGAACAGAAGTCATACTGGAGTGGTCAATATGTGTTTGTCAAAACCTGAAGTAATGCAGCAGTTCAAGAAGACCGTTCACCATCATTTTCTCAGAGGCATTGAGGGATGGACAAAAAAAAATGTGCGTCTACCTTCCATGTACTTTTGCTGCAACTGTTCCAGATTCAGAGTCATACTCGTAAAGAGTGCAGTACTCTGAGTGTCATTCGCTGATGTACTAGGACACTATAAATGGAGCATTTGTCCCATATTGTAAATCTAATGTGAAAATATTGATTGAATATTATGGAAAGTAGTAATGTAACACAGCCACAGGTCCCACAAGTCCTTGGATTTATCCTTGAAGTAATAATTTGCATAAGCTTGTCAGTAACCCCCTTTAATTGTCAAGTACTGGGTGGGGGGGAGTGGGAGAGGAGGAGAAGAGATATCTTGTCTGATTACCCTATCCATGCCCCTCATGATTTTATAAACCTCCATAAGGTCTCGTCTCAGTCTCCAATGCTCCAGAGAAAACAGCCCCACCCTATTCAGAATCTCCCTATAGCTCAAACCGTCCAACCCTGGCAACATCCTTGTGAATCTTTTCAAGTTTCACAACATCCTTCCCACAGAAGGGAGACCAGAGTTACACACTATACTCCAAAAATGGCTTAACCAATGTCTTGTCCAGCCGCAACATGACCTCAAATCCTATGCTCAAATGTTCTGACCAATAAAGGAAAGCATACAAAACACCGCCTTCACTATTCTATCCTTCACCTGCGACTCTACTTTCAAGGAACTGAACCTGCATTTCAACGTCTTTGTTCAGCAACAGTCCCCAGGACCTTTATCAATAAGTATATTGGTCCTGTCCTGATTTGCCTTTCTAAAATGCAGCATCCATTTATCTAAATTAAACTCCATCTGCCACTCCTTAGCTCATTGGCCCATCTGATTAAGAGGAGAAACTGAGGTCTGCAGATGCTGGAGATCAGAGCTGAAAATGTGTTGCTGGAAAAGCGCAGCAGGCCAGGCAGCATCCAGGGAACAGGAGAATCGACGTTTCGGGCATAAGCCCGAAACGTCGATTCTCCTGTTCCCTGGATGCTGTCTGGCCATCTGATTAAGATCCCATTGTACTCTAAGGTAACCTTCTTCACTGTCCACTACACTTCCAATTTTGGTGTCATCTGCAAACGTACTAATACCCCTAATGATCCAAATAATTTATATAAATGATGAAAAGTAGTGAACCCAGCACCGATCCTTGTGGCATACCACTGGTCACAGTCCTCCAGTCTGAATAGCAATACCCCACCACCTTCTATCATGTTGACTATCCCTAATCAGTCCTTGCCCATCCAAATACATGTAAATCTTGTCCCTCAGGATTCCCTCCAACAACTTGCTCAGTGGTCGAAAGTTCCCTGGCTTTTTCTTACCATCTTTCTTAAATACTGGCACCACGTTAGCCTACATCCAGTCTTTCAACACCTCACCCGTGATTATTAATGATACAAATATCTCAACAAGGGGCCCAGCAATCACTTCACTAGCTTCCCACAGAGTTCTAGGGCACACCTGATTAGGTTGTGGGGATTTTTCCACCTTTATGCATTTTAAGACATCCAGCACCACCACCTCTGTGGTCTGAGCATTTTTCAAGATGTCACCATTTATTTCCTTACATTCCACGTCCTTCTCCACAGTAAACACTGATGCAATATACTCATTTAGTATCTCCCCATCTCTCGCAGTTTCACACAGAGGCTGCCTTGCTGTACTTTGAGGGGTTCTGTTCTGTCCCTGGTTACCCTTTTATCCTTAATGTGTTTATGAAATCCCTTTGAATTCTCCTTAACCCTATTTGCCAAAGCTTTCTTGTGTCCCTGTTTTGCTCTCCTGATTTCTCTCTTAACCATACTCCTACTGCCTTTATACTCTTCTAAGGATTCACTCAATCTCTGCTGTCTATACTGACATATGCTTCCTTTTTCTTATGCAAAATCTCAATTTCTCTAGTCATCCCACATTCCCTACACCTACCAGCCTTGCCTTTCGCCCGAACAGGAATCTATTACATCTGGACTCGCGTTCTCATTTTTGAAGGCTTCCCATTTTCCAACCATCCGTTTACCTGCGAACATCCGCATCCAATCAACTGTTCAAAGTCCTTGCCTTATACCATCGAAATTGGCCTTCCTCTCCCTGCACCAGCTCCTCAACCATGCATTCATATGCTCTATCCTCTTATTCCTACCCTCACTAACTCGTGGCAATAGGAGGAATACAGGTATTACTACCATCAAGGGCCTCCTTTTAAAATTCCTGCCTAACTTCCTACATTCTCCCTTCAGAATCTCATCCTTTTCCATTCTATGTTAGTTCCATTCCACGTTAGTTCCAATGTGTGCAACAGCCTCCTGCTGATCTCACTCCCCTTTGAGAATATTCTGCATTATGTCTGAGAGATCCTAGATCCTGGCACTAGGGAAACAGCATACCATTCTGATTTCTCGCTTTTGCTTGCAGAAGCACCTGTCTGTGCCTCTGACTACAGACTCCCCTATCACAATCGATCGCTTATAACCTGACGTACCCCTCATTACACTAGAGCCAGTTTTGGCAACAGAAACTTGGCTGTTTGTGCTACTTTCCCCTGAGAATCCATCATTCCCTACATTTTCCAAAACAGACTACTTGTTTGAATAGCCACAGGAGACTCTTGCACTACCTGTTTCCCTCCTCTATCTGCAATTTTTCCTCCATTCCTATAACTGCCATCCATCACACCCCCTAGCTTCTGTAAATTCCTCAATGCCTCTAAATTCCAGTCCAACCGATTCCTTGTGATCTGATAGGATTCACCACCAAACACACTTCCAGCAGACGTAATCATCAGTAACATGGAAATCGCCCCTAGCCTCCCACATTTGACAGGAAGGGCACATCACTCTACTAGAGGCCATCTTTGCACCTGAACAGTCAGCAGATCCAGAAAATAGCATAGGCTTACTGCTGTAAAAAAACACTGCTTCAGGATAATTTAGTACCTATATTTTATATTTTTAAATCCTAATCAAGAGACAGATCTCAATAAAACATATAATCAAAAAGAACCTACTCAACTCCCTATTGTAGATTTACAAAAAAAAGCAACTTTACACTTAAAAGTCATGCACTTATCTGCTCCTGTGCTGTGAGCTGTCCCACACAGGTTCCTCCAAGATCTGCTGTGAGTTTTGTTGTTTGTTAATTTTTCTTAGATGCACTCCAATGTCCAGAGATACTTCAATTCGAAACAACAAAGGCAGATTCACTGCTGTGTCAGACAGCAGTGTAGGTTTCTCTTTTTCTTGCTTTCTCGCGCTCTCTTCCCCCCCCCCCCCCCCCCCCCCCCCCCCAACTCCGACCATGTAGTCTCTGCTATTGTCTCCCTTCTGTTTAAACTGACATTGTTTGATTTTTTCCCCCGAAGTTCTAAAATAATGCAATAGCGCATAAAATAGTAATTACTGTTCCTGAAATTTGACAAAATCAGCTCCACCAACTAAAATACCTCAAAAAAGGAGCAGCTCTGACGACCACAATTTTTTTTTCGTCTTCTATCTTGCATTACTCAGAAGGTGGTATTGGGTGTGGAGGAGTGGACAAAGGTGTCTGGAGGGAATGGTCTGTGCAGAAGGCTGACAAGAAGGGGAGGGGAGTATGTCTCTGGTGGCATCCTTCTGGAGGTGGTGGAAATGGCGGCTAAGGATTTGAATGCTGGTGGGATGGTGGGGGAGGACGAAAATGGCGAGGTAGTAATGGGAAACTCAGAAATGGCAGAGACACTAAACCAATATTTTCTCTGTTTTCACAGTGAAATAATTCCTTCCTAAAGACTTCAGAGGAACTTGATGAAATTACTATAACTAGGGAGAAGGTATTAAGTGAACTGATTGAATTAAAGTCAGATAAGTCCCTGGTTCCTGATGTCCCGCACCTTAAAATATAAAATGAGATGGCATTGGCAATAGTGAATGCATTAGTAATGATATTCCAAAACTCCCTGGAATCTGGAAAGGCACCAGTTGGCTGAAAATATGTTAATGTGACACCATGATTCAAAAAAGGAGATAGGCAAAAAGTGAGAAACTATAGACCAGTTAGTTTGACCTTTTGCTGGGGTCAATCTTAAGGGCGGAGATAACTGAACTCTTCGAAAAATAAAGCAGAATTCACCAGTGTCAGCACGGTTTCATGAGGGCAAGTCATAGTTGATAAACTTGCTGGAGTTCTCTGAGGATGTAACCAGCAAGGTGGATAATGGGAATTAGGTAGATGTGTATCTTGACTTCCAGAAGACATTAGAGAAGGTGCTGCATAAAGGACTGATCCAGATGATTAGATCCCAGGGATTAAAGGTAGAGTCTTGGCTTGGATCAAGGACTGGCTGACTGACAGAAAGAAGAGAGTTGGGATAGGTGGGTCTTTTCGCTGGATGAACTGTAGTAATGGGGTGTCACAGGGTTCAGTTCAGTTCTCAGACCTCCACGATTTATAATCATTTACCTTGACTTTATAAATGATTTGCTAGTAGGGACAGAGTGTAACAGCAAAATTTGCAGATGATAGCTGGGAAATCAGGCAGTGATAAGAGAGTTTACAGATGGATATTTATAGGCTAAGAGAATGGGCCAGAATCTAGCAGATTGAGTTTAAAAGGGCATATATAGGGGCCATATTACTATATAAATAGGAAGTAGGTTCAAAATGCATCAATGTAAAGGGACCTGGACTTCATTGTGCATGAATCGCAAAAAGTGGGTATGTAGGCTGAATTGGTATTGGAGGCAGTGTAAAGGATGTTCACCAAGTTGATTCCCAGGGATTAAAAGGCTGTCACACTAGGAGCAGTTGGAAAGCTTGTAATTGAAGTTCAGGATAATGATGAGGTGAGTTCTAATTGAGGTATATAAAATGCTAAAGGGGATTGATAAAGTGGATGTTGATCAGATGTTCCCCTTCTGGAAGTATCAAAGAAGAAGTCATAAATATAATGTGAGAGGAAGTAGCCTCAAACCTCATGAGGAGAAACTGCTTCTCTGCTTGTGGTGAATCTGTGGCGCTCATTGCCCCAGAGTGCAGTGGCGGCAGAATTAGTCGACAGATTCAAGAAATAAATAGATATGTTCTGATAAAAAGTGAGATAAAGGCTTGACGCATAGTTAAGTAAGTGGAGTTGAGACCAAGGTAAGATCAAGCCCTTCCTGAAGAAGGGCTCATGTCCGAAACGTCGATTCTCCTTCTCCTTGGATGCAGCCTGACCTGCTGCGCTTTTACAGCACCACATTTTTAAGCCAAGATAAGATCAGCCATGATCCTGTTTAATGGAGGAGCATATTGCTGTTATGGGAGGGAAGAGAGGGAATGAGGGCTGCAGTGCAGGATATGGGTTGAACACACCTGAAGCCATGATGGAGGTGGGGAGGAATTTCTCAGTTGAGAAGAAGGTGGACATTTCAGAGGCCCCTCTTGTCGAAATTGGTGTCATTAGAACGGATGAGATGGAAGAATGGGAAGCAGAGTGTGAGGATATATAGTCAAGGTAACTTGGAATCAGTGGATTTACAGTGGAATTTGGTGGCCAGGTAATCCTCAAAATTGAACCAAACTTGTCGAGGAAGGGAGGAGTCAGAGCTGGATCAAATGAAGGTGAGAGCAGGGTGGAAATTGGAAACTAAATTGGTAAACCTTTCCAGTTCTGGGCAAGAGAGGGAAGCAGCACTGACTATGTCATCAATACATCGGAGAAAAGAATGGGTAGGGGTCGAAAAGTATTGTTCCATGTACCCCACATAGAGATAGGAATATCTGAGACCTATGTGGTTACCGACAGCTTCCTTTTACCTGAAAGTGGTGGGAGGAGTTAAAGGAGAAGTTGCTGAAAGTGAGGACTCCCTTGGCCAGATAAAGGAGGGTGGTGGTGGATGGGGACAATTTAAGCCTTTTGAAATGAAATGAAAAATCTGATTAGTCTCAATATTGTAGACTTGTTTGATGATTGTCTTTTTGAAGGCTTGAAATTTGAAATCAGCTCCAGCAGCTTTGATGGTTTCTATCGTCAGATAGTTGTAGGTGTTCCCACAGGTGAATTCAGCTTTTAGGAGTGAGTGACTGAATTCTCCTTTGTTTTATTTTCATGGTTGTGTGGGTTGTGACTGTTGGCAATCTGATTCAGATCAGCAGACCTTTAGCTCATTTTCTGTCAAAGACTTACCCTCTCTCCCTGTTGAGAGCATTTGTTTCAGTGTCTCTGTCATGGTGTTCAGATGGCTTTCATTTGCATGGCTTTCCAACACCATGTTTATCACAATCAAACACAACGGCTGCAGATGTGTGGTGCTGGAAAAGCATAGCAGATCAGGCACCATCCAAGGAGCAGGAGAGTCGATGTTTAATTGTTTGTGATTGATTCTTAATATAATGCAATCTATCTGCTTTGGCTACAGTTGAACCCACAGGAGAAGTCATATGGTTCTGAAAGCCATTTAGGAAAATTATTTGTGTCCATTTTAAAGACATTAGCTTGCTATACAAAACATGAGGTGACTATGTTTGTAACAGATGGATGCAATGCTTTTGGTGTTCATTGCTCTGTTTTTAAGGATGTGCTTTAAGTTTCAACTTTATAACCTCTTTGTAAAAATAATATGGCATGTGGACATAACTTATGATTCTCGCATTTGTTGCACATCCTTAATTGCCTTAAGATGGTGATGAACTAAAATGACTTCTGTCTGTGTGGTGCTGGTACAACAAGAATGTTGTTAGGTTGTTCCAGGATTTTGACCAAGTAGCACTGAAGGAAAGTTGATTAAGTTCCAAGTTAGAATGGTGTGTGGCTTGGCGGGGATGTTGCAGCTTATGGTTTCCATGCACCAACGGCCCTTCTAAGTGGTAGAAGACAGAAGTTTGAAAGGTGATGTTAAAAGAAGCTTGATGAGCTGTTGCAGAGTACCTTGTAAATGTCACCCATTGTTACCACAAAATGTTGGCAGTGGAGGGATAAGTATTAGTAACGATGGGTGAGGTGCCACTCATTGTTCTGCTTTACTCTTGCTGTCAAACTTGACGATTGTTGGAGCTGCATTCATCCAGTCAAGGCACTTGAATGTCACTATCAACTATGATTGCAAAATGTATTCTCATGAGTTAGGAATTCACAAGTTTGAGGAAGTTTCTTACTGAGATGCATATAAAATTAGCTAAGTAAACATACATTTATGAATTAACTCATCTTGAAAGATTGCTATTTTTAATAAGTTTATGACAAAAGCTACATAATGTGATGAAATTCAGTGGATAATTTTTTTCTGCTTAATATAAGAGACATTTTACATGATATTACAATAAGTATTATATTAGCCATGGTATCACTACTAAACTGAATGAAACTTGCTAAGAGAAAAGGAATTAGATTAGATTAGATTTCCTGCAGTGTGGAAACAGGCCCTTCGGCCCAACAAGTCCACACCGACCCTCCAAAGAGCAACCCACCCAGACCCACTTCCCTCTGACTAATGCACCCGACACTATGGACAATTTAACATGGCCAGTTCACCTGACCTGCACATCTTTGGACTGTGGGAGGAAACCGGAGCACCCGGAGGAAACCCATGCAGATACGGGGAGAATGTGCAAACTCCACACAGACATTCACCCGAAGCTGGAATCGAACCTGAGTCCCTATGAGGCAGCAGTGCTAACCACTGAGCCACCATGTCGCCCCGAATTCTGATTATTTGAAGCAGATTTTGATATTTGGAAGGCATTATCACGAAAATAAAGATGAATTCTATACTTAACAGGCATTGATAGATATAATAGATGTTGGTTGTTTTGGACAGTCCTTCTCTGACTCTCACCTGTCCTATATGACATCTGAGCTGTATGAAATTGATGTTCATCTGATTCAGTTCTGGTCTGTAAACTCAAAATACTTCTCATCCATTATTTCTTCAAATTTTGTATAATAGTACATCTTCTGAAAAGATAGGGAAGTTATTTAATGAAATAGATTTCTTTTGAATGCACTGACTAAAGGAGGGCATTATTGGTCAATTGACAATTTGTGGTGCTAAATTAGGCTTTTGGAAAGGGTTCTATACCCATACAAAGTGAGGGAATTTTTCAGGCTTGACTCTCTATTAAACACATTATTGTCATAGCTTAGAGGTGTGTGGTAAGTTATGATTAGCTTGGACAATGGAAATGCTGCCTGAAGGGAGAGATTCATTCAAAAGGTGATGGCAGCAGATTGGATCTCCCCTTTTCAGAAGGGAATTGGGAATATGTTTGAAAGGAAAAAATTGGAGAGTAATGGGAAATGAGCAGGGGAATGAAACTTACTGGACAACTCAAAGAGCAGGAATGTTGGCAGAATGGTTCCCTTCTATGCAGCAAGATTCAGTGGCTGTTGTTTACTCCTTTAAAATAACCTAAGGAATGAATGACCTGAATTAGTAAAATCTTCCAGAAATAAGTTATATTACACAGTTATTATCAATTTGAGCTTTGTTTTACAAATTAGTAGAAATAACTATATCACAATTTGAGAATAAAGTTAACTATGATACTTTTGGAAAACCACATTTATTAAACAGTGGAGGAAATGCATATGATATTTAAGTGTGCTTTGTCCAAGTAATTTAATGCAATGTCATGTAGTAGCATGATACCCAATAAAATACTGTACTAGCATAGTTAGCAAGAAATAGATTATCAAAGTCAACCTTCTTTGACAAGGCTAAAAATCAGCATTTCGGGCATAAGCCCTTATGCCCGAAACGTCAATTCTCCTGCTCCTTGGATGCTGCCTGACCTGCGCTTTTCCAGCAACACATTTTTCAGCTCACATCTCCAGCATCTGCAGTCCTCACTTTCTCAAAATTAAAAATCATACAACACCAGGTTATCGTCCCAACAGATTTATTTGGAAGTACAAGCTTTTGGAGTGCTGCTCCTTCGTCAGGGTAGCTACCCTGATGAAGGATCAGCACTCTGAACGCTTGTACTTCCAAATAAATCTGTTGGACAATAACCTGGTGTTGTATGATTTTTAACTTTGTCCACCCCAGTCCATCACCAGCACCTCGACATCAAACTTCCTTTGAAACTTGGGCAGACCAGCGATACATGCTTATAGTTTTTCTGTATAGCTAACTTAATCTCCTTTCATAATTTGTGGATTATTAGATGATTATTCCATCAATTGTAATATTTTGTTTTCAAGAGGACTTGCAATGCAAATTTTGTCCAATAGCAGTGGATACAGATGGGACATGTGAGCTGGTCCCAGATATCCACCAAAATTTTTCTGAGGTTCTTTCACTAATTTTTGAGAGTTCTGGTTTGAAATTCTTGTTTTGAATTCAAACATTCATCAAGATTAGTTGAACCAAGTTTAGCAACCAAATTCACAAGTGAGGCTGTACAGTAAAATCCTATTTTATTCATTCAGCTATTGATAATGCGTCCAGGTGGTAGGGTGAATAAAATGTTTTCTGATTCTATTTTTGTGAAATATTTGATGTACTTGGAAGTGTTTGATTATGACAACGTAGTCTAGGCCAATGCCCTGCTAATGTTAAACAACCCGAGTGTCTGAGCATTTAAACACAATTTTCCCACCTGTCTCTCCCATTGATAAGGTAAAAACAATGACTGCAGATGCTGGAAACCAGATTCTGGATTAGTGGTGCTGGAAGAGCACAGCAGTTCAGGCAGCATCCAAGGAGCTTCGAAATCGACGTTTCAGGCAAAAGCCCTTCATCAGGAAGGGCTTTTGCCCGAAATGTGCTCTTCCAGCACCACTAATCCAGAATCTCCCATTGATAAGTTCTAGCTTCATTGTATGTGTGTACATGCTTGCCACTAGATGGTGCTAGAGTGTCATGTACAAAGTAATTGTTCCCTTTACAACGCAAGCATGGTCAACACAAATACAAA
The DNA here is from genome assembly GCF_037043375.1 of Chiloscyllium plagiosum. Taxonomy (NCBI): domain Eukaryota; kingdom Metazoa; phylum Chordata; class Chondrichthyes; order Orectolobiformes; family Hemiscylliidae; genus Chiloscyllium; species Chiloscyllium plagiosum. Next base: position 117,807,122 of record NW_028270141.1, on the reverse strand, counting down.
ATTCTATGGATACTCAAAATCTAAAGTAAAAAAAAAAGCTGTTGGATTCTCAGCCGATCAGACAGTGCCTATGGAGAGAGATAGGCAGACATTTTAGTTAATGATATTTCATCAGCATTTTTATTCTATTTTTTCAATGCCAAAGGCACTGGATACTACAAAGGTTTTGCCAATAGAACTAAAATGACTGTTGTTCTAGAATGAGCATAAAGTTACCAAACCTGTTCCAATATAATAATAATACTGGCTTGTACACAGTGATTTGGAAAATGCCCAGGTCTGTCCTGTGCGCACACTGCAGGACAAGACAATCTGGTGAGTTACTAACGTATCAGTCTGCTTTTGATCATCAGTAAAGAAATGGAAGAGATAATTGACCATCATGCTTAACGATAACCTGGTTGCTCACTAATCAGTTTGGATTCTGCTGGGACCACTCATTTCCAGACTTCCTTGCATCCTTCACCGATACATAGACAAAAAATACTCTACATTTGAGGTGAGGGTGGCTCACCCTCGACATAAAAACCACATTCAATTGAGTTCTGACTCCATCAAGGAGCCCGAGCAAAACTGGAGTCAATGGGAATTGGGGCAGAAAACTGTGCTCGTTGGAATCATGCCAAATTGTAATAGAAACTGGTTGTGGATTTCGGAGGTGAATTGTTTTAGTCCAAGGTCACCATTTCAGGGCAGACCCTATTTGATTGGTACCCTATCCCCTGTCTTTAACATTTACTTCCTCTACTACAGACATTGCAGCAACTCTCCAAACTGCTATGATAATTCCTTTCAGATCTTCAACCTCTACACCCTAGAAGATCAGGGCCAAGAGATACGTGGAAGCACATCCGCACCCCTCCCCAACCACCCATCCTAATATCACATTATCTATCACTTGGAACTATATTGCCTTTCTTCACTTGCTGGATTAAAATCTTGGGAGTGCTTCCCTAACAGCATTGTGGGTGTACCTATACCACACAGAACTGGAGTGTTACAAGAAGGCTGCTCAGCACGACTTCCTACAGAGACATTTAGATGGGCAATGGCAGTGCAATGATGATGACATCCTGTGAATAAATTTAAGAAACGATCTTTGGATTATGCCTACACTGAAACAGTATTAGACATACCACTTCCCCATATTGCTGTACAAATAATGAGCAAAGATGTTATTTTGTTAATCAGAGTTGTTCAGTTTTACTGTTACATTTGCAACCATTATCCTAGCATTTATTCTATAGCCAGTTAATCCAATTTAAGTAAATCTTTCAAATAATGACTTTTGTATGAGAAGAAAATTTACCACAAGATCTAAGAGTCAGAGTTATACAGCTGGAAACAGACCCTTCACTCCAACTTGTCCATGCTGATCATGTTACCAAATTAAAGTAGTCCCATCTGCCTGCGTTTAGTCCATATCTCCTCAAACCTTTTCTATTCATGCACTTATCCAAATGTTTTTTTAAGTGTAACTGTTTCTCAGATCTACCACTTCCTCTGGCAGTTCATTCCACACCCAAACCACACTGTTTAAAAAAAAAGAGTTTCCCCTCATGTACTACTTAAAACTTTCTTCTCTCACCCTAAAAATATGCCCCCATGGTTTTGAACTTCTCCATCATAGGGAAATGACCCTTGCTGTTCACCTTATCAATGCTCCTCATGATTTTATAAGCCTCTATAAGGTCACCCCTCAACCTCCTATGCTCCAATGAAACAAGTTCCAACTTATCCAGCTTATTTTTATAACTCAAACCCTCCGTTCCCAGCATCATCCTGGTAAATCTTCTCTGAACCCTCTCCAATTTAATAATATCCTTCTTGCACATAGCAACACAGAAGATGTCTTAGCAACCTCAACATGACATTCCAACTCCTATACTTAAGGTTTGAACATTGAAGACAAGCATTCTAAATGCTGCTTTAACCACCCTATCTACCTGTGATACAAATTACAAATAATTATGTACCTGAACGCTTAGATCTCCCTGTTTTAGAACACAATTCAGGATATTACCATCAATTGTACTAGTCATGTCCTTGTTTGTTTTGCCAAAATGCAATACCTTGCATTAATCCAAATTAAACCTCATCTGCCAGTCCTCAGCCCATTGACCCAATTGATCACCTTCTGGAAAGAAGGGCAAATGTTACATTTTCAGATTTCAACACTGAATAAAAAGCAATATATATAAGCTACATTGAATCATCATTAATGTAACTGATGCATGTCACTTCGTGGTAGGCAGTGATCTGAATGATAGGCGAAGTGGGGCATGTTGTCAATTGGTAATTGGCAAGAAAAGCTACATAGATTATTCAGTTACGCTTCAGGCTGGAGGGTTTGGAAGCTAGTGAGCAGGTTGGAAGAGAAGGTGCTTTTGTAGCTACGGGTGTAGCTGTAGATATGATCCAACAGTTTGATGTATGTTCTGCAGATAATTTACTTGTATGTTTCTGGTGTGGAAGTTGGTTGACCTACTTTACAGGTGTTCATTACTTAGCCCCAAGCATGAAGTGCAAATTTATACATGGTGGATACTTGCTCCCTGTTGGACAGAGGGTGTGATATATAAGAGAAGCTTGCAAGGTTGATGGCACGTGATATGATTTCGTTGTTCTTTGCAGTTGGGGTTAGGCCTCTGGTGTGAGAGTTATTTTGGCAATTTGATTGTAACTCTTGCAAAGTTTCACTGCAAAGATTGGTTAAAATTCAAGTGGTTGGAGAGGATGAATTCTGTTTAGGGAATGATTCTTGAACTGGGCTTTTTCATTTTTCACCGGTGGATGATTCGACTTGACTGCTAGTCAGTGGGAATTGAGACCTTCATGTAGGCAATATAGCACGTTGAGGGCAAAATTCTCAGTAGTTACAGTGTAAAAGGGGGCCATTCAGACTATCACATCTGCACAGTCTTTTGAAAAAGAGTGCTATGACTTAGTACTATTCTCCTGCCTTTTCCTCATAATTGTGAGATTGTTTCAGTTTAAATAAGTATCAAATACTCTCTTGAATGCCTTGATTAAACCTGCATCACCATGCTTCCAGGCAGTGCATTCCAGACCCTAACCAAGGTGTAAGGTGCCATGGTCTAATTGGACCTGTAGACCTGCTCTCTCATTAGTGAGAAATGACTGGTAATGGCTTAATTGGTGAGTATCACCACACCTCAGGCAAGAGAGGGTGAGAAGGACAGTCATCCTAGGCAATCTTGGCCAGTGTGGGAGTTGAACGACCAAGTTGGCATCATTCTGCATTGTAAGCTAACCGTCCAGCAAACTGAGCTTACGAACCCCAGACCGTAACGACTTGTTGTGTGAAAAAGATTTTTTTTCTCTTGTATATGCTTCCATGGCAAATTAATTTAAATCTGTGTTCTGATAAATCTTTTATGGGTTCGAACTGTTTCGAACCCTCGGACGTGTGGCGACTGATTTTATGATCAAGGCAAAATAGTGTAATTTGTAGCATTGCTAAAGAATTTCATTGGAAGTTGGGGTGTGGTGGTGGGTGGTCATGCTGTCTTTGGGAAGTTATCACGCTTGTTTTGAACTGATACCTGACATAGGAACCTCTTCTTTTCAGGACGCGAAACAGCAGCCTGGCAATAGTGTCTCCTGTAATACAAAACAAAAAGAAATTATTTTCTCACAGCAGCTGTCCTCTCTCTCCCAGGCAGTAAGAATCTAGCTTCCAATGCGGATCCCCCCCTCCAAAAAAAATCATTACTGCTCCCACACCCGTGCATGTTTAGGATCCAACAGATTTTTCCTAGTTTGGTTACTGTGATTGACAGGAATATATAAGTTATAATAAACCATTTAACACTTAAATGTGTGGCAGAATTGAGAGCATGACTACTCTATGACTGGCTCCATATATCTGTCAGTGTCATGTATTGTTTAAAGTCCAAATCTTTGGGTGACATGAAATCTATCATAAGACATAGAGCATAAGTAGAGCACCTGATGAAGGGCTTATGCCCGAAAAGTCAATTCTCCTGCTCCTCTGATCCTGCCTGATCGTCTGTGCTTTTCCAGCACCACACTCTGGGCACTGTTCACCTCAATGAACATGCTCAGCCATTCAATGAAATTGTGGCTGATTCCGATGATCCTCAACTTCACTTTTCTGCCTTTTCCTTAAAACCCTTGATTACCTTATTGATTAAAAATCTGTTAGCCTTGAATATACTTAACTACCCAGCCTTGATAGCCATCTGTAGTAAAGACTTCCACAGAAGAAATCCTTCCTTGTCTTAAATGTGTAACCCCTTATTCTGAGAATATGCCCCCTGTTCCTAAATCTTTCCACAGGGAGAAAGGACATTTTTGTATCTGCCAGATCCCTTAAGAATCTTGTGTGTTTCAATAAGATTACCTGTCATCCTTCTAAATTCCCATGAGTACAGGCCAACACTATTCAACCTCTTCTCCTAAAATAGTTATGATTATTATCAGCCGAATGAACTTTCTCTGGACTGCCTTCAATGTCAGTATATTCTCCTCCTTGCATAACGGGCCCAAAACTGGTCTAGTGCCTTGTATAGTTTCAGCAAAATTCCTGAACTGTTATACTCCTCCATTCTTTTGAAATAAAGGACTCCATTTGCTTTCACTATCCCCCTGAAACTGCATGCAAACTTTTTGTTTTTCATGGATGAGGACTCTCACATCCCTCTGATCTGTAACTTTCTGCAGTCTTTCTCCATTTAAATAATATTCAATTCCTCTATCTTTTGCCCAAGTGCCTAACCTCACATTTTCCCACATTATATTCCAGCTCCCAAGTGTTTTCACTTTTGCTTAACCTGTCAATATTCCTCTGCAGACTCTCTTATCATAACTTGGCTTCCTAACATTTGTTGTCACCTGCAAACTTAACTATAGTGCATTCATTTTCCTCATCCCATTATTAATGTATATCATAAATAATTGTGGCTTAGCACTGATCCTTCTGCACTCCACTAGTTACAAGTTGCCAACCTGAAAATCAATCACTGTTTTAAAATTACAATTGCTGTTTGCAGAAGAAAATTACAGGTCTTCACTGCCTTTCTACTCAAATTGGTTTTATTTTAATGATGAAGAAATAACCCTAATGTTTCAGGCAATAGTACTCCATACCAGACTTAACTTCCAGTATGCTTATGCACAATGAATTTACTTATCATTACACTGTAATTGAGAAATTAACCTATTTATGGTATTAAAGCTTGGTGAAGTGCCCTCTTGTGGTACTGTCCCTACCCTGAACTGAGACACCCAGATTCAAGTCCCATCTGCTCCAGAGGTGTATGATAACATCTCTGTATAGGTTAATTAGAAAAAGCAGGTTACAGGTTGGTGAGTACTAATGATTTTAAAAAATCTGGTATTAATAAAGCATCAGATGTAAACAACTAATTTTCCCACTTAGTCGAATATGTTACAAAATGAAAATGGCTGAAATGTTCAGGGCATGAAATTATGTAGAGTATTTTTCTTCCTATTTCAGTGACCAATCTGGTTTCCTTTTCTTTCATTAGGCATTATCCAATTGGGTTACTTTTTGACCTTCATGCATCGAACACTGCACTACCATGGAACATTATAGTACATTTCAAGGTAATTTTGCTACCTTACTTCTGTGTTAAAATTGTGATATTGCAAGCAAGAGCCTTTTAAAGGCAAATCAGCTTGAAGCTTCATAATACAAATTGTGTTTTAATCAAACTAATATTTGAACTAATGTTTATAACAGCAATTCATTTGAATTTGGTAGATACCAATCATCAGCAATATAGAAATCTTGGCAGTTAATATTTTACCTATTGTAAATCATGCTTTGTTAGTTGCCTTAAAGCAAAACTGGCAAATTTCAGATCTTATAATGTGAAACAAAATGGGTGGAAAGTTTCTACTCTGATTTGCAAAAACAATTCTGGACAGCCAATATTCTGTCTGTAAACCTATGTTCATCTATATCTCTGCCTTTATTCTAAAATGCACTAGTTCCCATTTACCCAGTGAGTTGTACATTCTCTCCATATTGACGTTCACTTCATCAAACTTTCCATTTTAAAATGCTTATTCCTGTGTTAAAATCTAGTCCCTAATCTCAGGAATTTTCAGTCCAAACTATTCTTCCTCTTTAGCTTTCCTTTAAAATGCTGCTTAAAACTTACTACTGTGACCAAGGGGAGTTGGTGGCATAGTAGTATTGTTACTGGACTAGTAATCTACAAAGATAAGTCACGATCTCAGGACAGAGGATCACATCCTACCGTGGCTGGTAGAACTTTAAAATCCTGGTCTAATGGTGACCATGGAATTGTTGTTAATTGTCATGAAAACAATTCCCTTTGGGGAAGGAAATTTGCCGTCCTCAATTGGTCTAGCCTACATGTGACTTCAGATCCACATGAATGTGGTTGACTCTCAACTGCCTGTTGAAAGAGCCCTAGCAAGCCAGTCAGTTCAAGTGACAACTAGAAATGGATAATAACTCTGGCACCCAACAATGTTCACATCCCATGAATGAATGAATTTCAAAAAAGTGTAAGTAAGCCAAGTTGTGAGCTTAGCTGACCATCTTAAATTAATTGCTAATGTACGTATGAGAACATACAGATAGTTTAGCAAGTGCTACTCAGGTGTGGAATCACATTTTAACAGTACAGTACACCGTTTTTTGGGTTTGCAAGTGCAGGCTGATTGAGCCAGTCTGATGTCTGCCTATTATAAGCGACCAAACTACCATTTGAAGCCCCTATCTGCATGTTTGAATCAATCAGCCAACAGTTGGGAAGTATGATTTATATACCTAACTGGTGCTTACTTAACATTCCCACATGCTAATAACTACATTACCAATCCATTTAAATGAATCAGTCAGCTTGTAACTTTAGGTTTGCTAAAAGTGACATACATTGATTTGCAGGGACCCATTCTCTGCAAACATACGGAATATATATTCAAGCCTTGGGCCTTTTTGAATTACCTAGAAACTCGGTGAGTCTAACATTCTTGTGTTTCTGGCTGACACATTGCCACAGAAAATCAGAGTCAACTTGCTAAACAATCAGCATCTTTTTCCTTATACTGTAACTTGTTGTGATGGGACATTCTTCAATTGTCCTGATGAATGCAAGTAAGAAAGTTTTACAACATAGATAGGAACATACGAACATGAGTAGGCCTTTGACCTTGTTCCACCATTCAGTGAGATAATGGCTGATTTGCGTACTTGCCTTTGGCCTATATCCCTTAACAAAATCCCTGAAAACTTAGATTAAAATGAACAACTGATTCTAGTATCAGTGGCTGTTTGTGGTAGAGCATTCCAAACCTCTACCATCATCTGTGTAGAAGTGCTTCCTATCATCTGTCCTGAATGGTCTGACCCCAGTTCTCAGACTCTGCCACCTAATTCCAGAATCCCTAACCATTGAAAATAGTTTATCTTTATCCACCCTGTCTTTTCTTGTTAATGTATTGAAGACTTGATAGATCATCTCTTTTCCTTTTATATTTTTGAGGAAACTGACCTAATTTGCATAATCTCCTCACACAATACCTGAAGTTCAGATTCCATTCTTGTAAACCCTTTGTTGGAATCCCTCCAGGGCCAATAAATGCTTTCAAAGGTGTGTTGCTCAGATCTGCTCAAGTAGTCCCAAGTGGTGTCTAACCAAGGTTTTGTATAGCTGCTGCATAACTTCTGTGAGTTTATACTCCAATCCTCCAGATACAAAGACCAGCATTGCATTAGCCTCCTCGATCTCTTTTCAGCAATATTCAGATTTACTGTGATCAAGCAATTCTTTCCAAGATTTCAGTAAGATGCTGGTAATGGTTGCCCTTTGCTGGGATCAGTCTGCTGAGGACAAAGAAATAGCCATATTTCCACTATGCAGTGGAAACCTAGGCCAGAAACACAGTTAATGAGATCCATTCCAGTTTGGTGACATTCTTTGTAGGCCCATGAATTATGAAAGTTGTTGAAGTCTTCAACATGTTGAAATATGTTGAATTATTGTTTAAAGAGACACATTTCAAGTTTGTTTGTGCTTAATAAGCATTTGCCACTTGAAATTGGTTACTGTTACCATAGCTGAAAATGTGTTGCTGGAAAAGCGCAACAGGTCAGGCAGCATCCAAGGAGCAGGAGAATCGACGTTTCGGGTATGAGCCCTTCTTCAGGAATGAGGAAAGTGTGCCAAGCAGGCTAAGATAAAAGGTGGGGAGGGGCGTTTGAAATGTGATAGGTGGAAGGATGTTAAGGTGAGGGTGATAGGCCGGAGTGGGGGTGGGGGCGGTGAAGTCAGGAAGAAGATTACAGGTTAGGGAGGTGGTGCTGAGTTCGAGGGTTGGGACTGAGACAAGGTGGGGGGAGGGGAAATGAGGAAACTGGAGAAATCTGAGTTCATCCCTTGTGGTTGGAGGGTTCCTAGGCGGAAGATGAGGCACTCTTCCTCCAGCCATCGTGTTGCTATGGTCTGGTGATGGAGGAGTCCAAGGACCTGCATGTCCTTGGTGGAGTGGGAAGGGGAGTTAAAGTGTTCAGCCACGGAGTGGTTGGGTTGGTTGGTGCAGGTGTCCCAGAGGTGTTCTCTGTAACATTCCGCAAGTAGGCGGCCTGTCTCCCCAATATAGAGGAGGCCACATCGGGTGCAGCGGATGCAGTAAATGATGCGTGTGGAAGTGCAGGTGAATTTGTGGTGGATATGGAAGGATCCCTTGGGGCCTTGGAGGGAAGTAAGGGGGGAGGTGTGATGTTACCATATCACATTGTGGCAAGTAGTTTGTGTGGACCTTTGACCAGCATCAGCTTTTTAAAAAAATTTATATGTGCTATGGATACCTCTGGCATTTGTTTCCTGTTCCTAGTTATCTCAGAGGACAATTAAGAGTCAACCAAATTGCTCTGGGTCTGGGGTCACTATAGGCCAGGTAAGAATAGTAAAGTTCCTTGCCTAAAAGATGTTACTTAACCAGATGGGTTTTTATGACAAAAACAATGGTTACACAGTTGTAAATATGATTACATTTGTGGAATAGATCGTTTTTTTTAATTAGTAATGAGTAAGAGAGTTATGGAGACCAGGCAGGAAAATGAATTTGGGTCTGAAATGAGATCAACCGTGATCATATCAAATGAAGGAGCAGGCTTGTGGGGCTGAATTGCCTACCCCTGTTCCTAGTTCTTATATACTAATTGGGCCAGTTTATACTTGCAGATTTATTGAATTCAAATTTCACCATTCAAACCATGTCCCCAGCATGCGTTAGCCTGGTTTGCTGTATTAACCTGACTGCCCCAGCTGACCCATTGTCTCAGCCTGCTCCTGCCCCACTGAACTCATCTCTGCATACCTTGACACGGTCCTGTCCCCCTTAGTCCAAGAACTCCCCACCTACGTTCGGGACACCACCCACGCCCTCCACCTCCTCCATGATTTTCACTTCCCCGGCCCCCAACGCCTTATCTTCACCATGGACATCCAGTCCCTATACACCTCAATCCCCCATCACGAAGGCCTCAAAGCCCTCCGCTTCTTCCTTTCCCACCGAACCAACCAGTACCCTTCCACTGACACTCTCCTTCGGCTGACTGAACTGGTCCTCACTCTGAACAACTTCTCCTTCCAATCCTCCCACTTCCTCCAAACCAAAGGAGTAGCCATGGGCACCCGCATGGGCCCTAGCTATGCCTGCCTCTTTGTAGGATATGTGGAACAGTCCATCTTCCACAGCTACACTGGCACCACCCCCCACCTTTTCCTCCGCTACATTGATGACTGTATCGGCGCTACCTCGTGCTCCCACGAGGCGGTTGAACAGTTCATCCACTTTACTAACACCTTCCACTCCGACCTCAAATTTACCTGGACCGTCACAGACTCCTCCCTCCCCTTCCTAGACCTTTCCATCACTATCTCGGACGACCGACTCAACACGGACGTATACTATAAACCGACTGACTCCCACAGCTACCTAGATTACACCACCTCCCACCCTGCCCCCTGTAAAAAAGACATCCCATATTCCCAATTCCTTCGCCTTCGCCGCATCTGCTCCCAGGAGGACCAATTCCAATACCGAACAACCCAGATGGCCTCCTTCTTCAAAGACCGCAATTTCCCCCCAGACGTGGTTGATGATGCTCTCCACCGCATCTCCTCCACTTCCACTCTTCGCCCTTGAACCCCGCCCCTCCAATCGCCACCAGGACAGAACCCCACTGGTCCTCACCTACCACCCTACCAACCTCCAGATACATCAGATTATCCTTCGCCACCTCCAAACGGACCCCACCACCAAGGATATATTTCCCTCCCCACCTCTATCAGCGTTCCTGAAAGATCACTCCCTCCGCGACTCCCTTGTCAGATCCACACCCCCCACCAACCCAACCTTCACTCCCGGCACCTTCCCCTGCAACCGCAAAAAATGCAAAACTTGCGCCCACACCTTCCCCCTCACTTCCCTCCAAGGCCCCAAGGGATCCTTCAATATCCATCAGAAATTCACCTGCACCTCCACATACATCATTTACTGCATCCGCTGCACCCAATGTGGCCTCCTATACGTTGGGGAGACAGGCCGCCTATTTGCGGAACGTTTCAGAGAACACCTCTTGGACACCTGCACCAACCAACCCAACCGCCCCGTGCCTGAACACTTTAATTCCCCCTCCCACTCTGCCAAGGACATGCAGGTCCTTGGCCTCCTCCATCGCTAGACCATGGCAACACGACGCCTGGAGGAAGAGTGCCTCATCTTCCGCCTAGGAACCCTCCAACCACAAGGGCTGAATGCAGATTTCTCCAGCTTCCTCATTTTCCCTCCCCCCACCTTTTCTCAGTCCCAACCCTCGGACTCAGCACAGCCTTCTTGACCAGCAATCTTCTTCCCGACCTCTCCACCCCCACCTCCTCTCCGGCCTATCACCGTCATCTTAACCTCCTTCCACCTATCGCATTCCCAACGCCCCTCCCCCAAGTCCCTCCTCCCTACCTTTTATCTTAGCCTGCTTAGCACACCCTCCTCATTCCTGAAGAAGGGCTTATGCCCGAAACGTCGTTTCCCCTTCTCCTTTGATGCTGCCTGACCTGCTGCGCTTTTCCAGCAACACATTTTTAAGTTGCTGTATTAATAGACCAGAAACATCACTACACCACGAGCTCCTTTTAGATACTGTATCCATGTTTTCGATAGATATTGTAGCTCTCATGCGTCTTAGTTTAAGTTGAGTGGGAAGATGAGACAGGATAATGTCTATTTTATGAGCATCTGTAATGTTCTGTATGACTGAATTCCTTATACCTGTTAGCCCTTTGATATTGAGTGAATAATAAACGAAGGACGACTGGGATCTAGCAGCACCTGCTTTCAGAGTCATACAGCACGGAAACAGACCCTTCAGTCCAACCAGTCCATGCTGACCATAATCCTAAACTAAACTCATCCACCAGCCTTCTCCTGACCCATATCCCTCCAAACATTTCATATTCATATACTTATCCAAGTGTCTTTTAAACTGATCCTTTGCGAACTTCATTACATATTGAATAACGACTACCAACTCTTCAGTGTGTTGTATTAATTACTTTGAAGGAGCAAGAGAGAAGGTTTGAAGTTGTTTAGGTGTTATAACGTAAATAAGAGAATGTAATTATCTTGAACCCATCAGGTCAATGTTGAAGATGTGTTGTCATCATTTTGATGTCCCTTTTGCCTGTTTATAACAACATATTTTATTTTATCTTGTGTGTAAGTTGACTGTCGCATTTTTTCTAAATTATAGACATTACTTAACTGGCAATATATCAATGTATTTCATTGACTAAAAGCACTTTTTGGAGCATCCTGTTGTCATAAGTACCATATCAATATAGGGGTGCTGTTCCTCAATATATTTAAATGTTAATTTGCAAAAAAAAGGTGTGATTGAAAAGTTAAATTTTGTACTCCGCACTGTTTACCCTTGTACTTTGTGATGTATTCTAAATGATAACATGAAAGTGTGATTTACATTGTTTCTTTTGACTTTTTGTTTAATGAGGTGGTCTTTTGTGAGTGTTCACATCCACTTCCAGCAAGTAACTGAAGTTCCAGCAGTTAAGTGTGACTCGTACCTGATTTGAGTGGCGGCTAAATAATGCTTTTTCATAGGCCCACACTAAAGATAACCCTGTATAGACCAAAACTGTATCTGAGGCTTAACTAATTCTGAAAAGCTTAATTAGTTATTGAATGAATTCACTGAGCCATTAGGGGTAAAGTTTACTTTTGTTTTTAATAAACATAAGGTCTTAAAATTAGTGCTGTAATATTCTATCACTATTTAACTCATTTTCAGGAACATGTTCAAAATAAGGCTGACTTTGAATCGCTGCTGGGTGAGGGGCATGGATAGGGTAAATAGATAAGGTCTTTTCCCTGGAGTGGGGGAAGTCTAGAGCTAGAGGGCATAGATTTAGGGTGAGAGCAGAGAGATTTAAAAAGAACCTGAGGGGCAACTTTTTCACACAGGGTGGTGCGTATATGAAATGAACTGCCAGAGGAAGTGGTGGAGGCTGATACAATTGCAACATTTAAAAGACACCTGGATGGATATATGAATAAAAGAGTTTAGAGGGGAAAAGGGCAAAGTGCTGGCAAATGGGACTAGATTTGTTTAGGATATCTAGTCGGCATGGATGAGTTGGACAGATTTTAAAATCTGTTTTAAAATAAATTTCTACTCATTGTCTTGTGCTGCTTGATTGTACATTTGTTTACTTAGCACCTATTGTGCTTTCTATTTTTCCAGAACTTCCCTGAATCGGAACTGCTTCATTGCCTCACAAAAGATGCTGTTGAAGCTCATTTTATGTCTTGCGTTAAAGAAGCTGATGCCTTAAAGCACAAAAGTCAAGTAATCAATGAGATGCAGAAAAAGGATCATAAACAACTCTGGATGGGCTTGCAAAATGGTACTTAATTCACAATCTCTTATGAATGGCTTGTTTTGCTGACTGTGTTGCAGATGTTGCCACCTTCCTGTGTTAGTCTTAACATAAAGCTGAATGTTCCAGAATTCATTTCCCTCTTTCAAATTTGATGTTTTCCTAAATGATTGTTTACTATTTTTAACCAAGGACTCTAAACAATAGTGCACAAGTGCACAGAATAGGTGGGAAAAGTTTCCTCCAGGGTATTGAGGACAAATGCTACCCTACCGATTCACTTCCTATATCTTGAACCTGTGATTATTTAAAATATACTTGTTATTTGGCTATTATTTACATTCATTGGTGGGGTTAACTAAGTTGGAGAAATCTTAAAGTAATTTTAAGTTTGCTGTAAAACATAGTTCATCGGTTTTTGTAGTGTTATGCTCATGGATAGTTCTAAAAACTGAACAATAAACAGTTGAATGTACATTAGGTAGTTACTGTACCAGATGGCACCTTTGTGCAGCACTTCTGATTGCAAGCTAGGAACATGGAATAGAAGAATGGAAACTTTAGAGCAAAGAGAGTTGAGCAGTTTCAGCAGAAAGGTGATAATATCCCAACTTCAATTTGAGGCACGGATCTGATCTTTTTATAAGAATGTATGATTTCACTTAAGTTCATTGGTAAAGCAAAATCAAAGTTTTTCACTGGACTGACTTGGCTTTTTTGGATTTTCTGTTGCGTGTGCTACTGCTTCTGTTTCACTCCAGAGCTATAAATTATGGAGTGTTAAGCTATCATCAGATCTATCTGTATTCAGAAACTGTGTTTTACAAGGTCATTGTTGAAGGCTGTTAGAATATTTGCTCTTGAGATTCAGGCTTATTTCTAGATTTACTTATAAATGTCTTAAAGTTATTAAGCAATATTTGGAGAGGGAGTGACCAGGACCAGGTAGGTGGGACTAGTTTAGTTTGGGATTATGGTCGGCATGGACTGGTTGGACCGAAGGGTCTGTTTCTGTGCTGTATGACTCTATAACATTGTTGCACTGAGCAGTAATCAGACTTGTATTACAGATTAATCACCTGTCACCAAGAACAACGTAATATTGTAAATACATGTCTTTTTCCCACCGACTCTCTCCAGCCCATTAATGTCTGTGGCTGTGTTCCGGATGAGAGCTAGCTTCTTTCCAAATATGTTCTTTTGTAGCACTTGTATGTGGAGATCTTGTATTCCCGTGCATCCCTTGCATTGCTACATCTGTAGTTACAAAAGCAATACATCTGCTTTTTGCAAAATTTTAGCCATCATTACTAGCAGAAATGTAAATCCATAACAAATGATTTTAAGAGCACTTTATTGTGTAAAGTGATTTCTATGTTTCCAAAGCACATACAGTTATGAACAAAAAACATTTTTTTTATGTTTGTTATCCTAGTTAGAAATATAGGGCCCACTCAAGTTAACATGCAAATTTTTTCGAAATAAGAGAACCACAGCTTTTGGCAAATATGAATGCCACATAGCTCTTAAGAAAAGTCAGGCAAATTTTTTAGAAATCAGCGAAAAAGAAATAAAAACTTCTGAAACTGATACAACTCTTTTAGAACATGTAGCATCTTTCTTTACTTTTTATAGGATTCTCGCATAGCTTTTGAATATCTTCTCTTACTTATGAAACAGTGCACACAACCACAAATGTAAAAGAAAGTACAATTTAGGCCCACCGAGTCTCAGAACATGATACATCTGCAAGTGTTTTCTTGTATTGAAAAGAGAAGCAAAACTGATTCTGACAGTTGTTGAACAAATGTTGAAATAAGCTTGAACATTGTGCAGAAATGAAGCTTTTTTTTGTTAAATCATTATTGTATTTGGATAAACCAACTGAAATTGTGCCTGCAAATATGTCCCTTCAGATGATTCATTTTGAAAATTTATGTTTCAGTAACCTTTTCCTCGTCTCTGACTGAAAGCTAAAGTAAGGTATACATTTGAAAAACTCCTTTAGAAATCATACATTGCAAATGTAAAAGTCAATGATGGGCTGTTTTGTTTTTGGATTGGGAAATAGGCATGTCAGCAAATTTGATATTTGCAGAAACAAATTGCATCAACAGTAACTGTGGGATGGCTAGGAGTATTGGCTGAATTTTCACTTTTCCTCTCTAGCCATGAGATACTAAGGCAGTTAGAAGTTCTGTGCTTATGATGGAACTATGATAGATTAACTTCACATACTGTGGATTTGCCTGTGGAGCCTTCATGATAAAGTTGTTCAGAAACTTATCACCCCAATTATTCTTCTTCTTTGCCTTTTTTATAGCTTTTCCTCACACAGACCTTTGGAATGCTGAATGATTTTCTGCCAGTGGTTTAGAGGATTCTACGATGGTTGGTAAATCCACAATTTGAGCTGCAGACTCTGCTATTTCTAGTGCAAATTTGGGTGGCACGATGACTCAGACGTTAGCACTGCTGCCGCACAGTGCCAGGGACCCGGGTTTGGTTTGAGCCTCGGGAGAATGTGCAAACTCCACCCAGACAGTCTCCCCGTATCTGTGTGGGTTTCCTCCGGTGCTCTGGTTTCCTCCCATAGTCCAAACATGTGCAGATTAAGTGAATTGACCGTGCCAAATTGCCGATAGTGTTCAGGGATGTGTAGTTTAGGTATGTGATTCAGGGGTAAATATAGAGTAATTGTAGGGCAGTGGGTCTGTGTTGGTTACTCCTCGGAATTGGGCCAAATGGCCTGTTTCGACACTGTAGGGATTCTATGATTGTATGGTTGGACTGATGAGGTGTTCTGAGTTTGCCCTGTCTGATGGCTCATTGCACTTCTGCCTGGTCCCAGTGAATTCTCTTGTGTTAGGTCCCTTCCTGTGGACAAGTTCTCTAATGTGGTTGTTCACAAGGCAAGAAGATTGAGTTTAAAAATGAAAACGTAAGGTATGTTTAAACACTTGACTCATTTTTCCTAATTAATTAGATTCTAACGGCTGAATGATTGGCAATTATTGAAAAATATTCAGATAATATAAGTGCTTATTTAGAAAGGTGCAGATTACTCAATGGTGATTGTTAAAGCAAAGTTGTCTTGATTGAATTCTTTGAGAAGCAACAAGAAAAGACAATGATGACACCTTTAATATGGTTAAATTTTAAGATTTTTGATATAGTCCTACTTAGAAAAAATAAAAGCTTGTGGAATCCAAGGAAAGTCACAAGGTGGAGCTGCAATTGGCTCTGTTTCAGTAAGCAAAACATAGTAGGTTTGTAACATTGTTTCTTGCGGAATTGCACAGATCTTGGTATTGGTGCTCTAGCTTTTTCTGGTATCTAACTTAATTGTAGGGTTTTGGTTCATAGAAATATTACAACAAATAAGAGGGCAAAATTTGGTAAATGGAAATAGATGCATACAAATGCAAGATCTTTGTTTGAGCAGTGGCCAACAAAGCAAAGGAATGTACAACAAATGTAAGGACGCTGAAAGATAGAAGGAAATGGATACATCGGAATGCATGTCCACAGGTCATTGAAGGTTGGAGAACCAGTAGTTCTGGTCATTAAGAATATAGTATGCTTACTTTTTATTTGCTGAGGCTTAGAGCTGGGAGGCTATGCTGGAACCAATGTAAAACACAATTTGGGCTACATCTAGAGCACAGCATATAGTTTTGGTTATAGCATTACAATAAGTATTGCACTAGAGAATGTTCAGAGGAAGTGTACATGGAGTTGTCAGAGCTGCAGAAATTTTAGAGAAGTTAGTTAGCCTGTTGATTTTTCGTCAAAGTAGAGGAGGCTGATTTAATTGAGGTGAGAAAATTGAGTGGCCTACGTTGGCTGGATAGTAACAGATCAATAATCAGAGGGCATAGATTTAAAGTAACCAGCAGAAGAATGAGAGGAGATTTAAGATTTTTTTTCACCAGAGACTGATGGGTATCTGGTATTCACTACATGAAACTGTGACTATAGGCAGAAGCCTCCATTGTATTGAAAACAAAACTTGGATATGCACTGAAAGATTATGGAGGAAGACCTGGAAAATGGGAGAACTTTTCTTGATTGGAATTTGATGTACCAGAATTTGAATGGCCATCATCTGCTACTGCAAATTTTCTGTGCTGGTTTAATATTCTAATATTTTGGCATGGAAGGTCAAAATGCATAGTGCTCTTAAATTATTTCAGTTTTATAGTTATTGCCACAGTTATTGACCCAGTTGATTTTTAATTAGACCTTTTCCACTAGGTGGCATCATATTCATTTAATATCAAACTGTATACAGGCGGCTGCTAATTGGCAAACATGTATACTTCCAAACTAGAATCAATGTTAATTTTAAAACCCTGATGTGAATATTTTCTTCTGCTTGCAAGTGCTTATTTTATATTCAATTGTGTTAAGACTTGCTTACAAATCGACTCTCGAATATACTTGAGAATGGATCTCATTCGTAACCCAGTTACTGCGTGAGCATTTTAATAGGGATTAAATTAGCAGATGTACAGGCACTGAAAAAATGATTGCAATGAGAATTGGGGAAATTATTCTTTGCAAACAAATTACAGTTGCAGTATATAGTAAATTTTACATTTTATGAACGGAAAATGATAATTAGCTTTTTCAGAGCAACAAGGTTTTTGGGCTTATCTGCAATGAATTATTGGTTAGAAATCATGCGGCGGCCAAGTGCTTTGCCATGCGTTTTCAGTAAGAATCAATTAATAAAATCATTTTTCACTTTTGCAGGTAACATGACCCAGAGTGGTTTATGATCAAAGTTCTGACTAAATATGATTTAACTAAATTAAACTTACTTTAGTTTAGTTGATACATGATTGTTGGACTGTGTATTACTTAACACTGACTTTATTTTTCACATTCTTTAATGTGATGTGAATGGCTGGTCCTTATTTTGTTATCCATCCTTAGCTGCTCTCAAGATGTTGGTGAGCTATCTTGAACTGATATTGTCGATTTGATTGAAGTACACCCAAAATGCTTTTGGGGAGAGTGTTATCAGATTTTGACCGTGTAACTCTGAGTGAATGACAATATAATTCCAAGTCAGGATGGTGAGTAGCTTGCAGGGGAGTTTGCAAATGGTGATGTTCCCATGTATCTGCTACCCTTGTCCTTCTTGGTGGTAGTGGTCGTGGGTATGGAAGGTGTTGTTTCAGGATTCTTGATTAATTTCTGCTCTGCGTCCTGTCGTTGACACTTAATGCACTTACTGTTGGGTAGTATATGCTGGTTGCCCAGTGACAACCACATGGAGCGTATCAATATTAGAGATACCCACTGCTTGATAGTGGAGGGAATGCTTGTTTGTGGATATGATGCCAGTGAAGTAGGCTGCTTTATCCTGTATGATGTCAAAGTTCTTGTTGGACCTGCATTCATCCAGGCAAATGGATAGTATTCCAGGACACTTTTGGCTTGTGCCTTCGAGACAGGCTTTGGTGAGCCATGAGTTCAGTAACTCAATGCATTATTTAGTCATAGTATTAATATGGCTAATTTAGTTGAGTTTCTGGTCAATGGTAATCCCATTGTTAATGGTGGGGGAATTCAGTAATGGTGATGCAAGTCAATATCAAGTTACATTCTCATTGGAGATTGTCATTATTTGCCGCTTGTTAGCACAAACCTGAATATTTTCCAGCTCTTGCTGCATTTGGACATGGAATGCTTCAGCATCTTAGGAATCACGAATGGTGCTGAACATTCGATGGTATTACAATTAATGAGATCCAACTATTGCAATTCCTGGGATTTCTTTTAATACATATTGATTCCTGGGATGTAGTTGCCACTGGGCAAACCAGCATTTATTACTTATCTGTAATTGCATTAAGTGTCAACCGTATTGTGTGTTTGGAGTCTCACGTAGGTCAAACCAGATAAGAACAGCAGATTCCTTCTCGAAAGGACATGATGTGAAGGTGCGGGTGTTGGACTGATGGTGGACAAAGTTGAAAATCACACAACACCAGGTTTTAGTGCATCAGTTTTATTTGGAAGTACAAGCTTTCGGAGTGCTGCTTCTTCATCAGGTGACTTTCTCTGAAGGACGTTAGTGAACCAGATAGGTTTTTTCTGACAACCCCAACAGTGGTTTAATGGTCATCATTAGACTCCTAATTCCATATATTCATTGAATTCAAATTCCACCATCTGCCGTGGCAAGATTCTGACCCAGGTCTCCAGAATATTACCAGTCTCTGGATGAATGGTCTAGTGATAACACCACTAGGCCATCACTTCCGATTACCATGAAACAGAAAATGAACCAATCATATAAGTGCTGACTGCAATAACAGGTGAGAGGCTGGAAATCTTTGGACAAGCGACTAACCTCCAGATCCCTCAAAGCCTACCTAGCATATATTGTACACTAGTTGAGTCTGATGCAAAGCTGTCCACTTGTCTGAATGAGTGCAGTTCCAACAGCATTTGGGAAGCTTGATCTCACTCAGAGCAAAACATTATAGGAATTTCTTTCAACACTTTTTTAATAGTAACTCTCGCAGTGTGTACTATCTACAAAATGTGTTGCAGCAATTCAATTAAAGTTCTTCTGACCGCATCTTCTAAACCCAAGACCGCTACCATCTAGAAGGACAAGAGCAGCAGACACATGGGAATACCACCAGCAAATTCCCTTCCAAGTCACATTTGCTCTTCAGTTAGCTGTTTTCTTCATTCTTCCATTGTCAGTAGGTCAAAACCCTGGATCTTTTTCACTCAAAGCACTCCGTGTAGAACTAAGGAAGTGGACTGCAGCAATTCCAGAATGTGGCTCATCACCACCTCCTCTAGGGTGTTTAGAGATGGAAAATAATGCTGGCCTAGTCAGTGACACCCACATTGCATGAATGAATAAGAATAACTTAAATTGAAATTCTTATTTATTTCATAAATACAACTGTATAACTTTAGGCTATTGAACAGTAGTTCTGATGTTGAATTCATTAAGACATTTTATTGGATTGATTTTACTTGTTTTAAATACAATTGGACAAATTGATTTAGTCATTTTCAATTTTGCTTTTTTTCTGAAAATGATTAGCTTAGCTTTAAGAGGAAATGTTCTTCATTCTAGTTGAATTGCAAGGACAGTGCTGGTCTTTATTTCTCTCATGTTGTTTGCGTACTTCCAGTTGCATGTTAAATCCCATCTGCACTATTAAAACTGATTATATGCGTGAGATGAATAATTGAGTTAAAGTAAAAGTTGAATTATCAACTTGTTTTGCAGCTTTGACATGAGGTAGGAATATTAAAGAGACAGTCATGTTAGATTCTAAAGTTGTCTTTATACATTTATGTGAAGTTTTGTTTTGAAGAAAGATTTGTAATTACAAAACTGTGGCAGTTTCTCATTTGCATATCAAGTATTAAACTGAAACAGTAATTGCAGGTTGAAACAAGGCTGTAGTATCATCATGTTCATCATACACTTGGTATGTTGTCTGGAGAGAATTTTAATTAGTGGTTCATGCTATCCTATAGCCAGGCATGTATCATTATCTTCTTAATGAGTGTAAGGTCCAGCATATTTTTGAGCTTCTATCACAAGAGTTTGGGAAAGAAAATGTAGTTAATAAATTTTGAGAGGTTAATTCCTATTTCCCACCGCTTTTAAAAAGTTGCTTCACTTGGTTAAAGATAAATATAGACATTTTCATGTCCTGTCTTTCACTGAACAAATTTAATTCAAATTATCCCTTACAAATCTTAATGTGTCAAACGTATTGAAATGAGCCTGCATGACAGAACTGTTCAGCTATTTAAAAAGGTAATATGTAATAGAGGAATATAGTAGTTATTCAGATTTATGACCAAAGATATTTTGGAGTTTTGCTTGATTGACTGCAGATGTTGAGAAAAAGCTTCATAGAATTTCCTGTTGAGCATTGTGCACACGTTTAAACAATCAAACTTGATTTCCATACTTATGGAGTCTAGAGTTGTACAGCACAGAGACAGACCCCTTAATCCAATTCGTCCATGCCCACCAGATATCCTAAATTAATCTACTCCCATTTGCCAGCACATGGACTGTTTCCGTCTAAACTTCTCCTATTCTTATACCTATCCAGCTACCTTTTAAATGTTGTAATTGTACCAGCCTCTACCACTTCCTCTGGCAGCTTATTCCACATACACACCACCCATCGCATGAAGAAGTTGCCCCTTAGATCCCTTTATGTCTGTCTTCTCTCAACTTAAACCTATGCCTTCTAGTTTTGGACTTTTCTACGCTGGGAAGCAGACTTTGATTTTTCATCCTATCCATACCCCTCATGCTTTATAAACTTCTACATGGTTACCTCTCAGCCTCCTTCGCTGCAGGTTAAATAGCCACAGCCAATTCAACCTTTCCCTATAGCTCAAACCCTGCAACTCTGGCAACTTCCTTGTAAATCTTTTCTGAACCATTACATGTTTAACAACATCTTCCCTATAGCAGGTTAACCAGAATTGAATGCAGTTTTTCAAAAGTGGCCTAACCAATGTCCTATACAGAGCAATGTGACATTCCAACTCCTATGCTGAATTCACTGACCAATAAAGGTAAGCATACTAAATGCTGTCTTCGCTGCCCTGTCTGCCTGCGAGTCCACTTTCAAGAAACTATGAACCTGCATCCCAAGGTCTCTTTTTATTCACAAAGCTTCCCAGATCCCTCCCATTAAGTGTACAAGTCCTGCCATAATTTGCCTTCCAAAACGCCACACCTCATTTCCCTAAATTATATTCTCTCTGTCATTCTTCGTCCCATCTGTTCAAGGTCCCGTTGTACTCTGAGAAACTTCTTCACTCTTCATTACACCATCACCTTTGGTGTCATCTGCAAACTTATTAACCATGTCTCCTATTTTCACATCCAAATCATTTATGTAAATGATAAAAAAACCCGATCCTTGAAGCACACCATTGCTCACAGGCCTCCAATCTGAAAAGCAACCTCCCTGCCCATCACCACCCTCTATCTCCTACCTTCAAACCAATTTTTTATTCAAATGGCTAGCTGCCTTTGAATTCCATTTGATGTAATCTTGCTAACTAGTCTACCATGTGGAACCTTGTCGAAGGCCTTGTGAAAGTCCATGTGGGCATCCATCACTCAGCCTCCATCTATCTTCTTGGTCACGTCTTCAAAAAAATTCACTAAGATTTGAGCGATATGAGTTCCCACGCACAAACTCATACTGACTGTCCTTTAATCAGTCCTTGCCTTTCCGAATATGATATAACTGGTCTTTCAGAATTCCCTACAACAACTTACCTGCCATTGATGTGAAGCTCACCAGCCTGTAGTTCCTTGGCTTTTCTTTACAGGCTTTCTGAAATAATGGCGCAACATTCACCACCCTGTAGTCATCTGTCACCTCACCTGGTGGCTGTCGATGACAAAATTATCTCTGCTCGGGGCCCTGCAATTTCTTCCCTAGCTTCTCTCAATGTCCTAGATACATTTAGATAAATCCCCAGGATGTGATTATCTTTATGCATTTTAAGACCTCCAGCACCTCCTGATCCACAATGTGGACTCTTTTCAAGACATCGCTGTTTATTTCCTCGTGCTCCCTAGTTTCCATGTCTTTTTCCATGGTAAATACTGATGGAAAATATTCGTTTAGAATCTCCTCTATCTCCAGTGGTTCCAAACATAGATGGCTTATTGACCTTTAAGGAGCCCTGTTCTCAAACCGTATCCCATTGATCACCAAGCTTCTCTATTTTCACCTACAAAGCAATACCTAGACCTTTTCTGTTAAACCCCCCACTGCTACCAAATCTTCATCTGCTTGGCTTTGCTAACTTTAGATTTGATATTTCTAGTTCACTTGGTTCTGGCCTCTAAGGTTGTATTCATCCTGAACACACATTATCCAGACTTGCAATCACCACTTGCCAAGCTGCTAACCAATCTTTAACTTATATTTACTTCCTGATGTGCTAGTTTTTACATTCCATCAGAGTTGCTCATTTCTATTCTTCCAACTCTAATTCTCCAAGAGCAGGCTGTGAGACAGAATTAGTTAATGACCTCATAGTGAAGCTACCCCAAGACAGCAATGATCATAACATTTAATTTCACATTCAGTTTGAAATATAGAAGAATAGATAAAAGTCTAGTAAATTCAGGCCAATTATGAGTGCAGCAAGACCGAATTGACAAAAGTTAACCAGGAAATTAAGGATTAGGTCAGTAGAGGTGCAACAGCAGATGTTTCCAGACAGTTTAGAATGGCTAAAAAATGTACATTCCAGTGATTTTAAAAAAAGCTCTGAAGGAAGTCTTCACTATCTGTGCTGACCATGCAAGGTAAGTAGAGTATCAAATTGAAAGAAAAATCATACAATTCCACAAAGGTTAGCGACTGGTTGGAAATTAGATTGCAAAGAGTATCAAAAATGACTGAAAGATTAAGAAAGTAAGAGAAGTCCTCATACAAGAGAAAGCCAAGTTTTAAAAAAAAAACATTTCTTTAAGTATTTCAAATGGAACAGAGTAAGTAAAAATAAGTGGCTGCCGTTAACTGATGGAATGGTACAGGGGTCAGTGCTGGGGTGATAAGTCAGAGCACAGCTGGAAAACTGCACAATTTTGGGATCCCTTCTCTAGGGACAGATGTGTTGGCATTGAGGCAGTCTCAACATTCCTGAAGAAGGGCCTGTGCCCGAAACGTCGAATCTCCTGTTCCCTGGATGCTGCCTGACCTGCTGTGCTGTTCCAGCAATAAAGTTTCAACTTTGATCTCCAGCATCTGCAGACCTCACTTTCTCCTCGCAGTCTCAACAGTCTCAGGCAATCCTGCCTGAGGCGGGAATTGAACCCAGGTCTCTGGTGCTGTGAGGCAGCAGTGCTAACCACTGTGCCGCCGTGCCAATTGAGGAACAGAAAGTATTATTTCAGAGTGAGGAGTCAGATAAAGGCGAGGATTTTTTTAACGATTGATTCCAGGTTTGGAAGGATTGCCTTATCAGAAGAGATTGAGTAAGTTGGTGTACTTGATAGTGTTTAGAAGAATGGGAGGTGACTTTATTTGAACATACAGGATTCTAAGGTGGTTGGCAGGGTGGATTTTGAGGTTTCCTATCATCGGCGAATTAGATTAGATTAGATTACTACAATGTGGAAACAGGCCCTTCGGCACAACAAGTCCACACCGATCCTCCGAAGAGCAACCCACCCAGACCCATTCCCCTACATTTACCACTGGCAATTTAGCATGGCCAATTCACCTAACCTGCACATTTCTCCGGAGCACCCGGAGGAAACCCACGCAGACACGGGAAGAATGTGCAAACTCCACACAGACAGTTGCCTGAGGCGGGAATTGAACCCGGGTCTCTAGCGCTGTGAGGCAGCAGTGCTAGCCACTGTGCCAATTGAGGAACAGAAAGTATTATTTCAGAGTGAGGAGTCAGATAAAGGCGAGGATTTTTTTAACGATTGTGAATCTGTGGATTCCTTGCAGCTGAGGGCTCTTGAGGCTGACAGACAAATTTTTAATCATTAAGGGAATTGAAGGTTATCATGGTAAAATGAAAGTGGAGTTGTGGACTACTCAACCAGTCAAGATATCATTGGTGAAATATACTCAATACGGCAAATGGCCTACTTCTCTTTTGTCTCTATGGTCATCCAGGAATTATGATTTGGAGATGCCAGTGTTGGACTGGGGTGTACAAAGTTAAATATCACACAACACCAGGTTATAGTACAATAGTGACACAGGCCAGGATTTTACAATGGCCAAATATTCGTTTCTGCAGTGTGGGTGGGAACTCTGTATCCTTCCTTGTGGAATCCTTAAAGTAACTAAACCTTAGAGAGGAGAAAGATTTTTTAAAAAAGGCTTTTTTTTTTTGCAGAGATGATGGTTTGTGTATGGAATGAACTTCCAGAGGAAGTATTGGATGCAGGTACAGTTAAAATGTTTAAAAGACATTTAGACAAGTACATGAATAAAAAAATGTGTAGAAGGAATTGAGCCAAATACAGGCAAGTGGGACTAGTTTAGTTTGGAATAATGGCTGGCATAGACTGGCTGCACTGAAGGGTCTGTTTCCATGCTGTATGACTCTAAGACTCTGACTCTAAGGTTTATTTGGAAGGACTAGCTTTCGGAGCACTGTTCCTTTAGGTGGTTGTGGAGTACAAGGTCATAAGACACAGTATTTATAGCAAAAGTTTAGTGTGATGTAACTGAAATTATATATTGAAAAAGACCTGGATTGTTTAAGTCTCTCCTCTTTCAGAGTGAACATTTCGGTTTCAGTTCTTTATGCAAATCGCAGAACTTTTTTAAAATTACATTCTCAAGTAAACTTTAACAACTGGTGTCATGTCGGCCAAGATAATGCATTTAAGATGTGAGGTGTTCTGTGTGAGACTGTCTGTGCCACAATGTTCAGACTGATTCTAATCTAAAAAACGGATTTACAGAATCTTACATGGATTCATGCAGTCTTTGAGCAAAATACGATGTAATTCTGCAAGCACAAATTCACCCCACAAACTTGTACATGTGTGTGCATGTGGATGTGTGAAGGAGGGGTGTGGTTATGAGTGTCTGCGAGAGTGTGTATGTATGTGTGTGAGTATAAAGGGGTATAAGCTTGTGAGAGGGTGTGTATGAGAGAGTGTTTGTGTATGAGAGAGGGTCT
The DNA here is from genome assembly GCF_037043375.1 of Chiloscyllium plagiosum. Classification (NCBI taxonomy): domain Eukaryota; kingdom Metazoa; phylum Chordata; class Chondrichthyes; order Orectolobiformes; family Hemiscylliidae; genus Chiloscyllium; species Chiloscyllium plagiosum. The sequence continues at coordinate 117,781,485 of NW_028270141.1, read as the reverse complement.
GCATGGGTGTATGGATCTCTGTGTGTCTGTCTGTCTGGCTATGTGTCTGTGTAGTGCAGTGGGGTCACCTGTAGTGTGACGTGAACCCAAGTTCCCGATTGAGGCCATCCCCATGGGTACAAAACTTGGCTATTAGCCTATGCTTGGCCACTTTGCATTGTTGCCTGTCCTGAAGTCTGTCTTGGAGGACCTAAAGGGCAGAGGTCAAATTTCCGGACCGCTGAAGTGCCCTCCAACTAAGAGGGAACACTCCTGTCAGTTGATTGTTGTGCAGTGTCCATTCATCCGTTGCCGTAGCCTCTGCTCGGTCACGCCAATGTACCACAGAAGTGTTCACTTCTGCTCGCCACATTACCAAAAGGATGTGGATGCTTTGGAGGGGGTGCAGAGGAGGTTCACCAGGATGTTGTCTGGTATGGAGGGCACTAGCTATGAAGAGAGGTTGAATAGATTAGGATTATTTTCATTAGAAAGTTGGAGGTTGAGCGGGGAACCTGATTGAGGTCTACAAAATTATGAGAGGTATAGATAGAGTAGATAGCAAGAACCTTTTTCCCATAGTGCGGAACTCAATTACTAGGTGTCACGAGTTCAAAGTGAGAGGGGAAAGGTTCAGCTGAGATATGCGTGGAAAGTTCTTTACACACAGGGTGGTGAGAACCTGGAACATGTTACCAGCGAAGGTGGTAGGAGTGGGAACAATGGCATCATTTAAGATGTATCTAGACAGACACATGAATGGACAGGGAGCAAAGGGATACAGATCTTTAGAAAATAGACAGCAGGTTTGGATAGAGGATTTGGATAGGCGCAGGCTTGGACGGCCGAAGGGCCTGTTACTGTGCTGTAATCTTATATCTCTACTTTCAACTTTACAATGAAATGGTGATCATTGATAAAGTTGAGGAAGGTAGTTGTGCTGAGGACTCTACCCTGAGGAACTCCTATAGTGATATCTGAGCCTAGGATGATTGGTCTCTAACAAACACCACCATTAATGTTTATGCTGTGTATGTATGACTCCATCCAGTGGACAGTTTCATGATGTCGTTGACTTCAATTTTTCTAGGCCTGATTGGTACCTCACTCATTCAAATGTGGCGTTAATGTCAAGGGGCAATTATTCTCACTTTAATATATTTGTTCCATTGTTACTAACAAAGTCAGGAGCCATATAGCTCTGGTGGAACTAAGCTGACTATCAGTGAGAAGGTTGTTGCTGTATATCACTGATGCTCTCTGCCACTTTGAGTCTAGATGTGTTGGTTTTCAGCCATATTGAGATTGTCCTACTTTTTGTAGACAAGATGTACTTTAGTAATTTTATATATTATCAGGTAGGTGGCAATGCAATAAGTAAACTAGGTTTTTGGCAAGTTCTGGAGCACAAGTTAGTATCACAGGATCGTTGTCAGGACCTATAGTTTTTTGCTGTATCATTGCCTTCATCCAACTTGATTCACTTCATTTGATATTGAAAAAGATTGAAGACTGACGTCTGTGATGCTGGCTACATTGAGGAAGCCATTTGACACTTCTGGCTGATTGTAAGAAAGTCTTTAACTTCATCTTTTGTCCTGATCCAATCAGTCTGTTCTGCGGCAAACTGCATTCTATGACTTTTGCAACTTTAAGGAATCTTACGGTGGGGTACTGACTCATTGGCTGAGGTATAGGGAGACAGTAGGTTTATAATCAACATGTTTGATGTGGTCATGAGGTGGTCTGAGTTAAAAATTGAGAACTTGTGGTGCATAACTCTTCTCACTGTATAACACTGTGTTGACATCTCTGCTGGGTGTGCCCTGCTGTTTGGAAAGTTCATAGCTTGGGAAGATGGTAGGGTCTGGTAAGGTATGATTTAACGAGTATTACTATGTAAGACTATTGCTTTCTAATGTGAGATGTTTCACCAATTCGAACTCTGAGTTTTGCAGGGTCAGCGAGACTGAGTGTGTCATTATTGTTTCAATGCCTCAGTTGATGTCAAGTGGTCTATTAGATTTGTTTGCTTTTAGTTTTTTTATAACATCATGGTATAACGAGTCGTTTCTAGACCATTTCAGGGGGCAATAGTTGCTGTGGGTTTGGAGTCAAATGTAAGCTAGACTAGCTTAGAATAGTAGATTGCTTTCCACAAAGGACATTAATAAACTAGATGGGTTTTAACTATAATTGCTGGTAGTTTCATTGTCATAATTACTAAGCTTTCACTTCTAGCTTTATTAATTCATTGAATTTCAATAGGCTGAGTTTCTGAATTGCTACTGTGCTACCATGTCCCTCTGGATAACGTAATGGAGGTGAAAACTCTTGAATCTTTCAAGAAGCAATTGAATGATTTTTTTTGAGCTCTAAGGATTTTAAACCTCTTTCTTGATGCATGTACCAGGATAAATCAAATAAGTGTTTCTAATGTTGTGATTTTATACAAAGTTTTGAACTCTTCAAATCGAATGACTTGTGTTGATAATAACACCTTTGTACTTTGAGACGTCCGAAGGCAGCTGAGGTGGTGATGTTGTAATGTCAGAAGTACAGCAGTTTGCCACAGCAAGCGCTCTTAATTAGCAATGCCATAGTCAGGTCATCTATTTTAATTATGTTGATTGTTAGAGAAATAATTGGCCAGAATAGTTGGGATAAGTCCCTTTTTTATTCTTTTTAGTGCAATGTGGGCATCGCTGGCTAGCTAGTATTTATTGCCTGTCCCGAGTCGCCCTTGAGAATGTGGTGCTGAGCTGCCTTAAACTGCTGCAGTCCACCTGCTGTGGGTTGATCAATAATGCCATTAGGGAGAGAATTTCAGGATTTTAACCGAGTAACAGTGAAGGAACAGTGATATATTTCCAAGTCAGGGTGGTGAGTGGTTTGGAGGGGAACTTGAAAGTGGTGGTCTTCCCATTTATCTGTTGCACTTGTTCTTCTCGTTGGAAGTGGTCGTGGCTTTGGAAGGTGTTATCTGAAGATCTTTAGTGAATTTCTTAGTGCATCTTATAGATAGTGTGCATTGCTGGTATTGAGTATCACTGGTGGAGGGAGTAGATACTTTAGGAAGTAGTGCCAATCAAATGGAATACTTTGTCCTTGATGGTATCAAGCTTCTTGAGAGTTGCTGGGGCTGCACTCGTCCAGACAAGTGGGGAGTATTCTATCACACTCCTGACTTGTGTTTTGGAGTTGATGGACAGGCTTTCGGAAGGTGAATTTCTCCAGTATTCCTAGCCTCTGACCATCTCTTGTAACCACTGCGTTTATGTGTGAGTCCAGTTAAGTTTCTGATCAGTGCTAACTCCCAGGATGTTGACAGGGAGGGATTCAATGTTACGACATAGGGGTAAACTCCTCTGCTAATTTAAAGCCGACAGACAGAAGTTCACCTCATGCTGTATTCTGTTAGATTTCGACAGGCAAAGAACTATCCCAGATTTTACTATTTAAAGTAAAAATTAGCAACTTTATTCTTCAAGTCCAACAGAAAATATAAAAACCACTATTTACAACTCCTTTCTCTTAAACCTATCTTTTACCTCCCACTCTACGATCCACTAAAAAACCCCAATTAAGATTTACAAAAATAATTATATTTCAAAACCAGATGGCTTGGCCGGTTTTTTTCCTCGTCTCGGTTTTCCTCGTCTCGGTTTTCCTCGTCTCGGTTTTCCTCGTCTCGGTTTTCCTCGTCTCGGTTTTCCTCGTCTCGGTTTTCCTCGTCTCGGTTTTCCTCGTCTCGGTTTTCCTCGTCTCGGTTTTCCTCGTCTCGGTTTTCCTCGTCTCGGTTTTCCTCGTCTCGGTTTTCCTCGTCTCGGTTTTCCTCGTCTCGGTTTTCCTCGTCTCGGTTTTCCTCCTCTGTAGGTTTTCCTAGGTTGTCTCTTCTGCACAACCTTTCTTATGGACAGGTACCTTTCAGAGAGCTATTTGGCTAGCAGTTTATACTTGTTGGTCTTCTTGGCATTTCTCCCCCTAACTGTTCAAAATGTCCGATTTTATACCCCAAAACATCAGATCATTTCATTTGTTTGATGTAATCAAAACACTAAATTCAAATTCGATTGGATTTTGGTATCTGGGGCATAATTTAAATTGGCCATATTTGAATTTGTTTTTGTTCCATGGCAGCACAACTCCAGCTATTTTATTCAACCAAATGTTGCATTTTTACCTTGTTCAGCACTCCGTGCTTTTGGTCAGTTCTTGCTAGCTTCCTCTCTCTCGTAAAAGTACAATACACAGCTGCACCATCATAACATCAGTAATGGGAACACCATTGAATGTGAAGGTGCGGTGTTTAGATTTTCCCTTGTTGTTGATGGTCATAGCCTGGCATTTGTGTGACGTAAATGTTACTTGTCAGCCCAAACTTGGATATTGAATAGAACTTATTACATTTGAACGTGGACTGCTTCAGTGTCTGAATTGTCACAAACAGTGCTGAACATTGTGCAATCATCAGCAAATGTCCCCACTTCTGATCTTTTGATGGAGGGAAGGTCACTGCTGAAGCAGCTTAGGATGGTTAAACCTAGGACACTACCCTGAGGAACTCCTGCAGAGATGTCATAGAATTGCAATGACTGACCTCCAACACCCACGACCATCTTCTGATTTATCAGGTATGACTAACCACAGGAGAGTTTGGCTTCAATACCCATTTCAGTATTGGTAGGGCTCCTTGATGCCACAAGGGCTGTCACTCTTGCCCATCCCTGTGGAATTCAGCTCTTTTGTCCATGTTTGAATCAAGGCTGTAATGAGGTCAGGAGCTGAGTGGCCCTGGTGAAACCCAAATTGGGCATCACTGAGCAGGTGCTACTTGATACCACTGTTAATGTTACCTTGCATCACTTTATTGATGGTCAAGAGTTGACTGATTGGGCGGTTTTGGCCGGGTTGGATTTGTCCTGCTTTTTATGTATAGGATGTACTTGGGCAATTTTCCACATTTGTCTGGTAGATGCCAGTGTTGTAACCATACTGGAAAGCATCCAGGGAACAGGAGATTCGACGTTTCGGGCACAGGCCCTTCTTCAGGAATGAGCAGAGAGTGTTCAGCAGGAGAAGATAAAAGGTAGGGAGGAGGGACTTGGAGGAGGGGAGTTGGAAATGTGATAGGTGGAAAGAGGTCAAGGTGAGGGTGATAGGTCGGAGTAGGGTGGAGGCGGAGAGGTCAAGAAGAAGACTGCAGGTCAGGAAGGCGGTGCCGGGCTGGAAGGATCCGGCTGAGACAAGGTGGGGGGAGGGGGGATGAAGAAACTGGTGAAGTCCAAGTTCATCCCCTGCGGTTGGAGGGTTCCCAGTCGGAAGATAAGACGCTCCTCCTCCGACCGTCGGGTTGTTGTGGTTTGGCGGTGGATGAGTCCAATGACCTGCATATCCTCGGTGGAGTGGGAGGGGGAGTTGAAATGCTGTGCCACAGGTTGGTTGGGTTGGTTCGTCCGGGTGCCCCAGAGGTGCTCCCTGAATCGCTCCGCAAGTAGGCGGCCTGTCTCCCCAATATAGAGGAGGCCACACCGGCTGCAGCGGATGCAGTAGATGATGTGGGTGGAGGTGCAGGTGAATCTGTGGCGGATATGGAAGTTTCCCTTGGGGCCTTGGAGAGAAGTGAGGGGGGAGGTGTGGGCGCAAGTGTTGCACCTCCTGCGGTTGCAAGGGAAGGTGCCGGGAGTGGTGGTTGGGTCGGTGGGGGGTGTGGATCTGACAAGGGAGTCGCGGAGGGAGTGGTCTCTACGGAAAGCTGATAGGGGAGGGGAGGGAAATATATCCTTGGTGCTGGGGTCTGTTTGGAGGTGGCGGAAGTGACGGCGGATGATGCGCTGTACATGGAGATTGGTGGGGTGGTAGGTGAGGACCAGTGGGGTTCTGTCCTGGTGGCGGTTGGAGGGGCGGGGCTCAAGGGCGGAGGAGCGGGAAGTGGAGGAGATGCGGTGGAGGGCACCGTCGACCACGTCGGGGGGGAAATTGCGGTCCTTGAAGAAGGAGGCCATCTGTGTTGTACGTATTTTGAACTGGTCCTCCTGGGAGCAGATGCGGCGGAGACGAAGGAATTGGGAGAATGGGATGGCGTTTTTACAGGGGGCAGGATGGGAGGAGGTGTAGTCCAGGTAGCTGTGGGAGTCGGTAGGTTTGTAGTAGATGTCCGTGTTGATTCGGTCGCCTGAGATAGAAACAGAAAGGTCTAGGAAGGGGAGGGAGGAGTCCGAGACTGTCCAGGTGAATTTGAGGTCGGGGTGGAAGGTGTTGGTGTAGTGGATGAACTGTTCAACCTCCTCGTGGGAGCACGAGGTAGCGCCGATACAGTCATCAATGTAGCGAAGAAAAAGATGGGGGGTGGGGCCAGTGTAGTTGCGGAAGATGGATTGTTCCACATACCCTACGAAGAGGCAGGCATAGCTGGGGCCCATGCGGGTGCACATGGCTACTCCTTTTGTTTGGAGAAAGTGGGAGGATTGGAAAGAAAAGTTGTTCAGGGTGAGGACCAGTTCGGTCAGTCGAAGGAGGGTGTCGGTGGAAGGGTACTGGGTGGGAGTAGCCATGGGCACCCGCATGGGCCCCAGCTATGCCTGCCTCTTCGTAGGGTATGTGGAACAATCCATCTTCCGCAACTACACTGGCCCCACCCCCCATCTTTTTCTTCGCTACATTGATGACTGTATCGGCGCTACCTCGTGCTCCCACGAGGAGGTTGAACAGTTCATCCACTACACCAACACCTTCCACCCCGACCTCAAATTCACCTGGACAGTCTCGGACTCCTCCCTCCCCTTCCTAGACCTTTCTGTTTCTATCTCAGGCGACCGAATCAACACGGACATCTACTACAAACCTACCGACTCCCACAGCTACCTGGACTACACCTCCTCCCATCCTGCCCCCTGTAAAAACGCCATCCCATTCTCCCAATTCCTTCGTCTCCGCCGCATCTGCTCCCAGGAGGACCAGTTCAAAATACGTACAACACAGATGGCCTCCTTCTTCAAGGACCGCAATTTCCCCCCCGACGTGGTCGACGGTGCCCTCCACCGCATCTCCTCCACTTCCCGCTCCTCCGCCCTTGAGCCCCGCCCCTCCAACCGCCACCAGGACAGAACCCCACTGGTCCTCACCTACCACCCCACCAATCTCCATGTACAGCGCATCATCCGCCGTCACTTCCGCCACCTCCAAACAGACCCCAGCACCAAGGATATATTTCCCTCCCCTCCCCTATCAGCTTTCCGTAGAGACCACTCCCTCCGCGACTCCCTTGTCAGATCCACACCCCCCACCGACCCAACCACCACTCCCGGCACCTTCCCTTGCAACCGCAGGAGGTGCAACACTTGCGCCCACACCTCCCCCCTCACTTCTCTCCAAGGCCCCAAGGGAAACTTCCATATCCGCCACAGATTCACCTGCACCTCCACCCACATCATCTACTGCATCCGCTGCAGCCGGTGTGGCCTCCTCTATATTGGGGAGACAGGCCGCCTACTTGCGGAGCGATTCAGGGAGCACCTCTGGGCCACCCGGACGAACCAACCCAACCAACCTGTGGCACAGCATTTCAACTCCCCCTCCCACTCCACCGAGGATATGCAGGTCATTGGACTCATCCACCGCCAAACCACAACAACCCGACGGTCGGAGGAGGAGCGTCTTATCTTCCGACTGGGAACCCTCCAACCGCAGGGGATGAACTTGGACTTCACCAGTTTCTTCATCCCCCCTCCCCCCACCTTGTCTCAGCCGGATCCTTCCAGCCCGGCACCGCCTTCCTGACCTGCAGTCTTCTTCTTGACCTCTCCGCCTCCACCCTACTCCGACCTATCACCCTCACCTTGACCTCTTTCCACCTATCACATTTCCAACTCCCCTCCTCCAAGTCCCTCCTCCCTACCTTTTATCTTCTCCTGCTGAACACTCTCTGCTCATTCCTGAAGAAGGGCCTGTGCCCGAAACGTCGAATCTCCTGTTCCCTGGATGCTGCCTGACCTGCTGTGCTGTTCCAGCAATAAAGTTTCAACTTTGATCTCCAGCATCTGCAGACCTCACTTTCTCCACCATACTGGAAAGCCAGGTTAGGGGAACGGCAAGTTCTGGAGCACACACCTTCGGTACTGATGCCGGAGTGTTGTCAGAGCGCATAGCTATTGCAGTCTCTAGTGCCTCCAACTGTTTCTTGATATCATGTAGAGTGAATCGAATTTGCTGAAGACTGATATCAGTAATGCTGGGGTCCACTGGAGGAGGCCAAGATGGATTATGCACTTGGCACTTAGACAATAGACAATAGACGCAGGAGTAGGCCATTCAGCCCTTCGAGCCTGCACCGCCATTCAATATAATCATGGCTGATCATTCCTAATCAGTATCCTGTTCCTGCCTTATCTCCATAACCCTTGATTCCACTATCTTTGAGAGCTCTATCCAACTCCTTCTTAAATGAATCTGCCTGTGGCAGAGCATTCCACACAGCCACCACTCTCTGGGTGAAGAAGTTTCGCCTGAGCTCTGTCCTAAATGGTCTACCCCGTATTTTTAAGCTGTGTCCTCTGGTTTGGCACTCACCCATCAGTGGAAATATGTTTCCTACTGCCAGAGTGTCCAATCCTTTCATAATCTTCTACGTCTCAATCAGATCCCCTCTCAATCTTCGAAACTCAAGGGTATACAAGCCCAGTCGCTTCAGTCTTTCAGTGTATGGTAATCCTGCCATTCCAGGAATTGACCTCGTGAACCTACGCTGCACTCCCTCAATAGCCAGAATGTCTTTTCTCAAATTTGGAGACCAGAACTGCACACAGTACTCCAGGTGTGGTCTCACCAGGGCCCTGTACAGCTGCAGAAGCACCTCTTTGCTTCTATACTCAATTCCTCTTGTTATGAAGGCCAGCATGCTATTAGCCTTCTTCACTACCTGCTGTACCTGCATGCTTGCTTTCATTGACTGGTGTACAAGAACACCCAGATCTCTCTGTACTGCCCCTTTACATAAATTGATTCCATTGAGGTAGTAGTCTGCCTTCCTGTTCTTGCTACCAAAGTGGATAACCATACATTTATCCACATTAAACTGCATCTGCCATGCATCTGCCCACTCACCTAATTTGTCCAGGTCACCCTGTAATCTCCTAACATCCTCATCACTTTTCACCCTGCCACCCAGCTTTGTATTATCAGCAAATTTGCTAATGTTATTGCTGATACCATCTTCTATATCATTAACATATATTGTAAAAAGCTGTGGTCCCAGCACGGATCCCTGCGGTACCCCACTGGTCACTGCCTGCCATTCCGAAATGGAGCCGTTTATCACTACCCTCTGTTTCCTATTAGCCAACCAATTTTCAATCCAATCTAGTACTTTGACCCCAATACCATGCACCCTAATTTTACTCACTAACCTCCTGTGTGGGACTTTATCAAAAGCTTTCTGAAAGTCCAGGTACACTACATCTACTGGATTTTCCTCGTCCAACTTCATAGTTACATCCTCAAAAAATTCAAGAAGATCAGTCAAGCATGATTTCCCCTTCATAAATCCATGCTGACTCTGTCCTATCCTGTTACTACTATCCAGATGTGCAGTAATTTCATCCTTTATAATAGACTCCAGCATCTTTCCCACCACTGAGGTCAGACTAACTGGTCTATAATTACCTGCTTTCTCTCGCCCACCTTTCTTAAAAAGTGGTATAACATTTGCCACCCTCCAATCCTCAGGAACCGACCCCGAATCTATTGAACTCTGGAAAATAATCACCAACGCATCCACGATTTCCCGAGCCACCTCCTTCAGTACCCTGGGATGCAGACCATCAGGCCCCGGAGACTTATCAACCTTCAGACCTAACAGCTTCTCCAACACCAAATCCTGGCAAATATAAATTCCCTTAAGTTCAGGTCCTTCAGCCACTGTTAGATTAGATTAGCTTACAGTGTGGAAACAGGCCCTTCGGCCCAACAAGTCCACACCGACCCGCCGAAGCGAAACCCACCCATACCCCTACATTTACCCCTTACCTAGCACTACGGGCAATTTAGTATGGCCAATTCACCTGACCCTGCACATCTTTGTGATGTGGGAGGAAACCGGAGCACCCGGAGGAAACCCACGCAGACACGGGGAGAACGTGCAAACTCCACACAGTCAGTCGCCTGAGGCGGGAATTGAACCCGGGTCTCTGGCGCTGTGAGGCAGCAGTGCTAACCACTGTGCCACCGTGTTACCTCCGGGAGATTGCTTGTGTCTTCCCAAGTGAACACAGATCTGAAGTACCCATTTAATTCCTCTGCCATTTCTTTGTCCCTAGTAATATATTCCCCTGTTTCTGTCTTCAAGGGCCCAATTTTTGTCCTAACCATTTTTTTGCCTTGCACATACCTAAAAAAGCTTTTACTATCCTCCTTAATATTCTTGGCCAGTTTACTTTCGTACCTCATTTTTCCTCTGCGTATTTCCTTCTTAGTAATCCTCTGTTGCTCTTTAAAAGCTTCCCAGTCCTCAGTTTTCCCACTTATCTTAGCTATGTTATACTTTTTCTCTTTTAACTTTATATGTTTCTTTACTTCCCTCGTCAGCCACGGCCGCCCATGCCTCCTCCTGAGATCTTTCTTCCTTTTAGGAATGAACTGATCCTGCAACTTCTGCATTATACACAGAAATATCCGCCATTGTTCCTCCACGGTCATCCCTGCTAAGGTATTGCACCATTGAACTTTGGCCAGCTCCTCCCTCATAGCTCCATAATTCCCTTTATTCAACAGAAGTACTGTCACTTCCGACTGTACCCTCTCCCTCTCAAATTGCAGATTGAAGCTTATTGTATTATGGTCACTACTTCCCAATGGCTCCTTCACTTCGAGGTCTCTGACCAATTCTGGTTCGTTACACAATACCAGATCCAGAATTGCCTTCTCCCTGGTCGGCTCCAGCACCAGCTGCTCTAAGAATCCATCTCTGAGGCACTCCACAAAGTCTCTTTCTTTCTTTCTTGTGGCCCAATACCATCCTGGCTGAAGATTGCTGTGAAAGCTTCAGCGTTATCTTTTTGCACTGATGTGCTGTTTTCTTCCGTCGTTGAGGATGGGAATATTTGTGGAGCCACTGCTTCTGGTGAGTTGTTTAATTGTTCCCCACCATTCACAAGTGGATGTGGCAAACTGCGCAGTTTACATCTGATCTGTTGTGTTGTGAGATCGTTTAGTCTGTTTATCGCATGCTGCTTATGCTATTTGGCTTGCAAGTTGTCCTGCTTAGTGGCTTTACCAGATTGACACCTCATCTTCAGGTTTGCCTGGTACTGCTCCTGGCATGCCCTCCTGCACTTTCTGTTGAATCAGGGTTGCTTCGCTGGTTTGATGGGGGATATGCTAGGCCATGAGTTTTCAGATTGTGCTGGAGTACAATTCTGCTGCTTACAACCCACAGTGCCTCATGGATGCCTGATCTTGAGGTGGTAGATCTGTTCAAAGTCTGTCCCATTTAGCTACATAGCATGATGGATGTTATTCTCAATGTGAAGGTGGGACTTTGCTTCCACAAGGACTGTGTGGTGATCATTCTTACTGATACTGGCATGGGCAGATGCATCTGCAGCTGGCAGATTAGCAAGGATGAGGTCAAGTATGTTTTTCCTTCTTGTTGGTTTCTTCACCACCTGCTGCAGACCTAGTCTAGCAGCAATATTCTTTAGGATCCGACCAACTTGAGTAGTGGTACTGCTGTTGAGCCACTCTTGGTAGTGAACACTGGAATCCCCCACCCAGAGTATATTTTGTGCCCTTGCCATTCTCAGTGTTTATCCTGAAGCCATGAGACTTCATGGGGTCCAGAATCAATGTTGAGGATTCCCAGAGTAACTCCCTCTTGACTGTATACCACTGTGTTGCCACCTCTGCTGGGTTTCTCCTGCCAGTGAGACAGGACACTCAAGATGGTGATGGTGGTGCCTGGGATGATTCCATGAGTGTGACTATGACAGGCTGTTGCTTGACTAGTCTGTGTGACTGTTCTCCCAGTTTTGGCACACATTATAGAGGAGGACTTTGCAGGGTTGACAGGGCTATATCTGCCATTGTCTTTTCCGGTACTTAGGTCGATGCTAGGTGATCCGTCTAGTTTCATTTCTTCGAGACTTTGTAGTGATTGGTACAACTGAATGGCTTGCTAGGCCATTTCAGAGGGCAACTGAGAGTCAACCGCATTGTTATGGGTCTGGAGTCTCAATTAGGCCAGATGATGTAAGAATGGCAGATTTCCTTCCCTGGAGAACAACAGTGAACCAGGTAGATTTTTCTGACAATTGACAATGGTTTCATGATCATTGTTAGATCCTCAAATCCAGATTTTTTTTTTATTGAATTCAAAATTCCACCATCTACTGTGGCAGGATTCAGACCTTGATTCCCAGAACATTAAATGGGTCTTTGGATTAATAGTCTACCGATAATACCATTAGGCCATTGCCTTCCCTTGAACCTTTGCATTATTTACCATATGTCCATTTGGGTCTCTGTGTATGACATGTCCATTTGAAAGATACCGTCTCTGACCTTGCTCCGATCAATACTGCAGTAGAATAGCAATCTAGCTTTTTATGCATTTTAAATCTCTGGAATGTGATTTGAGCCAAAAACGTTTTGATGCAGGCAAGAATGCTGCCAAATGAGCCATGGCTGACATAACCTCAAACTGTTGACATGAGAATGTGCTATTTGGCCAGCAGTGGGTAGGGTCAAAGAAAAGGTGCCATAGTAGAAAGAAAATATAGCAGCATAAGGACCCATAATTTAGTACGATGCAAAATATAGCTATGATTATTGCTGTCTTAAAATCTGCAGCTTTTGATATTTGTTAAAGGACATTTCTGTAGAAGGTGGATTTTAACTGTTCCTTCCTGGTGGAAGCAGGTTGACCTCCCATTTTAGATCCAATCTGAACTTGCTTTCTGTTGAAGTGACCTAAAAATCACCACCTCTGAAGCTAAAATTCTCAACAAAGTATCTGAGATCACAGGAAACAACCATTGATTAAAATCTGACATCCCAGCAAAACAATGGTGGCTTTAACTCTTGCATATGGAGAAATGTTTCATTTCTGGACTTTTTAATCTTGGGTGAAATTAGTAATCCAAATATGCAGAAGTTGTCAGCCAAACATTGCAATGATACTTCACTGCTCCAGAGTATTTGTAGCCCATGTGTTCAGATGTGTTGACAGTTTAGTATTTCATTGCTGGCATTATTGAGCAAGTCTATTCTAGTACAGTCAATAAAAAGACCATTAAAGTTTGCAATGCAAGTGTCTTTTTATGACATTGTTGGCAGACATTTCAATCTCATCATTTTAATGTAGTAGTGTGGTCTGTTGTGTTTTAATTTAAATGTGATGATTCTCTATTTCAAGGTGATTTATTGGTTTTTGTATTAAAGCTCAGTTTACTTTCAGGTATAAAGTGTACTATTTTTAAATGATACAACAAGTTGAAAGGTAAACTGTACCACCTTCCAACTTGTCTTTTGCACGTAGGTTGAAATTTAAATGATGAAACAAGTGTGTGTCTGCTCAGTAACAAATCCTGAGACAGAGAGAGGGAGCAAGGCAGGCAGAGTGAGGAAAAAGAAAATTTCAGAAAACTCTGAGCCCCAGAGGAGAGGCATTGAATCAGTTATCTGAATAATGAATTATCCAAACGAAATAGTGCCTGCCCAGCTTGTCGGATAATCGAGGTTCCTCTATATATGGGTTTTGCTGGTCAAGCTAGCATTTGTTGCCCATTTCTAATTACCTAGAGGACATTGGTCATTTTTAGACTATTAATTCTAGATTTTCATTGAATTCAAATTCAACCATTTGTCATGATGTGATTGAAACCCAGGCCCCTAGAAGATCTCTGGGTTAATAGTCTAGTGATAAAATCACCTAGGCAGAAGTGGGTACTGCAGATGCTGGAGATTAGAGTCAAGATTAGAGTGGTGCTGGAAAAGCATATCAGGTTAGAATTCCTGATGAAGGGTTTTTGCCTGAAACGTCGATTTGCCTGCTCCTTAGATGGTGCCTGACCTGCTGTGCTTTTCCAGCACTACTTTAATCTTAAGAAAATCAACTAGGGAAATCTGATAGTACTTAACAAGATGAACTCTCAACCTCATGAATAACCTGAGGTCAGAAGTTGTAATATATATTTTAAAAGTGCACTGGCAATAAGTTACTTCCTCTGACATATACAACAACTATGGAAAACCCCATTGACTTCCTGGGGGGTTACCATTGACCAGAAACCTAGCTGGGCTAGCTGTTCAAACATTTGTGGCTATGAGAACCCATCAGAGAGTGGGAATTCTACAGCATTTAATTCTCACCTGACTACTCAGGATCTCAAAAATTGTAATTTCTGGATTACCACTGGTGTCACTGAGTGTAAAAATAGGCAGGTAGAGCAAATGAATGTGTGTAAGAAGAGGGCTTTGTATTCATGCATCACTAAGTCGGTTTTTGGGAAATGTGCAACCTGTGCAAGTACCCTGAGGCATTTGCTCATGCTGTTGGGGTTTTAAAATAATTTGGCAGGGGAATAGTATATGTATTGTACGTGCGATAGTCGGATGGTGCATAAACAGATATAGAAGAAAAGCCAAGTCTTTGCAGGCAGAGCAGGTGTCTTCAAGTTTTAAGGGAGCTTGGCAAGGTTGAATTGTGTTTATTTAATGTGAAGAGCCTTGCAAGTTAGATGTGGTGAGGGTGCTGGTGGAGACACATGGAGCTATGTCATAACTGCCATCATGGAGACATAGCTCAGGGAGGGGTAGGACTGAAAGTTCAATATTTCAGCATATAAGTTCTTTGGGTGAGACAGAGTGTAGTGTAAAAGAGGAGGTGTTTCACAGTATTGATCAGAGAGTCAACGGCAATAAGGAAGGATATTTTGGAGCATGCTGTGTGTATTCTGAATTGGGAGGGAGGGTGCGATGAGCAGCCAGAGGACATCGTCCATGTTGGAACTAACAACATAGGCAGAAAGAGAGATGAAGGCCTGCAAAGGGAATTCAGTGAGTTGGGTAGGAAGTTGAAAAGCAGGACCTCTAGGATTGTATTCGCAGAATTACTGCATGTGCCACGGTATCGTGAAGACAGAAGTAGATAATACAATTAAGTATGTGGCTAAAGAGCTTTTTCTTGAAATTCACTGTGTGATGTGGGCATCGCTGGCTGGGCCAGAATTTATTGCCTGTGTAGTTGCCCTTTAAGAAGGTGGTGGTGATCTACCGTCTTGAAGCATTGCAATCCAACTACTGTTGTTTGATCCAAAATGCCATTTGGGAGAGAATTCCAGGATTCCAGCCCAGCGAGAGTGAAAGAGAGGCAATACATTTCCAAGTCAGGGTAGTAAGTGGCTTGGAGGAGAACTTGAAGGTGGAGTTGTATTCTCATATATCTGTTGCCCTTGTCCTTCTAAATAGAAGTGGTTGTAGGTTTGGAAGATGTTGTCTGAGGATCTTTGGTGAATTTCTGTAGTACATCTTGTTGATACTACACAGTGCTGCTGCTAAGCATCAATGGTAGAGGGAGTGAACACTTGTGGATGTAGTACTAATCAAGCGGACTGCTTTGTCCTGGATGGTGTCAAGCTTCTTGAGTGTTGTTGGGGCTGCACTCATGCAGGCAATTGGGGAGTATTCTATCACATTTCTGACTTGTGTCTTGTAGATGGACAGGCTTTTGGGAGTTAGGAGGTGAGTATTCCTAGCCTTCTAGCTATTTGAGGAGGGGATTCAGTTATCTGGATCATTAGAATCTCTTCTAGGGCAGGTGCCAAGAAGGACAAGTTACACCTAGACTGGAAGGGTACCAATACTTTTGCAGGGAGGTTTGCTTATGCCACTTGGGAGGATTTAAAATAGTTTGGCAGCGGAGCAGGAACCAGAGCTCTACATCATTATCTGGAGTGTTTCAGTAGAAGAGAGAGACTAAATCAACTAAATCTAGGAGGAAGAACATATAGAGCTGAAGATGTGTTGCCGGAAAAGCGCAGCAGGTCAGGCAGCATCCAAGGAACAGAAGAATCGACGTTTCGGGCATAAGCCCTTCAGGAATGAGGAAAGTATGTGAGGAAGAACATATAGAGCCAGATTAGTGAACACTGTGGGGCTCTTGCTCTGAAGTGTATTCATTTTAATGCAAGTTAATAACAGATAAGGCAGATGTGCTTAGAGAAAGTGAGGACTGCAGATGCTGGAGATCAGAGCTGAAAAATGTGTTGCTGGCTCCTCTACATTGGGGAGACAGGCCGTCTACTTGCGGAACGTTTCAGAGAACACCTCTGGGACACCCGCACCAACCAACCCAGCCGCTCTGTGGCTGAACACTTTAACTCCCTCTCCCACTCTGCCAAGGCATGCAGGTCCTTGGCCTTCTCCATCGCCAGACCATGGCAACACCGACGCCTGGAGGAAGAGCGCCTCATCTTCCACCTAGGAACCCTCCAACCACAAGGGATGAATGCAGATTTCTCCAGCTTCCTCATTTCCCCTCCCCCCACCTTATCTCAGTCCCAACCCTCTGACTCAGCACCGCCGTCTTGACCTGCAATCATCTTCCCGACCTCTCCACCTCCACCCCTTCTCCGGCCTATCAACCTCATCTTAACCTCCTTCCACCTATCGCATTCCCAACGCCCCTCCCCCAAGTCCCTCCTCCCTACCTTTTATCTTAGCCTACTTGGCACCCCTTCCTCATTCCTGAAGAAGGGCTTATGCCCGAAACGTTGATTCTCCTGCTCCTCGGATGCTGCCTGACCTGCTGCGCTTTTCCAGCAACACATTTTTCAGATGTGCTTAGAGCCTGGATTAGTACCTAGGACTACAATGTGATAGCCATTACAGAAACTAGGTTGAAAGGATGGCAGAATTGGCACTCCAAATTCCAGGGTTTGAATGTTTCAGGTGTGATTGAGAGAGATGTGAATGGAATGAAGGAATTGCATTATTGATTAAGGAGAGTCTTGCAGCTGCACTAAAAGAGGATATCTTGGAGGGCTCATCCAGCGAGGCAATCTGGGAAGAATTTCGGAATAAGAAAAGTGCAATCATTATGATGGGGTTATGCTATATGCCTCTCAATAGCAAGTAGAGATTAGAGGAACATATATGGAAGCAGATGATGGAAAGATGTAAAATAAAAACTGGGTTGAGATAGTGGTTGACTGGGGCTCCCTTAGTTTCAGGGACGTAAATGGGGCAGAATGTTTTAGGTGGGTCCAGGAGGGATTCTTGAAACAATATCTAGATAATCCAGTGAGGAAAGAGATCTCGTGTTGGGGAATGAGCCTGGCCAGGTGACAAAAGTTTCCAAGGGGCAGTGTTTTGGGAACAGTGATCAAAGTTTTGCATGTTTTAGAACAGTTATGGAAAAGGATATGGTCTTCAGATGAAGGTGCTAAATTGGGGAGAAGGTTAATTACAACAGTATTAGGCAGGAACTGGAAGAATTGGATCGGGGGCAGCTTTTTGAAGACAAATCTGCATATGACACGTGGGAATCTTTTAAAAACTCGTTGGCCAGCATTCAGGATCAGCATGTTCCTGTGAAGATGAAAGGTAAGGGTAACCAGGATTGGGCACCTTGGATGACAGGGAATAAAAGTTTTAAGTTAAAGAGAGAAAGGAAGCATATGTAATCTTCAGGGAATAAATCAAATCAACTTGAGGAACATAAAGGAAACAGAAAAATGAAATTAGGATTTATAGGATTGGCCATGAAAGGTCCTTGGCAGATTGGATTAGGAAAATCCCAACGCTTTTTATTTGTATATTAGAAGCAGGAGTGCGACTAGAAAACATTCAAGGAAGGTGGAGGGAATTTGTGTGGAGCGAGAGGATGTGGGTGACTTTCTTAATGAGTATTCCATATTGGCATTCCCCAAGGAGAAAGACTTGGATGATGGTATGTTTAGAGCGGAGTTTGTTGATACTAAATCATGAAGATATTAAGGAAGAGGAAGTGTTGGGTGTCTTGAAAAACATTGAAGTGGATAAATCCCCAAGCCCTGATGGGATCTATCCCAGGTTACGGAAGGAGGCAAGAAAGGAGATTGCTGGGGCCTTGACAGAGATCTTTGTATCCTTTCACCACAGGGTGAGATCCCCGAAAAGTAGAAAGTAGCCGATGTTATTCCTTTGTTCAAGAAGGGCAATAGGATAATCCAACAAATTATATGCCAGTGAGCCTTGCATCAGTGGTAGGGAAATTATGGGAGAAGACTCTAGGGACAAATTCACTTGCATTTGGTGAAGAAGAGTCTTATTCGGGATAGTCAGCATGGCTTTGTGTGGGGGAAAGTCGTGTCTCACAAACTTGGTTGAGTTTTTTAAAGAAATGACAAAGATGATTCAGGTTAAGGCAATGGATGGTGTCTATATGGACTTTATTAAAACATTTGGTGATGTTCCTTGTGATAGGCTGGTCCAGAAGATCAAATCACATAGAGTCCAAGGGGTGGTGATAGAGGATTGCTTTTCAGACTGAGGTCTGTGACCAGCAGTGTGCCACAAGAATTGGTGTTGGGTCCACTACTTTTTATCATTTACATAAATGATTTGGATGTGAACATAGGAGGTATGGTTAATAGGTTTGCAGATGACACCAACATTGAAGCTGTAATGGACAGTGAGGAAGGTTACCTCAAATTACAATGGGATATTGATCAGATGAGTCAGTGGGCTGAGAATTGGCTGTTGGAGATTAATTTTGATAAATGTGAGGTGCTGCATTTTGGTAAAGCAAATCAGAGCAGGACTTATACACTTAATGGTCAGATCTTAGGGTGTGTTAATGAACAAAGAGACCTTGGAGTGCAGGTTCATTGTTCCTTGAAAGCAGAGTCGCAGTGAAGAAAGCATTTGCCATGCTTTCCTTTATTGGTCATAACATTGAGTTGGGAGGTCATGTTGTGGCTGTACAGGAGATTGGTTTGGCCACTTTTGGAATTTTGCGTACAATTCTGGCCTCCTTCCTATTGGAAGAATGTTGTGAAACTTGAAAGGGTTCAGAAAAGATTTACAAGGATATTGCCAGGGCTGGAGGATTTCAGCTTGAGGAGGAAGTGAATAGGCTGGGGCTATTTTCCCTGAAGCATCAGAGACTGAGGGTTGACCCTACAGAGGTTTATAAAATCATGAGGGCATGAATAAGATAAACAGACAAGATCTTTTCCCTGGGGTAGGGGATTCAGAACTAGAGGGCATAGGTTTAGGGTAGGGGGAAAGGTATAAAAGGGATCTAAGGGGCAACTTTTTCACACAGTGGGTAGTGTGTGTATGGAATGAGCTGCCAGAAGAAGTGAGAGAGGTTCGTACAATTACAGCATTTAAAAAACATCTGAATGGGTATCTGAATAGGAAGGGTTTAGAGGGATATGGGCCAAGTGCTGACAAGTGGAACTAGATAAGGACAGGATATCTGGTCGGCATTGACGAGTTTGACCGAAGGGTCTGTTTCTATGCTGTGTATCTCTATGATTCTAATTCATTCTATATGACCAAATATTTTGCAGTAAATCAGAACTTAATTGAAAATATGTGCTAACAATCTAGGGATAGACTAAAAGTGAAATCAACGAACGGTTTAATTGTTGAGAAATATCTCACTTTTATATTTAGAAATTAGAGCTAAAATAGTTTCCAAAAATGACACAACCTGGTGACAATTACAGTGAAATTGTGTGCGTGCGTTCTGTAACTTATTGTAGTTCAGATGATAAGCAATATACTTGCAGTGGCTGGGAGAGGAGGTAGGTGTCAATTAAGTACTTCATAATTTTATAGTAAATGAACAAGAGCCAAGCTTTAATGATAGTTCCTTGAAGAGGTTAACAAGTATGGTTTCATTTGTCACGATGAAAGCTTCAGATTCTAAGCAAATTTGAAACTCCGGAAACCAAACAAGTTTAGTGTCAAAAGAAATTCCAGTTATTTAAGCTCAGTGCTTTTTTGGGGGGGCACTTGAAACCTGAACTGCATTCCAAGCACACATCACTTGCATTCTCAACCAGACCTGTTCCCAGTCCAGAGCGTCTCAAGAAATAGTCAAACTATGTAAATCCTTCTCAGGCGCCTCAGCTCCATGTCTTTATAACATTCAGTTTTAATTACCTATCCTCCTTCAACTTGGTATCAATGCTTCTCCACTATACTCTGGGAAATGTCTGACATATTGAAAATGTTAAAGCTGCTTTGTGAATACAGGTTCTTTTTGTGAAAACTGAAGTTATTTGAATTGATAGTCGGTTAACCACACGGTAAACTTGAAATGATATATCCAAGAAGAATTGGTGAAAGCGAGGGTGTTTAAAATGTTTTTTTTAATTTACCGTTAAAACCAGACTTTCAAAACATTAGAATAAAGTTCCACCATGCTGGGAAAGCTTAGCAAGGAATCACTGGACAAGTGCAATTTTAGAAATAAATATGCTACCCATATCCAATAAAGAGCAACAGAAAAATACTTTAAGTCATTGCATTCCTTTGATTCTGACTTTTGCCCTTTGCTTAGCTAAAGTTTTAAATATCTAAAATGTTCAAATGCTCAAAATTGGTTAATTCAGTTGGGGAAGCAGGCCATTTGCCCATCAAATCCACATCGAGCCTTTGAAGAGCAACCTGCCCACACCCACCCCTTTACTCTGTGTCTATAATTCTGCATTTCCCATGGCTAATTGATCTAGCCTGCAAATCCTTGGACATTGTGGATTGGCCATGCTAAAGTACCCACAACCTGCGCATCTTGTGGGAGGAAACCCACACAGACACAGGGAGGATCGACCCCGGGTCCCTGGTGCTGTGAGGCAGCAGTGCTAGTCACTGAGTAGCCTTTAATGCTCACTCTATCCTTAGTATGCTCTTGTATACTGATTTTGTATAAATTTCAGAGTTTTGAAATGCGAGCACATTAATTTAACTTCTGACTACAGTCTCCTTTTACTTCTACAGCAGGAGGGAATGGAAATACACAGCCATTTTGCCCAGTAATTAAAAATTGCAGATTGTTCTTTTACTTCCTTGTTCCATTGAGTGGCTGGCTTTCTTGCATCGCTGCAAACCCACATATTTTTAAGCTACATGTGGCTTCCAGACATTGCACAAGACGCTTGTAGGAGAGATAAGGTCAAATGACAAAAAGCCAGCCAGTACATGAAGAGTGCCGTTGCATTTCTTGAAAGACTGTGGATACTAATCATCCAGGGAAAAAGGTTCCTGGCAATTCATCTGCATGAGAGCATGTAAAGGAAAGTTGAGAGTAGTATTGAAAATGTAACTATGGCTGTCTTAAACGCTGCTAGCATTTTTGTTTTAAAATAAATAAATTATCCATTGCATTTTCTATGTTACTTTGATGTGTGTATACACCAAACTGATGGTGACAGTGTTCAGAAAAATACTTCAAGATTTACCTCTGAGGAAGGGTCACTGGACCTGAAACATTAACTTGGATTTCTCTCCACAGATGTCAGACCTACTGAGCTTTTCCAGCAATTTCTGTTTTTGTTTTTCTGTAATTGATGGACATTTATGTCATCTTGGTACTTCTTTGGAATTCTTTCTTAAAACTCCTTTCGGGGAGGATCCAAGATGGCGGTGATCTAGAAGTATCACTGTGCTGAGCTCCACACCGCAATGCAGGTAGGACAGAACCTCAACTCATCCTATCCAAGTCATTTTGGTAAATTAGGACTCGGGTAGAATCTGAGTCCTGTAACCTTACTTATGTTCGTTTTAGCTGTCTAGGGATGCCAAGGAAAAGAGCAAGTTCATCCAAGGCCAGGGCTGCGGCCCAATCCACAGGTCTGTGGACCTGATCACTTACCAGGCCTTGGTCTCAGAGCTTACCAAGTCTCGGAAGATGTTGGGGAAGCAGATCAAGGACAACCTGGCATTGAACTCTGCTATGCTGCAGAAGCATGAACAGCAGCTGGAAGACCTCAGGAAAAGGTCGAATGAGTTCGAACGCCAAATCACAGAGGTGGAAGCTGTGACTGACTCTTCTAATGACCAGATCCAGGCCCTGGAGACGCAGGTCTGTAATTTGCTTAACTAGGTTGATGATCTGGGCAACAGGGGCACAAGGAAGAATCTTTGTATTGTTGGTCTGCTGGAGGGGAAGGAAGGTGAGCAGCTAGTGGAATTTGAGGATTAGCTGCCGAAATTCATTAACTTGGAGGCTGGAATGGGAAGTCTGAAGATTGAAAGAGCTCACCGGGTCATGGCACGGAGGCCAGGTCTGGACCAGTGCCCTCTCCCTATCCTGGTGTGGTTCCATAATTATAGAGACAAGCAGAGAATCATGGAAGCTTCCAGAATCCAGGGGAAAAGATCCAAAGGCTTTAGTTTACGAGGGTTCCAGGATCATGTTTTTTCCGACTTCTCAGTGGCGGAATATGGGAAAGGAAATCCTGTGATGGCATCAAGAAACAATTGAGGGAGCTCTGGATCCAGTATTCTCTAAGGTACTCAGTGGTGCTTTGGATTCCTGTTAATGGATCTGTACACTTCTTTGACTCACCAAAGAAAGCAAGAGACTTTGTGGACAAGCTAACTTAGGCTGGATGATTTAATAGGTATAGATAGGTATAGCATTGTTTGCATATGTTCTTTTTTTCTAAAAAGGAAGTCTTGATGAGGTTTTCTTTTTCTCCCTTTCCTTTTCTTTTGGCAATAATCTGGGTTAAATTGTGCTCTGGGATGGATGGAGTACTCAATTTTAACATCTAAGTTAAGCTATACCAGGAGATGGGTCGGGTATTCACTAATCACTTTTAACTTCTTAGTTTACATCGCTATTCTTTTTTTCTCTTTTCTCTTTATTTGCTTGTGTTTGGGCTGCAGCTCTAGCCAGGAGGAGGGAAAGTGGTTGGGATGGCTGGATGCCTATTTACGGGTAGTTTACTGTTTTTGGTATTTAAATACTCTGGTTGTTGTATTGGTAGCGGGATGGGAAGTAGGGTTTTGGGGTGTGTTGGTGCCCACTTTGGGTGGAGGGGAGGTGGTAAATTCCCCTATTCTGTGCCATTGGCGTTTTGTATGTTTTGTTTTTGATACTTTTGTAGGTTTGTTAACTCTAGTGGCTTTAGTTTGTGTAGTTTTTATGTCCTGTGGATTTTCTTTCATTGAGGCTCAGCAATTTGTAGTTCAAGTTCTTCCTTTCTGGAGTCTAAATGTTACTACAGAAGGTTATAGCTAATGATTTGTTTAAATGGTGTACCTGGAACAACAAGGGACGTCACTCGCCAGTCAAGAGGAAAAAAGTACTCTCTAGTCTTAAAATGGAAATGTTGAATATTGCCTTACTGCAGGACACTTGGATGATAGGGAACATTTGGAGTTACAGCAGAATGGGTTTGATTGGGTTTATGTTTCATCTTTTAATACTAGGAATAGGGGAGTTGGCCACACTTGTTAGGTGAAATCTCCAATTTAAATTACTAATGTGTGTTAAAGACACATACGGGGAGATTTGTAATCCTTTAAGCCTTGATAAATGGAGAAGGGTTTGGTATTTTAAATGTCTACTGTCCCCTGGCACATCCCCTTAAATGTCTGAAATATGTATTGTCTAAATTGATTAGTCTTGCATCTCAGCATATCATCGTAGGGAGAGATTTTAATTGTCCTATTGATCCCGTGATAGACAGGTTCCCCGAAAGCCCCCCGATACCCTCTTTACAAACTAAACAATTAATGGGTTTGTGTGTTGAGTTACAGTTGGTGAACATCTGGAGGCGTCTTCACCCTACAGGCAAGGATTTTAACTTTTTTTTTTCCCAATCCGCACAGGTGCTACCCTAGGATTGATTTCTTTT
The DNA here is from genome assembly GCF_037043375.1 of Chiloscyllium plagiosum. Lineage (NCBI taxonomy): Eukaryota > Metazoa > Chordata > Chondrichthyes > Orectolobiformes > Hemiscylliidae > Chiloscyllium > Chiloscyllium plagiosum. Next base: position 117,757,651 of record NW_028270141.1, on the reverse strand, counting down.
TGACTCCTGGAGCAATCCTGAACACTGACATTCTGTGCGATTGATAATGTTACCATTTCTGATCACGCTCCACTGTTCTTTGTTGGTTAAGATTAAGGTCAGTGTAGTGGGTCTGAGACACTGGCGAATGGATCCCTTTATCCTTAAGGATAGTAACCTTGTGGAGTATTTTTCCACTGTACTAGGGCTTTCCTAGACATAGTTCAGGTTCGGCTAGTAGCCCGTCCAATCTCTGGGAAACTGCTAAAGCCTATGCTGTGGGTTAGTTATTTCCTACTCCGCCAGTAAGAAGTGGCAGATGGGTAAGCAGCAATGGCTGCTCAAAACACAGTTGAAGGCAGCCGAGCAGGCGTACTTTGACAAGCCCTTGTTGACTAAGCTACAGAGGATCACAGCGCTTCGGTCTGCACTGAACTCCATGCTCATGCAGACAGTTAAGAAAGAGCTCACATTTGCAAAACAAAGGTTGTTTGAGCATGGTGACAAACCAAGCAAGTACTTTGCATATCTTGCCAGCAAAAAGAGTGCTCCTCAAGCCATTATGTAGATCAGGGAAGGTGCTGGAAACCTAACCTGTGATTCTAAAAAGATTAATGTGTCATTTCAGAGATTTTACTCTGAATTAAATCAGCCTGAAATTTGTGAGGATGGGCTAGGATGAGGTCTTTTTTTTTCCAAGAATCTGAAGCTCCCGGGTGTAACCCCAAAGAAGAGTCTTTTCTTAATGTCCCGTTATCAGTGCAGGAGGCTGTAAAGCAGTTTGAGTGGAAAGGCGTCTGGTCTTGATGGACTTCCCAGAGAGTTTTATAAAGAATTTATAAACATGCTGACAGGCCCAATGCTCAACATATACAATGATTCGTACAGTCATGATCGCCTCCTGCCATCTCTGAGAGGCCAATATCTCTCTCATTCTTAAAAAAAAAGGAAAGCCCTGGAAGACTGTGCTTCCTATAGGCCCATTTCACTTTTGAATGTTGATTTCAAACTCTTTTCTAAGAGCCTTGTGTTAAGGCTAGAAACTGTGTTGCCTTTTGTCATTAAAGAGGACCAGACGAGCTTTATAAAGGGCCGCAGATCTTCCAGTACTGTTAAGAGATTACTTAATGTGATCCAAGCATGTCAACAACATTCTGTACAGGGGTTAATGATCTCTCTAGGTGCAGGGAAGACATTTGATTGGGTCAAATGGCCATACCTTTTTTAATAGGAGCAAGTGAGGACTGCAGATGCTGGAGTATCAGAGTCGAGAATGTGGTGTTGGAAAAGCACAGCAGGTCAGGCAGCATCCAAGGAGCATGTTTCGGGCATTCCTGATGAAGGGCTTTTGCCCAAAACGTCGATTGCTCCTCAGATGCTGCCTGACCACCTGTGCTTTTCCAGCACCACACACTCATACCTTTTTTTATACTCTAGAGCAGTTCGGCTTAGGCAATGCCTTTACAAGATGGGTAAAGGTTTTCTATAGTGACCCTCTTACTGCAGCTCTCACCAATTTTAATATCTTCACGGGCTGTCGCCTTTCGCCATTGCTTTTCACACTGGTGATCAAGCCACTGGCGAAGGCCATTCGTGGGGATCCTAATATATAGGCTCCGGAAGTGGGGTCAAAATCTCACAAGATTTCATTGTACGCGGACGATGACCTCATCTTTTTGTCAAACCCAGTAGTTTCGGTGACTCATCTGATGCAATGTATCAACTTGTTTGGCACTTTTCAGGTTACAAGATTAACTTTGCAAAATCCAAGGCTATGTCTATGGGTGGTCTTACGAAAATGCCAGGTTTTGAGGACAGATCTATATTCCCTTTTAAATGGTCACAGGGGGATTTTCTTTATTTGGGTATATTCATTACTCCCATTTTTGATCCTCAGTTTGAAGCTAATTTTGATCTTTATTCGACAAAATCAAACAAGACCTTCGAAGATTGGACGCGCTTCTGGTTTCTTGGTTAGATCGGATAGCCCTCATTAAATGAATATTCTCCCCCACCTACTGTACCCCATGTGAATGCTCCCTTTGATTTCACTAGGCAAGCGTTCAGGAGACTGAACGGCTGGTTCACGTCTTTTATCTGGTATCATAAGCAGCCTCTTATTAAGCGAACTAAATTGTATCTACTCCCACAGACTGGAGGGGGTGGATCTTCTGGACATAAGATAAAAGCAAGCTTAATTGAATTTATTTAATGTGAGTGACTGGGCCTGTGGGGACCCTCTTTCAATCTGGTTAGAAATTGAAACTTCTCAGGCAAGGTGCCCTCTTACTCACCTGCTGTTCCTGGACAAAATGAGGACAGTTAATAAATATTGTCACAACTAAATAGTTATCAATATTGTTAAAGCATGGAGGGCAATGTGGCAGAGTTGAAGGCATTATTGCCAAAACATCATTTCTTATACTATAAGTGGTATGCTGGGTTTTCAACCGGGGCTGATGGATTCTGGGTTTAAACTCTAGGCAGCTAAGGATGTGTCTTGCCTGGGTGATTTATTTGAGGGGGACACAATTGTGTTTTTACCAGTTAGCTCAGAAATACAAGCTACCTAGCAGGGACCTCTTTGCTTTTTTACAAATTAGGGATTTCTTTCAAAAAAGGACTACACGCTTAACTGATTCCTACAGATCCAACGTAGAGAAGAGGGTGCTTGTTAGCATGCGTTATCACTTGTTGGGGGGGGGGAGGGGGTGGGAGTAGCCTCTCAGATGAGACCAAACGGCTTTGCAGGGTGTGGGAGAGAGCTTTGGGCACTGAGATCTCTTCGGAGTCATGGGAAGATATTTGGAAGAATGCAAGGAAGATTTCGATTTGCAGTAGAACCCATGCTTCACAGTTGAAGATTCTCCACACGGTTGACTTAGCTCCAGATTGTTTATGAAAATTTAAAGCAGGAGTATCTTCAACATGTACCAAGTGCAAATAGAGTACAGGCACTATGGCACTCATTGCCTCTGGTTCTGCTGCAGGCTCCAGGCATAATGGAGTGCTATAACAGTTACAATAGAGTGGATCTTAGGAGCAAGGGTGGAGATGGACCCAGTTTCTCCTCTTATTGGCCTGCCCAGTGTATTCCCCTTTGCGCATAAGAAAAAACTTTTCAATATTCTTAACTTATTGCGCAAGAAAGAATATTCTGCTAGTTTGGCTGTCTGAAAATCCTCTGGGCTTGTTGGGCTCTCATAAGATAGTTATGGAGCATATCCCTTTGGACTTCCTTACAAGTGTGGTGCTCCATAAAACTGAGAATTTCTATAAGAACTGGCAGCTCTTTTTGGACTACTGGACACAGATTTGTCTGCCACACTAATAAGTACTTTTATGAAGCCACAATAATTGTGTTTTATGAATCTAATACCCAGAGAGGAAGAACTATGAATGTATGAATATGTGTAAATTAATGCTGTTGATGGTGGAGGCCTAGTGTTTTGTCTTAGCTGTTTTATTATTTATTAATTAATTGTTATTTATTTATGTGTTTAGTTTTTTCTTATAAAGTTGTGTATTTGTATATGAGTGTAGTTTGGTTTTTTGCTCTACTGTTTTGAATTGTATTTGTAATATTAAAACATACCTATTTTTGCAATAAAAATATATTTTAAAAAACATCTTTCATTTTATTTTTGTGGTATTTTGTATGAAACCATTTTTTCCAACTTTGTTCACATCCCCTAGTTTTGTTTTGCTGTGTAATGCCTGTTTTCCTCTGAAATACTTTTAGTGAATAAAGGCGGCTTTTCAACATATATGTTGAATGATACCACTAAGGAGAGTGTGGTGCTGGAAGAGAACAGCAAGTCAGGCAGCATCCGAGGAGCAGGAGAATCAACATTTCAGGCACGACCCCTTCATCAGCAATCTGATACCAGTCTGATGTCAGCAGATCATATTATTCTTCACTTGTACTTCAGCATTGTAGCTTTCTGCAAGGAGCTGCTGACTCCTGTTTAATACTTGTACAGAATTTAATTTCTTTAACCCACCTGAATTTTAAGAATTATTTTTTAGCAGTTGTTGTAAAACTCAAATCAGCAATCTTGCAGTTAGAATAGATGCTATTGTGGACAGATGTATTTTGACTATTTGTTCTAAATATTTTTTATGTTGCTGAATCGATGAAAGGTTTTACCTGCAATCTTAAGATGATTGCTGTTTTGCATTGCAGAAGCAGGCAGTGATATCAAGGAAAATAAAGAGGTTTATGTGGCACCTTTTTAGGACTTCACAACTTGTTCAACTTTAAAACATTTTTGAAGCATAAATGTTGTGTTGGAAAAAGTGTAGTTAAATTGCATGCATTTATAATAGCCAAATAGTCTGTTTTAAATACCATTTGTGCGAAATATTGAGTGTGCACCGATGTTCTTTTTCAATCTAATACGTCTACTCAAAATATTTAATGTCTTACCTGAAAAATGAAACAATTGGCAGTGCAGGTTTCACTTAGTACTGTTCTGTCTGTGTGTTAGCTTGGATTTTGTGCTTGGGATTCAGAAGAGAATTTAAACCCACAACCTTTGCCTCAGAGGTAAGCGTGCTGCCAGCAGAGAAAAGGCTGACTCTGCAGCACAAGAGATGTGATTTCAAAAAAAATGTGGTTGTGCAGTTTGTAATAAAGTAATTTTTTTCTCCAAAGATTTCTCTAGATGAGTGAAAATATTTCTAAATGGATGAAATCTTCAATTTTTGATTGAAATTTGAATACCGGCACAAAATGAATTTAAAATTAACAGAAACTCTTAAGCAATTCGTTAACTGTTTTTATAGTTTCAACATGACACACTGAATTTTCTTGGCATTAGTCATACTGTCATTAAAATACTGCTGTTTGAAAGCACAACATGCAAATGTTTACCACTGTATTTTTATAACGTCAGTGTACTTTTACAATTATTGATGGTGTGCCCAAACTATAAAAGAAGCAATAGTTTTTTTTTCAAATGTTTATGGAACTTCAGATTCCTTATTTCAATAGCATCAACAGCCAACTTAATGTAATAAATCCACTAGGTGCAGGTTTTGCTTTGCTTTTCAAAGCCGTTGGTACAAGCTGCATTTAGTGCTGTGCTTCGCAAATAGTGTTTAAATCTGATGGGTATAGTTTTTATGTGAAAGTTGATGACGTTTAGAGTCCTAGAGCTGTGCAGCACGGAAACAGACATTGATATTTCTTTTAATCTATGGATTTTGCAGCTGACTGTTTATTATTGGAGTCTTTATTTCAGTTCTTTGTTTTAGCTGAGCTTGACTTAAAATTTAATTCTACATTATTACTTGTTATTATGTATGGACCCTTAAATATCCCATTCTTTTCTGAACTTGTTTTACTTGTTTTATCTGGTAAAGGCAAACGTTTCCAATATTAATAAATTTATCTTGTTTAAAAACCATAAAGTACTCACTTTGCTGGAGAAAGTAAATTTGAGCTATGTATTAAATACTCTCAGTTGTGACTATTGGCATAACAAGAGTAATGCTCATTTGAAAATGTATTACATAGTGATGACTACAAATAAATAATCTCTCCTAGTTTGGAGAGCACTCTCATCAGTCAGTTGCGACTAAAATTGATGATGAGCTTAAAAAACAAATGTAAGAATGGCCACTTCTTGAAAATATTCACTACTGCTGACATGACTTTCATCAAATTAACAACAATGTTACTTCATAAGTATCTCTGGGCTCAATAAATCCCAGAGCAGTCAATTTATAGTGAATGAAAGCAAACTCTGCAAAGGGTTGTATTAAATGAGTCAGTGAATACAGAGAAGTCCTTGCAGATTGGAAAGAGGATGACTTTTCAAAAAGATGAGAAAATAATGTGGCAACTTTAATAATTAATAATTTGCAAAGAAAATTCAAATTTGTCACATTAATTATCTATAATTGAAATTGCTAATCAAAAAAGATTGGTAACCTAACTTAAATTTGGAAAGAGCTAAGGAATGGTCAGAAGGTAATGAGACAATGAGTATTCAAATTATCGTTTCACAGTACACAATGGGTGTTACATTTTGTGAAAGCTTTCCATCTTGCACTCGTCAGAGCAATTCACAATCAATACCAAAGTAAATGGAAAACAGCATTTAACAATCAGCACTCTCCTTGTTTTCCCTTTCCTTTGGTACCTCTAGTGAATTGTCCTGATGAGTGCAAGAAGAAAAGTTTCAAGCAAATGTCTTTTTCAACATTATATTGGATATTAGTTATGCAAGCAAACAGTTGCACTGAACAATGGCTCAGTTTTAGCCTACTGGACCCGTCTAAGTTCAGAAATCTAAAACTTAATTCAAGGTATCCAATTTGTGTACGATTCTAAACTAGGAGAACGTTAGAGTCTGATGAAACAAGGAAAGAAGTGCACCCTTTTATTAATAGCTTTATAGTAATAAAGCATCTGAAGGCACTTCACACATAAAATGACAGTGTCATTCTGGATGTTAGGCAGATGACCAAAAAGCTGTTCAATCATTAATCTTGGAAATAAATTAATATCTTTACAATTGTTTTATGTTTTGTGGCCTACATTCATGATTTAATAATATACTTCTGGCTATTGTTTTCCATCCTGTAATTGTTTGATCATATTACTCTTCAAAAGTTCTATATTTTGAGTCTTTTTTTGTATTTGTGTTTCGGCAACATCTTATTATTCTGCTTTATACCTTATGTCAAATCTCTGTCAAAGGTCAATGTCCCATAAGACAATTTGGGCTGGATATTAAATGTTGACCTTGACAATGATGCTCACATCCCCAGAATGTTGTTGTTTTAAAAGTAATGTTGTTGTTTTAAAAGTAATGTTTTTTGTTGCCGATCTGACATATTGCATTAACTGATATAAAATTATTTGAATTAACTGTGGCCCTCCTTTTAAAAATAAGTCAATTTTACATTGGCTTTGTTGCAACCTCTAGCATGCACACACCATACTCAATAAATCGCTGAAATGTAAATTCTCTCAACAATTTTCCTGCCAGCGCATGTTATCTTGTAAATATCAGTGTTAAAGTTAACTCGACGACTAGTTTAATTCTTAGGATAATGTCCTTATTCTGTAGCTTTGCAATCTCTCTTTGTGCTGTATGCCACAAATCTTTCAGCTGAAACTCTGAGTTCTTCCTCCTCAATGAAAATTTACTTTGAAACAGTCTGATATTCTAGGTTTTGTACTGGCTTGTTCTCTTTCAAGTTAGTTCTTAACCGTTGCATATTGTCACCACAAATTTCAAAGTGTTTATTTCTGGCTTGTTTTATTACTCATAATCTGATCCAGTAATACCTCCACCCTTATAGCTTAGGAACATACTGCTCAAGGAAGAAGTCTTTTACATGTTTTATATCTTTTTTTCTATTCTGAACCAATAGTCATGAATAATGAAACTCTCTCAGAAATGTTATTCTAACTCATCTTGCTAACCTAACTCAAACTTGCTTTTCAATTTACTTCCTGCAATTGATGTCTGCAATACTCCTCTAAATATGTAATGGGCCTTCATTAGAAACAAACTGTTGAGGTGAAAACCTATTGACAATCTTTTTCTTGTCTATGTTAACACTTAAAAAGAAATAGCTATGACCTGTACAATTGTATAGTTTCATCAGATGCTAAATGGAATGACGAAGGTTTTTCTTGAACACCAATTTAACCTACACCACAATTAAAGCATGAGGCTTTGGAAATACTGGTATAAGAAATCACTTTGTCATGCCAGAGCATGATCAATAGCTGGAATGCTTAATTTGTAATGATGTTTTCTCCAGGTTGATTAGATAATTCTAAATCAGCACAAATTAAGATGGAAGATTTTTGATTCCTTTAGTAGAGTGGAACATGGGAGATTTCTTCTCTAGTTTTGTCTTTAGAGCGTGATGTTTCAGACTATATAAATGTGTTCATATCTTGTGGACATCACTGGCTAGGCCAACATTTACTGCCCTCGGGGTAGTGTTGGCAAGCTGACTTCTTGAATCTTTGCAGTCCTTGTGGTGTATGTGTACACACATTGGTTAGAGTAGGTATTCCAGGATTTTGTTTCAGTCACAAAAGAATGATATATTTCCAAATCCATGTGATGTACACCATTGGAGGAGAACTTCTCCCCTTCCTCTTGGTGATAGAATTTGTAAGATTGGAAATTACTGTCAAGCAGAGTGAGTGATTTTCAGCAATGCATCTTGCATATGGTTGATGTTGCTTCTAATATGCACTTGGGATGGACAATTTCAACATTGGAGTCATGGATGGGGTGCTGAACAAGCAGGCCACTTGTTTCTGGGTAGTGTCAAACCTATTTAGTGATTTGGAACTGCACTTATTCAGACAAGTGGAGAATATTCTATCAGGTTTTAGATTTGAGCTTTATAACTCATAAACAGGCTTTGGAAGTTGTGAAATTAGTTTATTGTCAAATTACTCCACTTGGCTGTTTGTTTTTGTAATACATCTGTATAAACTGGCCCTGCACAGTCTCTGGTTGATGATATCCCCAGGATACTGGTATAAGGAGATTCAGTGATGATAGTGTGTTTAAGATAGGAAAATTATGCTTTTTTTTTACTCTTAGAAATAAATCTGATGTGGTACTGTGTAGGAGTGAAATAATGTCAAAAGGCTATCAGTTTGCTTTTACCCTCTTTTCTTTTTCTGGAACCGATGCTTATCTCAGTTATTTAGGTATTCGCAAGGGTAGTTAAAGATGTAGACCAGCAGGCATGGGCCATTTAACCCATCAAGCCCTCTCTGCTGTTCATTGAGATGATGGCTGATCTGCAAATCCTCTACTTTCCTCCCTTATTCCAATAACTCTTGATTCCCTCACTGATTAGCAGCCTATCTATTTCAGCCTTTAAAATGCTTAGTATGATCCAGCTTCAACAACCCTCTGTGATAAAGAATTCTACAAATTCACTACCTTTGAAGAGAAGAAATTTGTCTTCTTCTCTGTTTTAAATTGGTGACCCATTACTCTGAGATTATGCCATAAAATCCCAGACTCTTTCAAGGGAACGGAATTTTCCCAACTACTTTCTTAAATTTCTTAAGAATATTTTATGTTCCAATAATATCACCTCTCAAACTTCTAAACTCCAATAAGTACAGTGCCAAACTACTCCTCTTTTGCTCATAACATTGTCCCTCCATACTCTGGATAAATCTAATGAACGTTTTCTGGACTGCCTCACATGGTAATGTATATTTATCTTTCCTTCGATAAGGAGATCAGAACTGTTCACAGTATTCCAAGTGTTCTCTGATGAGTTTGTATAGTTTTAGGAAAGACCATATTATTTTCATACTCCATTCCCTTTGAAATAAATGCCAGCATTCCATTTAGCTTCTCTATCACCCATTGAAGTTGTGTGCTCACGTTTTGAAGTTCATGCACAAGAATCCCCAATCCCTCTGAGCTGCAGCTATCTCCATTTGAGTAATATTCAACTTTTTAATTTTTCCTGTCAAGGTGCATAATCCCACATTATATTCCGTCAGCTAAGATTTTGCCCACTCCCTTAACTAATTTTCCTTCATTGAATCTTCATCCTCATGACTTGATTTCCCACCTATTTTTGTGGTATGGTAATTCATTTCCACCATCCATTGTAAATAATTATGGCTTCAGTATCAATCCCTGCAGCACTGCACTAGTATAGGTTGCCACCCTGAACATGACACCCCTGAAAGCACCCCCCACCCACACACACACACACACACACACACACACTTCCAACTCCATCTTCTTATTAGTTGTCAATGCTAGCTAATTAGTTTAATGTTTAGCCAAATTGGCTTGCTGAAAGAAGACAAAGGGTGGTGGTGGATGGGAAATGTTCATCCTGAAATCCACTTACCAGTGGTATACCGCAAGGATCGGTGTTGGGTCATTGATGAACTGCTGTTCGTCATTTTTATAAACGACCTGGATGAGGGCGTAGAAGCGTGGGTTAGTAAATTTGCAAACGACACTAAGGTCGGTGGAGTTGTGGATAGTGACGAAAGATATTGTAGGTTACAGAGGGACCTAGATAAGCTGCAGAGCTGGGCTGAGAGGTGGTAAATGGAGTTTAATGTGGGCAAGTGTGAGGTGATTCACTTTGGTTGGAGTAACCGGAATGCAAAGTACTGGGCTAATGGTAGGATTCTTGGTAGTGTCAATGAGCAGAGAGATCTCGGTGTCCAGGTACACAGATCCCTGAAAGTTGCCACGCAGGTTGACAGGGTTGTTAAGAAGGCATACAGTGTTTTAGCTTTTATTAATAGAGAGATCAAGTTCCAGAACCATGAGGTTATGCTACAGCTGTACAAAACTCCAGTGAAGCCGCACTTGGAGTATTGTGTACAGTTCTGGTCACCGCATTATAAGAAGGATGTGGAAGCTTTGGAAAGGGTGCAGAGGAGATTTACTAGGATGTTGCCTGGTATGGAGGGAAGGTCTTACAAGGAAAGGCTGAGGGACTTGAGGCTGTTTTCATTAGAGAGAAGAAGGTTGAGAGGTGACTTAATAGAGACATGTAAGATAATCAGAGGGTTAGATAGGGTGGACAGGGAGAGCCTTTTTCCAAGTATGGTGATGGCGAGCACGAGGGGGCATAGCTTTAAATTGGGGGGTGATAGATACAGGATAGATGTCAGAGGTAGTTTCTTTACTCTGAGAGTGGTAAGGGTATGGAATGCTTTGCCTGCAACAGTAGTAGATTCGCCAACTTTAAGTACATTTAAGTCGTCGTTGGCCAAGCATATGGACATACGTGGAATAGTGTAGGTTAGATGGGCTTCAGATTGGTATGACAGGTCGGCGCAACATTGAGGGCCGAAGGGCCTGTACTGCGCTGTAATGTTCTATGTTCTAAATTAGTTATCCCATTGTCTATGCACGCTAATGTTGTACCACTCCTAACTGCATGAACTCTCATCTTATTAAGTAGCCTACTTTATCAAATTCCATTTGGAAAGTCAAATGTATTACATTTAACTTGTTCCCCTTTATCTATTGTTACCTCAAAGAACACTAATAAAGTTGTCAGGCATGATTTACCTTTGAGGCCATGCTAACTTTGCTTGATTATATTATGTTTCTAAATATTCTTGTTATATGTTTTATAATAAACTGTAATGTTTTTCCAGTGACTGATATTAAGCTAACAACCTATAGTTAAGTGTTTTTGTTTCCCTTTTTAATGAGGATACATGAGTTGGGGACCTAGTAAAAAGCCTTGTGATGTGGTTCTGTCTCCAAGATGTTTTGGAGATGTTTGCTGACAGTCGTCCACGAACTCCTGTTATTTCCTCTGTCTTATTGCCATGTATTTTTGATAAAATGAATTGTCTTTGTTTTTGGCTGGGGAGATGCTGATGAGATCAAAGTAGTTACATGCAAGGAAACCTCGCAACTGGGCAACGTACTGTACTTCTGAGACAAATACTTGGGAATTCAGATATGATTTTTCTCACCCCCTTCAAGGTGATGAAGATTGCACGTCTGTTACCCAGAAAATAGGAGTAGAAGTAAGCCAGTTGCTGCTTCAAGCCTGCTACACTATTCATTATAATTCTGGCTGATCTTCTAACTTGATTCTGTTTACACTTTTCCCTTTTATCCATTGATTTCTTTAGCCTCCAGTGCTATATCTAACTCATTCTTGAAATCATACAATGTTTTAGATTAGATTACTTAGTGTGGAAACAGGCCCTTCGGCCCAATAAGTCCACACCGACCCGCTGAAGCGCAATCCACCCAGACCCATTCCCCTACACCTAACACTACGGGCAATTTATCATGGCCAATTCACCTAACCCGCACATTTTTGGACTGTGGGAGGAAACGGAGCACCCGGAGGAAACCCACGCAGACACTGGGTGAATGTGCAAACTCCACACAGTCAGTTGCCTGAGGCAGGAGTTGAACCCGGGTCTCTGGCGCTGTGAGGCAGCAGTGCTAGCCACCGTGCCGCTCACTTTTTCTGCAATATTTACAGGAAACAAAAATAAGTCAAACACGTTTTGTCCTTGACTACATTTGAATAGCACATTCCACAGGCTCACCACACTCTGGATGAAGAGATTTCTCCTCCGAATCAGTTGTACAGCACAGAGATAGATCCTTTGGCCTAACCTGTCTATGTCTACCAGCTTTACTAAACTGAACTAGTCCCATTTGTCGGTGTTTGGCCCATGTCCTTCTAAACTGTCCCTATCCATGTGCCTTTCAACATGTAATCTTATATTTCATTGTAAGTTGAGATTCTCATTCTCTTCAGGTCTCTGGCAACTATCTCACTTCATTCATTCATTGGCGGTCCCTCGCAGACGAAGATGACTCTATTGCACACTCGGTGAAGTCTGTAGCTGGCTGAAAAGGCTGGTGCAGCTACCACAGACACTCATACACTTGGGGGAGAAGGGATAGGTGGGTTTTTGATGTGGCAGCGCTGTCCTTTCGCTGTTTTCACCTGGCTTCCACTGTCTGAGTCCTGTCTATGAAATGTCTATGCATCTAAATACATTACCCCATCCATTGCTTTAATCTTATGCGCTTATCTCCTACATGACATTTTGTCAAAAACCTTCCGAAAGTCCAAATAACCACACCCACTTGCTCCCCAACATACACTGAGAGTTACTCCTCAAAACATTCCAGTAGATTTGTCTAACCCTATTTCCCTTTCGAAAATCTATGCTAACTCTGTCCAATCCTGCCTCAGTTTTCCAAATATTCAGGCATTATATCTTTTATCGTGGACTTCAATATTTTTTCCTGCCTACCGATGTCGGGCTGACTGGTCCTTCATTCCTAGTTTTGTCTCTGCTTAAGTAAGGGGGTCTATGTTAGCTACCCTCCAGGCTGTAGGAATTGTTCCAGTGTCAATAGAATCTTGGAAGATGACCACCAACGTATCCACTAGAGCTAGTGCACTACTTTAAATACACTGAGATGTAATTCCCAGGACCTGGGGGTTTATCAGCTGTAAATCCTATCAATTTCGCCAACACTACTTCCAAACAAATCCTGATTTCCTCAGTTTGTCCCTCTCACTGAACTCTGTTCATCAACATTTCTGTTATGTTATTTGTGTCCTCCTTTCTGAAGGAGAAAGTAGCTGCAAATGGTGGAGCTGGCCTTTCAAGACTTGAGGAAGACTGCGGTCCTAGACTTTAATCAATTGAGTTAACCAAACAGCTGCATTTCAAATTTAATCAGACAAAATTAGTTTTGATTGTAATTTAAATGCTGAAACAAATATTGAAGTTTAATTTTTCTTTCTCTAGATAAGTTTGACCAGTTTTGGGCCATCAATCGAAAACTTATGGAGTATCCAACAGAGGAAGGAGGATTCCGATATATTCCTTTCAGGATATATCAGGTAACAGCCTTTATTGTGTAATAGATACATCATAGCTTATACGCTTTTCTCTAGTAAGGAAATTCTCTACTTTTTTTTCTATATTTCTGCAAAATTTGAAGTAGTCATTTGTCTACCTTTTAGGTGTTTGAAAGCAGTTGGGTTAACCACACTAAGTTAGGTTTTCCTATCATGTCAAAGAAATTGCTATTTTATTTTTCCTTCAGATAGAAATTTAATTTGACCCAGCGGCATCCAGTGTCATTCTGTGAGCTGTCACTTGATCTGTGAGCTTGTCAATTGATCATTTATTTGTAAAGGAGTGTACCTTCTTACAACTTATCAAAGCAATTCAAGAAGGCAACTCCCCACAATCTTCTCAACAGTTAAGGCCCGACAGTAAATGCTGCTCCAGCCAACGATGCCCATATCATGTTTAGATTTTTTTTAAAAAAGAAGCTTTGCATTGTCTGTCTTCGTAATATCAGATCAGACTTGATCACTTGCCTCCTCCTCTCATGTGTTATACTATGATGGAAAGAGTAGTGTTTTCTAAAATTAATGTGCATTAATTTTTATTTTGAGTCTCCTATTGTCTCTAAATACACTGCTGTTAGTGTGTGTTGGTGAAAGGATTGAATGTTGAAGCTAATTGGTGCCAATCAAGTGGGCAGTTTTGTCCTGAATGGTCCCTAGATAGTGGCAATCTTTCCATATGTGGAAGTGTATAAAACAAATTATTACTCAAGTCACTGCCATATTGTATATTAGAATTCAGCTCAACGTATTAAATGCATGATCCATCTGTTTCCCCTTGAGGCCCCACCATCTCACATGCTAGGGTTGAGAGGGAAATGGACTAAGTGCTGGCAAATGGGACTAGATTAATTTAGGATACCTGGTTGGCAGGGAAGAGTTGAACCGAAGGGTCTCTTTCCGTGCTGTACGTCTCTATGACTCTAGGTCCTTCTAGCTCCACAGATGTGTAATGACACTTCTGAACAAATTGATTTAAAAATATAAAAGTTTATGAATGCTCATGTGGCTCAATGGTAATGTTTCCTTTGAGCTGAAAAACTTGGGTTCAAGACCTATGTGCTCCAGAAGTATATCTAGACAAGTTGAGTGGAAAATTTAAACAATTTTTTTTGTCAAATAAGTTGTCTGTCAGTAGAGCAGGCTAGGGATATGTTTTCAAGGAGCTGGTTGGAAGAGTACTTGTAAAGAGCAACCTTTTTTTGTGAAGAATGAAGATAATCCTAGCAAATGGGTAACCTATTATTCAGAAATATTATAGACAAATTGTTTGGAACATACAGTTAACATTTACAAACTGCTAAATCAGAGACAGTCAAAAAATTGCATTGTGTACTTTCCAATAAAAAGATTTAATTTTGTATGACTTTGAGTAGTCAGTTTTTCCATTCTAGTAATTTGAATTTAGGATGACGGCTATTGAGCAGCTTGTTTCAGTTTATTTGACCTTGGAGTCAGTCGGCATGTTTTTAAACTCATGTATCATGGATTAATCTGCAAAGTTGCATTTTCACTAAGCACAACTGACTCATGAAACTAGAATGAACCAAAAGAGGAAGTACAAAACTCAATATAGGAAAGCATACTGAAGTAACTTAGTTTGCTGAAGTTCTTGGTAGTTAGTGATATATATGGGGTATTCTGCATTTCCTTTTGGTCTTGTAAGTCCTGTCTTAGAGTAAAGGAAGGTGTATATTGGTCACTTCTCGTAAAAAATAACTGTGCACCATAGATCAGATACTGTTCCTGGAAGCATTAAACATTCCATTTCATAGAAAACCTTTTTTTGCCTGCATTTGCTGTCATCACAATCCATGCTTGTGGAGTTGCCTGTATCTAAACATTTCCTTATGTGTAAAGTTTGCCAGAAAATGTCCCTTCCCACTATCAGAATTCCGAATTAGAAAATGTAATGCATTTGCCTCAATTATTTTTTCAAAAGCTCCTATTTATAAGTCTACACACAATGTTTTACCTGGTAGAACCTTTGGAAAGTTCCCTTCCTGCCTCTCTTGCTGCTATGGTCCCTGGAAGTAGCAGCAAATGGCGACAAGTGAAGCAGAGAACGGCAGCAGCCACAGATGTACAACAATGACTTAAGCACAGACCTCCTGTTTCAGCATGCTGGCGGACGGTAGTGTTTATGGCTATTTTATATCAAACTGTAATTAATTTTTCTTATTCGTTTATGGAATGTGGATGTAGCTGGCTCATACAGCATTTATTCCCTTCTGTAATTATCCTGATGAAGGTGATGGTGAACTGCTTTCCTGAACTTTTGCAGTCCTTGTGTGTAGGGATGCTCACAATGTTTTTGGAAGGAATTACCAGGATTTTGACCCAGCAGTAGAGAAGGAATGGCTCTATTGTTCCAAGTCAGAATATGAATGTACTGGAGGAGAACCTGCAGATGGTGGTGTTCCTGTGCATCTGCTGTCCTAGTCCTGCTAGTTGGTAGTGATTTTGAAAGTGCACTTGGGGGAGTTTTGATGAGTTACTGCAGCTCGTGTTATAGATGCTGTGCTGCTGCCTTTGTGTTGGTAGTGAAGGGGGAAGACAATATTCAGGGTGATGAATGGGATACCAGTAAGGTTATCACTTTGTCCTGGATGGTGTCAACCTTCTTGATTGTTATGGAACTGCACTCAACCAGGTACGTTGAAAGTATTCATCACGCTGCTGTCTCATGCTTTGTAGATAATGGCATTAGAAAGACCAGAGTTGCTGTGAAAATTACTTAATGCAGAATCATCAATCTCTGAACTGCTTTTGTGGACACAGTATTTATACGGATGGTCTAGTTCACCACCTTGCCAATGGTAATCCCCTAGTTATTATTAGTGGGTGGTTCAGTAATGAAACTGAGTATCGAAGGGTTATGGTTAGGGTTATGGACAGGATTGTGTTTGCCATTGTTGTTTCGGGCTCATAGGTTAATGCTAGGTGGTTCATCAGGCTTTATCCCTTTAGACTTGATAGTGGCTTCATACAACTGGGGCTGAAGACCCATGTAAGGCTGGCAGATTTCCTTTTGCTACAAATAGTAGGAAACCAGATGGGCTTTAATAGTTGTTATTAGGCTAATTTTTAATTCCAGATTTTTTTGAATTCAAACATCACAATCTAGTATGGAGGTTTTCGAATCCTTTTCTAGTAGCAATATTACTATGCCAACACATCATTTGGATGAATAATTTGAGTTTTTAATCTGTCCTCTCCAAGGATGCCCTATTGAAGCTATTTCTGCACACCGTGCAATGAGAAAGTAAGTACAAGCTGTGACCAACTCCATGTTGTGTGTGGAAGTACCATATCATTTAGTCTTCAGTTTAGTACCATTCTACTAGGCCATTCTCCTTGCCATTCTGTTGTTTAGTGCAGAATCCTGGCTTTTCCAGAGCTTTGATATGGCATTTGTGGAAAAGTTTCATCAAGGACACCTGAGCATAAGACATAAGAGCAGAAGTTGGCCATTCAGCCTGTCGAATCTGCTCTGCCATTTGTTGAGATCATGGCTGATGATGATCCTCAACTGCATTTTCCTGCTCAAGTGATTGGAATGAGGTCCAGGTGGAGTTCACTGACTAATACCCTTGATTGGGGTTGTTAACCTCGCCAATCAAGGAACCCTGGCTGACAGATATAAATTGGCAATTCAAGAGAGTCTCCCCATTATAGCAACTGGCTCTCTGCATCTCCTGTTTATATCTGTCAGCCAGTGCTCTCTGATTGGGGTTGTTAACCTTGGAGAAAGTGAGGACTGCAGATGCTGGAGTTCGAGTCAAAGTGTGGCACTGTAAAAGCACAGCAAATCAGGCAGCATCCGAGGAGCAGGTGAGTCGACATTTCGGACATAACCTTGGTGAATCCAGGATTTCACAGTCAATGAGATCCACCTGGCCCTCATTCCAATCACTGCACTCACCTTTTCCTCAATCCGATTCCCTTAACTGATTAAGAATCTACCTTTTATCGACTTAATAATCAAGCTTGGTCACATCTTATTGCTGTCTATAAAACTTGGCCATGTGCAAATTAGCTGCTATATCTACCTGCCCCAACAACAACTTCTTTTCAGAACCAACTAATTACTTTTGACATTCTTCAGGCCATTCCATACAAATAAAAATACTTCCTTAAGAGAAATATTAAAAAGTTATTTATAAAATTTAACAACTTTCAAAAGGTAGGTCACCTTGAAGTCATTCCAATTTCTTAGTTTCTCATCCTAAAAGTGACAGTCTGTAAACACAATCTTGGCTTTAGGAATGGTGGAATAGGTTGCGAGGGAAATTATTGAAACAGGCAACACCCAAAGTTCCAGAGATGGCTAAATACATTTTTAGAGACCAACACTTTTTGAGGTAGAGAGCTGGGAAAGAAACAGATGAATTTAGGATTAATTACATGCCTTTAATTATTTTAAGCCTGAAATATTCGCTATTAAACTGAATACTAATGTGAACGTTAAACTCTCAAAATACAACAGAAGCAAATGATTTAGGGAAGACAAAGTATTATGACATGGCAAATGAAACAAATGACAGAGATGGCAACAAAGTCAGCTCCTGATTGAATGTGTAACTTATTCATATATTTCCAAAACACCCTTAGAAATTTCTGAAAAAAATGCAAGGATGAACTCTGAAATGGCACAGAGTGCACTTAGATAATCATTAATATAGAATTTTACAAAGTAGAAGGCCATTCAGCCCATTGTGCCTGGGATTGCTTGCCATACTTTCACCACAAATGGACTAATTTTACTTGCGCATCTGATTATCTTATCAAGAGATTGGGTTTGAGAGCAGCCTTGATCGAATGGTTGAGCAGACTTTATGGGCTGAATGGCCTAATACTGATCTTATATCTTATGGTTTTACAGTCACAAGAAATATAGGACTGTTGACTTTGCCTTGTCCGTGGTCCCATGTTCTGAAAGCCACGTGATAAAACCAGATCCTAAACTACACCAGCAACCTTGTGAACACCCACAAGACGAGCTGCATTAGGACCCTTTTCAAATGAGGAGCAACACACTGCAGCAACTCAGAACTGTGAAGAGAGGAAGAACACCTACACAAAGTCTTTGCTAAAAACGGATACCCCCACAGCTTCATCCGCAGATATCTAGCGGACGAGCAACACCAAGACAACAAGACATGCTCCAACCCAATGGCTACTCTCCCATACATTAAACATATTTTGGAACTGACAACTAGACCACTAGTGACCTTGACAACACACAAACTGACAGCCACACTCAAACTGCGGCTCACCAGAATAAAGGACACAATACCCACTATATGCAGGATGAATGTAATTTACAAAATCCATGCAGCAACTGCACGAAGTGCAATTCAGGACAAACAGGCAGGCAGCGACCTGCAACTATGAAAACCAACTAGCAAATAAGCGACATAACCAACTTTCTATGGTATCCATACACATGGACAACAAGAACCATGAGTTTGACTGAGACGACACAACGATACTAGGACAGGCTAAACAAAGAGCAGCAAGGGAATTCCTGGAAGCATGGTACTAATCCTCAGACTCCACTACCAAACACATTGACCTGGACCTGAAATACAAGTTGCTGCAATGGGAAAGTGGAAGCGGAACTGGCAACTGGAAAAAGCTCAATCAGAACCACATCATTTCAGAGCAGAACAGTACAGCAGTGCTTCACAGGAGGCAACACAGCACTGATGATGTTACCTAGAAAGGGGGGGGCAAAACGTCTGCCAACAAACCTACCAGCTCAGCAAACAGACCAACAACGAATCCAACCAACTCCCAAGCAACAGATCTTCACAAAAATCTTTAAATAAAACCAGCGTTTGACTTATTCAATCAGAAGAATATTGGATCTAATTATAAAAAGGATAAAACCGATCGATAAAATTCTAACTTTGCATGAATACAAAGATCATAATTTGACCAAAATCAATTTTAAAAAATGATCATTTTGTTTAAAGCTAACTTTAACCTCAAAATCAAGTAAATACTCTCACCCTTAAACTAATTTTAATCACATTAATTTTAAGACCAAAATCAGCCATTAGAAGTTGTTAAGCTTTAACAAAATAATAGTTTAAAAAAATGTTGAAAGTCTCAATGACAATTCACAAGAATATCTATAAGGGAAAAATGAACATTTATATTGTATGAGAGAAGGTAGTCAGCATGAAATACAATTCATATTTAGCTGTACTACAGCACCCTCTGTGCCCCTCATCATAGCACCTAAGCATCCTACTCAAAATAAATACCCACAGTTATTTATTCGCAGCCAAGAAGAAAAGTTAATAAGAGAGCACAACAGCAAAGGATGCAAAATTGCAAATGTAACTTCAGAAGTTGTATCATTTGGCTGGCCAGTGGTAGTTAACTGTTATGACATCTGTCAGTGTTGCCCATCTCTCAATTTGTATTAAGAAATTATTTCTACTTCAGAAACCACACCCAAACATTAACTGGCATGTTGACAGTCAGATAAGGACAGTTCATTTCATGAATGAAGTTACATAATTTTTAGCATGTTTTGAATACTTGGACCAGATGTAGCTTCCATTTGAGTGTCTGGGAAAAAACAATGAAGTTATGAAAGCATACATTTAAAAGGAGGAATGTTAACAAAGCAATGTACCACAAGATAAAGGGTAAAGCTGCCAAAGTCTGACCAGACCATGGAGATGCTTTGTCCTTGGAGAGAAAGGACTGGTGTACCACAATTTGAAGAACAGGTCCTGCATTTACACATGCAATACAAACAGGAACGTTTGCCAACAAGTTGTAGCATGTTTTGTCAAAAGAGAAGTGAATACAGATTAATAGTTTCAGTTTGGGGATTTTAATCCTCATTGGAAAAAGCCTTCAGCTTATTAATTTTACAAATACAGACAAATCCTAAATTAACTTCACTCCATGAAAAATATTGGAATTTTGAGTTAATTGTATTTCAATATTCACTTTACCTTTCTAACGTTTGAAATTAAACCAGACTTTTAGGTTAATTTGTGACTTGCTTTGTTTTTTAGAAATGGCAAATTAAGAAGTTAGGGATCTCTGTACATGGAACACATTGTGCAATACAAACTACAAGTGAGAAACGTAATATAGAACATGTCAAAGAGTAAAAGAATCTTGTATATGGGAGCAGAGGAGTGGGAAACACATGGTACAAAGAGAAAAATCTAAAATACAATGTAGCATTGTTTCAAATTGTATTGTATAATAGTGCACTATCTTGAAAATAAATTACTTGCATTTATGTCTATCAAGAAAAGGAAGTTCTAACTGCTGAGATCACTGAAGCCTGACAATTGCGCAAGCTAAACAGATCGTACAATCTGATATGTGGCCTTTTGAAAGACCACAACATTTGTGTAATGTAACGCTCAGTGCTTTTCAAAATGATTCTTGGAAGATAATGAATGAAGATGCAGTTACAAGTAGTTGTCAACCAGCCTAACCAATGTCAAGTTTGAGACCACTGTGTCTTTTATACATAAAGACATTTAGTCTACAATGTATGACTGTACCATGTTCAGTGAACATATTGCACCTGTAAGGCATTCAACTGCTCGTTCTGGACAACCTTTTGAAGGCAATGGTTGAATGCTCCATTGGACATTTCATTAATTACATGTTTCTACTGTATACTTATGAAGTCAATAAATTTTAGGTTGGCAGGTAATTTTATCAGATCCTTTCAAATTGTGCTTGGAGACAAAGTGAGCAAAATCAGAAGGATGCATCATGCTGTTTCCATGAAGAATCTGCCTACTTCTATATGAATGTACAAATTAGGTGAATTCCAGATGAACTTCCTGTATGGTCACGCTTTGGAAACTGAACCTTTAAATGGTATTATTTGGTACCAATGGTCAAAAATATTCTTTTTCTGGAAAGTTCAACTCTATGGGTCAGATAAATTTAAGGTGGAATGTCAAGTTATATTTGGGATATGTAAAAAGTTTTAACATGCAGAATGTGACCAATGCAGGTGTTGAACTATTTCTCAAAATATGACAGTAAGAAGAGTAAAACAATTATGTCACTTTCACAAATTGGACAGATCACCAACACAGCTTTTGACATCACGACTTTGTATTCTCATTGTGACCAAAGTCTGGAGATGGTTAGGCGTTGTATGTGAATGTACCAGCTACTTAAGAGAAAGTTTACACAGAACCTGGGAAAACAAAATAACAAATGGCTGATCAGATGCTGAATGCCTTAAACTTGCACCCAGAATCAAGACTCTCCCCAGCATCACCATAGGGATGGTGTGAACTACCTCAACCAAATTTGCATTCCCAGATATTCAAGATATATTTTTGACCTTTTAGCCAAAATAGTTATTTCTGACATTAACTGAAATCAGCAACTCATTTCAACAAAATACATAATCAACATATCAAATCAAAACACCAACATACTGGAGGGTTTCATCATCACGACACTATTCACTCATGTATCTAAGTGTGACTTAACCTGCTCTCGGGCAACATTATGTGCAATCATCAAGTCACTTATAAACACAAAAATAATTGCTTAATTTCTCAATTATATGAACAAGCCAAGTTTGCAGATGACACAGAATAATTAGGAATACAAGTGGTGAGGATGATGCAAAGAATTTGTAGAAGGATACAGACAAGAAAAATGAATAAAAACTTGGCAGATGCAATATAATGTGGGAAAATGAGAAACTGCACACTTTGGCAGGAGGAATAGAGCAGCTGAATGTTATTTTAATAGAGAAAGATTACTGAAAGCTACAGCACAGAAGGTTCACAAAAAGCTAGAATCCAAGTGAAATGAGTAATTGGGAATGCAAAGGAATGTTGGGCTTTATTTCAAAGGGAATGCAGTATAAAAGTAAGTAGAGTTTTCTAAAACTGTACAAGACACCAGTCAGACCACAGTTGAAATACTGTGACCACCTTTTTTTCCTAAATCGGCTCATTATCTAAACAAAACGTTACTGGCATTGGAGGCAGTCCAGAGAAGGTTCATTCACTAGGCTGATAACAGGTGTAAAGGGACTATCTTCTAAGGAGAAGTTGAGAGGATTGAGATTGTACTCATTGGAACTCTGAAGAATAAGAGCCAGCCTTAATGAATCATACAAGATTCTTAGGGGCCTTGACAGGGGCAGACATGGAAAGGTTATATTAGATTCCTGTCAGTGTGAAAACAGGTTCTTTGGCCCAAAGAGTCCACACTGACCCTCTGAAGAGTAACCCACCAGACCCATTTCCTCTGACTAATACACCTAACGCGATGGGCAATTTAGCATGGCCCATTCACCTAACCTGCACATCTTTGTCTGGGTGCTCTGGTTTCCTCCCACAGTCCAATGTGCAAAATCCACGCAGTTGCCTGAGGCTGGAATGGAACCTGGGACTCTGGTGTTGTGAGGCAGCAGTGCTCACCACTGAACCATGGTGCCTCCCTAAATGTGTAATATGTTCATTTCATTTTACGTTCTTATTCAAGGGATAAATGTTGGTTACGAGACTTGTAAAATTACTCTGCTCATTCAGTGGTGTCGTTGGGTCTTTTACATCTTCCCTACAGGTTTGAGGTTCTTTCAGTTTGTTTGGATGAGGAGTGAGACTGCAACGTGGGTTTGATAACTGACCATTGTTACCATAGGACAGGAAGTTATTCAAATGTTGAATCAAATTGGTCCGATAGACAGTGAGTCTGAAGAATTAATAATGAGAAACGAAGGTACAGCAGTTGAATGGAACATGTATTTTACATTTGCCTTCACTATAAAGGAGATAAGATTAGATTACTTAGTGTGTCCACACCGACCCGCCGAAGCGCAACCCACCCAGACCCATTCCCCTACATTTACCCCTTCACCTAACACTATGGGCAATATAGCATGGCCAGTTGACCTACCTGCACACTTTTGGACTGTGGGAAGGAAACCGGAGCACCCGGAGGAAACCCACGCAGATACTGGGAGAATGTGCAAACTCCACACAGTCAACCGCCTGAGGCAGGAATTGAACCTGGGTCTCTGGCACTGTGAGGCAGCAGTGCTAGCCATTGTGCCGCCCACTAAGTAACTAAAAATTGGGAAATGGAAGGGAGAAGTAATTCAAAGCAAATTGTTAGACTGCAGCATGATTACCCCCTGGGACTGATGGCTTTTTTGTAATCTTTGTGAGATCACTAGAGACCTCGGGGGATGTGACAAGCTGTTATTAAAGATGTTATAGCAGGACTCTGGGAAAGTTCAAAGCAATCAGGCAGAGTCTGACTTTGTGAATTAATTTTTAGTTAATCTATTAAAACTGTTTTGAAGAAGTAACTATGCTGTGGATAAAAGTGACCAATAGAAGGTACATTGATTTCCAGAATGCATTGGGTAAGGTGTTACTCAAAAGGCTGTTGTGAAAAATGAAAGCTCATATTGTAAGATGTGGTATGTTGGCATGAATGGAAGACTGGCAGGTTAACAGGAAATGGAACACATGTATATGGATCATTTGCTATTTGGCAAAATGTAATGAACGGTATGCCACAGGAATAAGTGCAAGGGCCTCAACTTTTCACAGTTTACACAAATGACTTCATTGAAAGGACTAATAATGCCTTTACTAAATTTGCTGGTTGCACAAAAATAGACGTGAAAAGTAAATTGTGAAGAAGGCATGAGGCTACAAAGCAAGAAATAGGTTAAATATGTGGGCAAGGATGTGACAAATGGAGTATCAACCTGGGAAATATAAAATGTCCATTTTGGCAGGCAGAATTAAAAGAAAAACATGTTACCTCGCAGAGCTGAGATGTGGGGTTATCCAGGTGTTCTTGTGTGTGAGTCACAAAAGGCTGGCATGCAGGTACAAGTAATTAGGAAGTCTAATAGAATGTCATTTATTATGAAAGAAATGGAGTATAAAAGTAGAAGAGGTTATGTTTCAGTTTGCAGGGCACTGGGGATTACTATGTACTCTGGTCATCTTATTTGAGAAAGTATGTAAATGTATTGGAAGCAATTAAGAGAAGATTTACTAGACTAATACATAGGAGAAAGTGAGGACTGCAGACGCTGGAGATCAGAGCTGAAAATGTGCCGCTGGAAAAGCACAGCAGGTCAGACAGCATCCAAGGAACAGGAGAATCGACGTTTCGGGCATTCCTGAAGAAGGGCTTATGCCCGAAACGTCGATTCTCCTGTTCCTTGGATGCTGCCTGACCTGCTGCGCTTTTCCAGCGGCACATTTTCTAGACTAATACATAGAATGGACAAGTTGATTTGAGAGAGGATAGCTTTCTGTCTGAGAGAGTTTAGAAGAGTATGTCACCACTTCATTGGAACGTATGAAATCCTGAGGGATCTGAATATGTTTCATGTGGAAAGGATATTTCCTGTTTTGGGAGAATCAAGAAATAAGGTCTGTTTCAAAATAATGGATTGCCCATTTAAGACCAGAGTAAAAATTGTATTTCTACAGTGAGTTTGAGCCTCTGTTCCAAAGGCAGAGTTATTGAATATTTTTAAGGCAAAAGTAGATACTTTCGATTAAAGTGTTCATGGGAAGTAGGTATCGCAGCTAAGTCACCATTAATTGCCCATACATATTTATCCTGGATTGTGAGCTACCTTCTTGAATTGCTGTGGACCTTGGAATGTAGGTACATCTACGTGCAGTTAGAAAAGAAGTTCCAGGATTTTGGCCCAGTGACGATTAAGGAACTTTGATGTTGTTCCAAGTAAGGATTGTATGTGGTTTGAATGTGAACTTGCAGCTGGTGGTATTCCCATATATCTGCTGCCTTTGTCCTAGATGGTAGAGGTCGCAGATTTGGAATGTGCTGTTAAGGTAACCTTGCTGAGTTAGTGTAGAGCGTCTTATAGATGATACACATAGCTATCACTGTATGTTGATAGTGAAGTGAGTGAGTGTTGAAGGTGGTGGATAGTTTGGCAATCAGCCGGCTCATTTGCCTGGATGATGTCAAGAGTGTTAAGTGTTGGTCATTGCCTAGTATTTTGTGTGGCGTTATGTCGCATGCCACTTAGCATTCCAAGCCCAAATGTTGCCCAGGTCACTATAGACCAAGAAGGCACTGCCAAGAGCATGGTAAATCACTGAAGGAGTCTTTAAGTCCACAACGTCTGCATGCAGTGGCTGTCTAAATGACCAATTCGCCTGCACTCAGCATTCATGCAATCATGCACATTCTTCCTTTGCAGATGATACTATTCCTTCTTGAATACCTTGATTGAACATAATTCCACCAGGCACTCGGGCGGTGCATTTCAGACCTAACCACTCATTGCAGGAAAAGTGCTTTTTTCTTGTATTGCCATTGTTTATTTTATGATTTATCATAAATCTGTGCCCTGTTGGTCTTAATGCTTCCACCAGCGGGTTCATAATTTTGAGCATCTCCGTCAAATCTTCTCAACTTTTTTGAAGAAAATAATTCCAGTTTCTCCAATTAATCTCCATAACTGAAGTTCCTTATCCTGGGAATTATTCTCTTGAATCTTTTTATTGTATGCTGCAATTATGTATGGACATGTTTTTCCAAGTCCCTCTGCTCTGGTCCATTCCTTTACATTATATCCTTAATCTTATTGGGAACCTGCTCAGATTCACTTCTGGAGTAAGTGGGTCTTCAACCCAGGAATTATGGCCCAATGGTCAGAAAAAAAGAGAAATAGAAAAATGGGCGATGGCAGCAGGAATGGGCCATTTGGCCCTTTGAGCCTACTCCACCATTCATTATGATCATGGCTAATCATCCTTTTCAGTTCTCATGTACATGTGTCTTGACTGTGTCCAAAGTACATCCTCTGTTGATTTACAGAGCTTCCTGCCAATCTTTGATTGCAGTTTGTCTGCATCAGATCCATCTTTACCCCATTGATGTTAGTTTCCCCCCAGTTCATTATTCATTACTCTGCATTGTTGCTTGTCTTTTTTCTGATATTTTGAAATTTAAAAAATGATCACCAAATGACCATTGAATGGTTCACACTGTTTGCTATCCATATTCAGAAAGGATGCTGATAAACAGGAGCAAGTGGGTTGGGAAGGCAGCAGTGTGGCACATTACAAATTTACAATTTAATGTCAGATGGGACCTTGCTGTGTTTTCAGCTAAGAATTGATTTTAAAGCTACAAAATTCTTGGCATTCAGAATTGGAAAGAATGTAGCCTGAGCTCTCAAGAACTGCTGACTAAAACTTTGACAGCAATAGATGTATCTCCTGATTTCAACATCAAATGTCAGATTTCTATACAACTATGGCAAGGGTATGGAAGCAGTTTCTGTTGCCAGGTAGAAAAGTTTAAATAAATTCTTTGGTGATTTAGAAAATCACTGCTTTCAAGTTTGCTGAACTGTCCTAGCTGCAAGTCCTGGGTAGTCAAATCTATGTTGCCACTCAGTAATTTAAATACAAGAGTAATGAATTAATATGAATTTTCGTAGATAAAGGTTCATTTAAAATGTTTATAACCATAGTGTATAAGTATGTTGAATATAAGGTAATACTTGAGAAAACTGTCAAATTCTTTGAGCGAAAGGATGAAGATGGGATTTAAATAAGTGTTGCTCTATGAAATCTTTACCTGTTTGGAAATCTGGTTTTGGTTTGTAATTTTTATCAAATTGCTATTAGCATAATTTAAATTGCATGGAGGTCTAAAGCAGGCAGTTGTTGGTTTAGCAGTGAAGCATTGATTATAATTCTTTTAATGGAATGGTGTGCAATAACTCCTTATGCCCACTTTCAATAAAGGTGTTGAGTGTACTGGATGATCGCGGTAGCTTTCATGATGATGTGGACGAAGGGACCAGGGTTGTGGATTTGGTAGTCGAAATTCTGCCTGAGAAAGCAAAAAGACCAAGGTGACCACTATTGGGGAGGAGTCCACTTCGCCATCCTCTTCATCTCTTTTGTAAGATCATAAGATATTGGAGCAGAAGTAGAGTATTAAACCCACTGTGTTAGCTCTGCCATTCAATATGATCGTGGCTGATCTGATTATCCTTAAATCCACTTTTGTCCCTGAATCCTATAACCCCGATTCCCTTACAGAATAAAGATGTGTCCATCTCAGCCTTGAATGTGCTCAACAATCCGACCTCATCGGCCCCGGAGTCACTACCCTCAGAGAAAAGAATTTTTCACTATTTTTGGCATGATGTTATCTATCTGCTTTGAAACTCTGACACAAGTTTCTGTACAGCTGCATCTACCCTGTGAAATCCGCTAAACATGTTTCAATAAGGTTACCTTTTTTAGCTTGCCCAAACACCATGACACCTTATTAAAGTTCTTCTGGAAATCCAAATGTTTCCTATCCACTGGCTGTCCTTTCCCCTTCTCAAAAAATTCTAACAGATTAGTCAGACATGACCTCCCCTTGTTGAAGCCATTTTGCCTCAGCCCTGTTTTACAATGTGCTTCCACAATTTCATCGATAATAATGGACTTGTAAAATCTTACCCATGATTGAGGTCAGGTGAACTGGCCTATAATTTCACATAACCTGCTTCTCTCCCTTCTTAAACACAGCTGTTGCGTTAGTCATTTTCCAGCTCTCTTGGACTCTCCCTAACTCCATTGATTCCTGAAAGATCACCACCAATCTTTTCAGAAAACTCCTTTAGAACCTTGGGGAGATAGCCCATCTGGCCTAGGTAATTTATCCACCTTCTGAAACCCCCAGTTCACCATCACTGCCACCTTTGTGATGGCCACTAGACTTGCCTCTGCCCTCTGACTCTCTTCCACTGTGAAGATTTGATGCAAAATACAGTTCAGTTCCTGTGCCATTTCATTGTTCCCATTGCAACATCTCCATTTTCATTTTCCAGCAATCCAGTATTCACTCTAGCCTTTCTCTCTGACCTTTGATAAAAATCTTAAAGAAGCTGTTTTTATTACTAGCTTGCTTACCCTCCTATTCATCGTCTCCATCTTATTGCTTTTATTCTGTTGTTGTGTTCTGGTAGTTTTTAAAAGCTTCCCAATCCTCTGGCTTTCTATTAATCTTCGTCAGATTGTATGTTTTT
The DNA here is from genome assembly GCF_037043375.1 of Chiloscyllium plagiosum. Classification (NCBI taxonomy): domain Eukaryota; kingdom Metazoa; phylum Chordata; class Chondrichthyes; order Orectolobiformes; family Hemiscylliidae; genus Chiloscyllium; species Chiloscyllium plagiosum. Next base: position 117,729,207 of record NW_028270141.1, on the reverse strand, counting down.
TTTTCTTTTGCTTTTATGCTGTCCATGACTTCCGTTGTCAGCCATGGTTGCCTCATTCTCCCCTAGGATGTTTCTTCTTGGGGATGAATTTCTGCTGTGCCTCCAAAATTAGTGCCAAAAACTCCTGCCATTGATGTTCCAACCTATTCCCTGCTGGGCTCCTCTTCCAATCAACTCTGCCCAGCACCTCCCTCATGTCTGTAGTTACCTTTGCTCAATCGTAATGGATTACATCTGATTTTAGCTTCTCCCTCTCAAACTGCAGAAGCTTGTAGACATTACATTAATTCTTTTTCTTAGGATCCCCTTCTAACCCCCATGAGTACTATAGTCGTGAATTTGCTAAATGCTTTTTCCATCTTCTGGTTTTCTTTTTCTTCCCCACATCCTAGTTACCACTAGGAGATCTGTCCACGACTCCCATCAGGATCATCTTTTACTTTGAAGTTCCTCAACTGTACTCGCACAATTTCTGTATCTTCTGATCCTAAACTGCTTCCTGCCATTGATTTTATTTTATTTCATTTCTTTTCCTCCGAACAAGGCAATGCTGCCCCCTCTGCCCAACTGTCTGTTCTTTTGATCGGTTGCATATCTGTGGAAATTTAGTTTCCAGCCATGTTTCTCTGATGCCCACAGCATCATATCTGCGCCATGAGCTCACTTACCTTGTTTTATAAAAGCACTTCACACTCAGTCATGCATTGACTGCTCCCCTTCTCATAGTTGTTGCCTGAAGTTTAATTCCTGACCTTTCCATACTCTGTCTATCACTTCTACTGGAAACTTTAAGAATCTCTTCTCTCACCCCTAAAGTAGACAGTTCAGCAGGCGGTGCTGAGTTGGAGGGTTGGATCTGTGCTAAGCTGTGGGCAGGGGAAATGAGGAAACTGGTGAAATCGAAATTGATCCTGTGTGCTTGGAGGGTCTCAAGGCGGAAGATGAGGTGTTCTTCCTCTAGGCATGTGGCTAGGATTTGGTGGTGGAGGTGGCCCAGGACTTGCATGTTCTTGGCAGAGTTAGGAGAGGGAGTTGAAGTGTTCGGCCACAGAATGGTGGGGTTGATTGATGCGTGTATCCTGGAGATGTTCTCTGAAAAGTTTCGCAAGTTGGCATCCTGTTTGCCCAATGTAGAGGAGACCACATCGAGAGCAACGAGATGAGGTGTTTGGAGGTGCAGGAAAATCTCTGCTGGGTGTGGAAGGATCCTTTAGGGCCTTGGATGGAGGTGAGGGGGGAGGTGTGAGCACAAGTTTTGCACCTCTTGTGGTAGCAAGGGAGTGGAGGGTGGGTTGGTGGGGCGCATGGACCTAACGAGGAAGTCACAGAGAGAATGATCTCTGTGGAATGCTGAAAGAGGTGGGGTGGGAAATTTTCCCTGGTGATGGGATCTGACTGTAGGTAGTGGAAGTGGCAGAAGATGGTGCATTGTATCCAGAGGTTAGTGGGATGGAAGGTGAGGACCAAGGGGTTTTGTCCTTGTTCCAGTCCTCACTTCCTCCTGCCTTCCTGTTCATGACCACTGATCGAATTTGGGGTAATTGATCTAATGGCTGTGACTGCCTCCTGAAATGCCACATCATAATCAAAGGCTTAACATGTAAGCCTTTCCTTGTAATTTTACTATCTAATATCAATTATATTACTTGAATGGACTATAGAATGAATTCATAGATTGCCTTATGTTATCAACTAAGCAACCGTGATAGCTTAACTTCACGTACTAAGGATTTGTCTGTGGAACCTTCATGATAAAGTAGTTCAGAACCGTATCACCAAAATCAACCTTTTGATGTTCAGTTATTCTTCATTTTTCCTGCTTTTTATAGCATCTCCTTACACAGACCTTTGGGATTGAGAATGACTTGCTGCCATTTTGGTTTGGAGGATTCTGAATGGCTGATAAATCCAGAGTTTTAGCTGCAGATTCTGTCATATATAATACAGATAAAGTTAGATAGATGAGTCTCTTTGATGCCTCAATGCATTCCAGCCTGGTCCCAGTGAATTCTCTTGTGTTAGGTGTCTTCCCATGTAAACGTTCTCTAATGTAACTTTTCACAAGGCAAGCCTGAGAAAATGGTGGATGTGGGTCCAATTATAACATTTGGATAATGCATGAATAGGAAAGGTTTGGAAAGATATGGGCCAGGAGCAGGTAGGTGGGACTAGTTTAGTTTGAGATTATGCTCGGCATGGACTGATTGGACCAAAGTTCAACCAGTACCTTTGAGTTCTATGCAGACAGTTTGAGTCGTGGCGCAATCAGTTGAGTTTAAGACATCATCTAAGATTTTGAAATGAAACATTGTATGTGTAAAAATTGTTTCTCGCGGTTTTGAAGGTATTTAAGTATCACTGGACAAAATATGAATTGAATAAAACTTGTACAGCTGATGATGTGAGCTCTTTCACAATTGTAAAATACAGTGTAATAAAGGCTGAAATAAAAACAAAAATATTCCGAAAACACTTGGTTGGTCTGCCTGTATGTCTGGGTAGAGGAACTGTTTCAGGTTGATGACCTTTCATCAGAACTGGGCAAAGTTTGAAATATTAATAGATTTTGAAAGTGGGAAGAACAACTGAAGGAAAGCTTGGTGACAGTGAAAGGCCAGAGTGATTATATGACTAAATGTTTCATGGTGCTATGTCAAAGGGAATGGTAATGGGAGATGTAAAGAAACAAGTTATTTGAGAGGAGATATAAATGACAGGATTCCGAATGGTTACTGTCCAAAAGGAGAGGAAGTAAAAAGAGAAATGAGGGACAAAGAAAGAATAGGAAAAGGAAACAAAATTGGGAAAGATCTAAAATTTGTTGCGTTCAGATGTTGAGTCCAAAAATTGTAAAGTGTCCAATAAAAAGATGATGTACTCTTCAAGTTTCTGTTGAGCTTGATTGGAAAACTGCAAGAAGCTGAGCATAGAAAGGTTAGCATGGAAGCTAAGTGGAGAATTTTTAAAAAATCACATTTGCTGTTTGAACAGAGGAGATCTATTTAGTTGTCATCTGGTCTGTGGTCTCTAGTCTTCCCAGTGTAGGGACATCCACATTTGAATGGTGAATTTAATGTTTTTTTTCTACTGTCTTTCATAGGATGTGGGCATTGCTGGCAAAGCAGAATTTGTTACCCATCTCTTGTTAAACTATTTCAAACAATATCTACAGATAAACTATTGTGGAATTGTGGTCGCATGTAGGCTGGACCAGGCAAGGGTGGCAGATTTTCTTCCTAAAGTACATCAGTGAACCAGTGGGTTTCTACAACAATCAGTAATATTTGTCACAGTTATCATAACTCAGATTGTTTGAGGTTGATTAATTGAATTTAAATTCCAGTTGCTATGATAGAATTTGAGTCCAGACTCCCAGAGCCGTCCAGGGAAATGCATCACTGTGCCATTATCTCCCTATAATTCAATGAAGTACAATGAAATTGTTATTTTACTTGGAAGGAACAGCAAATAGATGCAAGTGTTGCACGTCCTGTACTTGCATGGAAAGGTGTTACAGGAAGGAGTGGGGTTGTCAGTTGCAACTGAGGGATGATCCAGGATATTGCTGAAGAAATGATCAATCTGGTATGATGGGAAGGGAATATAAATACATTTGGAAGTTCTAAAATGTTTCAACATGATGCTTTGAATGTGAAGAGAGAGAGACTGCGAGGACAAGGGATGCCCTCTCGTGGTCCTGGGAGAGAAGGAAGGGTTTGAAACTGAGAATCCTGTCAATTGTAGAGGAATCCTTGGTTCAGGGAAAGAGAACTGTATCAGAAACACTAATATGAATAATTTCATCATTAGATCAGGGCAATATAGAACGAGCTAGAAGAGCGTTCTGAAAAAATTATATCAAACTCAAAGCATTAACTGCTATCTCTCCACAAATGCTGCCAGAGTTCCTCCAGCATTATCAGTGATTGTTTTGTGAGCTGAATGTTATACTGGCTATGTATCTGGGGCATGAGTTGCAAAAGTAAGATCAGTCATAACATCAATCTATTGTGCTATCAATGAAATTATATAAAATGCACAAAGACCAGATGGTAGTGCAGAGAGATGGACACCCTATTAGATAACGCTTTCTTGTCTGCTGTCCAGAAAAGCAAGTTAATGAGGTGTTGAGGGTGTTTCCTAAAAACAAAAATTATCCTCACACCTTTGGATTTGTGCTTTTAAGAGTTATTGAAGGGAGAGAAATGTTCAGTGTGCAAAAAAAAACTTGCAGCTCTCGTAATGAAACTGTTGTGGAGGATTGAAATTTTGGCTCACATATTTTAATTGACTATTGAAAATGAGGTCACCTCAAAGGTAGGAGTTGTAGGTGTTAGACTTGAAAGAGACATGAAAAATCTTGCAATAATTTTTGTTACATCACAAACTAAACCATTGTGTTGTAGGCTGCATAAATGTGATGCATGCTATTGTTTGGTAATTTATGTTCAAGATTATATGCCAAATACAATTATGATTAGCAAAATACAAAGGCAACAAAGGATGCATTCTTTGGTGATGTCTCCTTAATCTCCGCACAGGCTGGTTATCTTAGTTGGTGCTTTATTTTGATCCATTATAATGAAACGTCATTCCACTTGACAGTGTAGAAGTCTGAGGTTTGAGTACATTTTAGGTTGTGAATTTTACTAGTCTATCCTAGTATTAAACGTTACAAATATTTTTTGTTTTGATTTTGGAGAGCTGCTGCTTGTAGAATTGTGTATAGAAAGAGTCTTTCTGTCTTACACAAGTGTCTTGTGTATGCAATCTCTAATTATTACCCAGCCATAGTTCAATACATGTGATGCTGATAGAATGAGATGTCATGTCAGTTCATCTTTGGAAACGGTGGTTCAGTGGTTTGCACTGCTGTCTCTCAGTGCCAGGGACCAGAGTTCGATTCTACCCTTGGGCGACTGTTTGTGTAGTGTTGTACATTCTCCCCATGTCTTTCTCTGGGTGCTCTGGTTTCCTTGCAGGTTAGGTGGATTGGCCATGCTAAATTGCCCATAGTGTCCGAGAATATATAGGTTAGCCATGGGGATACGGTAGGGAGTACAATGCTCTTCAGAAGGTCAGTGTGCACTCGATGTGCCAAATGGCCTACTTCCACACTGTAAGGATTCTATGATTCTATAAAATATTTTTGACGTCTCCTTTATACATCTACTTCTTTAGCAGTCGTAGCTCTTTCCTTCTACTGAACTCTTTCCCCCACTTAGATAGTTCATTGTGTTTGAAGTGTGATCAAAATAAAACATAATGGTAGTTCTGTCTTGCTCGCTTGCTACTTTGGAATAACTAATGAGATTTGCTCAGCGTCAGCCAGTTCAATGCAGAGAACCGTGCAACTGACAGAACTTAACATACCAGCGAGAGGAGTTTGTAATGATGGGAGTAACTTATTTTATTGTAGGGCAATGACTCTCTTTTAAAGTGAAACGGAAATTGAGTGACAACATATTCCTTAGTTCTGGAATTTATTGTTGAAAGCAGAGTTAGATTTGTGCAAAGCTGATTGAACTATATTTGGAATTGCAAAAAATAGTTTAAAGTCCCTGAATGAATTGGAAAATAAGTTAATATCTATTGAAAGAAAAAAAAATTAAAGTTAAAAGTTTACAGTATCAAAGTAGAGTGGCAGTCATGATCCAGCAGTGTTAATCTTGCCTCTGAATTAGAAATCCATGAATTGAAGTCCAACTTTAGAAATTTTCTTTTGCTTATTTTAGCCAAAACCTTGCGCCACACTCAAGCAAATTTTGTTTCAAATGATTAGGTGTCTTTCCCTTAGAAGATGCCTGCTCCTGCTTGCATACTATGGCAAGGCAGAATGGCTGATTTATTTTGGTCTCTTCCTGAGGTCCCCAGCATCACCAGGTTGATTCCTGGCATGATGGGTCTGTCTTCTGAGGAGAGATTGAATGGTCTAGGCATGTCTGTCTCCGGGTGCTCTGGTTTCCTTGCACAGTCCAAAGATGTGCAGGTTAGGTGGATTGGCCATGCTAAATTGCCATAGTGTCCAGGGATGTGCAGGTTGGGTGGATTAGCCATGGGGATACCCACCTATCCACCCTCCCTGGAGTAAAAACAACTGAAGCAATTTCATAGGAAACTCAAAAGAATTCTTAAAGGGCTAAGTAGAGTAATGCAGAAAAGATGCTTCCCTGTGTGGATTCCAGAGCCAGACAATGCAGTCTCAGAAAAGCCATTTAGGATTGAGATGAGGGGGAACCCCTTCACTCAGAAGTTAGTGAATCTATAGAATTCTATGTCTTAATTGGAGTGCAAATTAATTGGGTTCAGAAAAGATTTACAAGGATGTTGCCAAGGTTGGAGGATCTGAGCTACAGGGAGAGGCTGAACAGGCTGGGGCTATTTTCCCTGGAGTGTTGGAGGCTGAGGGGTGACCTTATGGAGGTTTACAAAATTGAGGGGCATGGATAGGATAAATAGGCAAAGTCTTTTCCCTGGGGTCGGGGAGTCCAGAACTAGAGGGCATAGATTTAGGGTGAGAGGGGAAAGATATAAAAGAGACCTAAGGGACAACGTTTTCACGCAGAGGGTGGTACGTGTATGGAATGAGCTGCCAGAGGAAGTGGTGGAGGCTGGTGCAACTGCAACATTTTTAAGAGGCATTTGGATGGGTATATGAATAGGAAGGGTTTGGAGGGATATGGGCCGGGTGCTGGCAGGTGGGACTAGATTGGGTTGGGATATCTGGTCGGCATGGACGGGTTGGACCAAAGGGTCAGTTTCCATGCTGTACATCTCTATGACTCTTAGATGTGATAGTGGCTAGGACAATGTGGCATTTATGCTGAAGGTTGGGGAAGGGGGTGGGACGAGAGGTGAGCAGATTGGTGAGATGGAGCCCAGAGAGACGGATAGGTAATTAAGGGATTATGGATGGCAGGCCAGCACAAGAGAAGCTGAACAAGTGATAATGAGAGGTGAGGATACCAGAGAATGGGTAGTCTGTCCTTGAAACAAACCATGTTATGTGGTAATAAGTGAAAATGGGGTGGTTGTGCTAAAATCAATGCCTGTCATAACAGGACCAGGTGTGGCGTGGGTAAAAAAAAAACATTAGAAGGATGGAATCAGCTTCCAAAGTTATTGAACTCAATGATTAGCCCCAGAGGCTGCAGGGTCCCCAAACAAAAATAAATTTTTCTTCAAGCTTGCGTGGTTTCCGTATTTGTTCTTTAATATCTCTGCTGAACAAAAATGTATCTATCTAGATTTAAAATTAACAACTTTGAGCTACAGGGAGAGGCTGAACAGGCTGGGGCTGTTTTCCCTGGAGCGTTGGAGGCTGAGGGGTGGCCTTATAGAGGTTTACAAAATTATGAGGGGCATGGATAGGATAAATAGACAAAGTCTTTTCCCTGGGGTGGGGGGAGTCCAGAATTGGAGGACATAGGTTCAGGTTGAGAGGGGAAAGATATAAAAGAGACCTAAAGGGCAACCTTTTCACACACAGGATGGTACGGGTATGGAATGAGCTGCCAGAGGAAGTGGTGGATGCTGGTACAATTGCAACATTTAAGAGGCATTTGGATGGGTATATGAATAGGAAGGGTTTGGAGGGATGGCAGGTGGGACTAGATTGGGTTGGGATATCTGATCGGCATGGACAGATTGGACCGAAGGGTCTGTTTCCATGCTGTACATCTCTATGACTCTATCTGTGCTGTAATCATCCTGTGATTGTCTCCCTAGACAGGTGGAAAAATATTTTGAAAACTGTTAATTTGAGTTGTAGAATTTAAAAAGTGATCTTAAAGTATTTAAATAAGGGATCTGATGAAATTAAACCACTATTAACATTTAGAAATGTTAAAGAACATCTAGTTAAAACTATCCTCCAGTAGCTTTCCAAATAGAAAAAGCAAGTGGTTGTGTAGTATTAAGTTACTTTCTTGTCAAACGAGAAAGAAGTTCAAATGTCAATATTATTACGTCTTTGTAATAAAACAACTTTAATCAGTCTGAAATACAGAGGAACCTCGATTATCCAAATACCAATTATCCAAAAATCAGATTATCCGAAGGAGATCTCGAGGTCCTGATAGAAGCATTGTGCGGGGTTGGGGGTGGGGAGCGCTGTTGCAGGGGGTTGGGGCGAGGGGCGATGTTGTAGGGAGTGGGTGGGCAGTGTTGCATCGAGTTGGGGGCGGGGGGTGTTGTTGCAGAGGTTTGGGGGTGGGGGTGGTGTTGCACGGGGTGGGGGATTGGTGGTGGTGTTGCACGGGGTTGGGGGCAGGAGGCGGTGTTGCGCAGGGGCGGGGGTTGGTGTTGTGGAAGGGGTGGGGTTGGATGGGGGCGGGGCCTCGCACGGTAAATGCTGCTGCTCATCTCCTGAATGAGGAGCAGACTTTTTAAAACTCTGAGACCCAGAGGAAAGGCATTTAATCGATTTAAACGATTAATTGATTATCCGAACGAAATAGTGCCTGCCCATCGTATTCGGATAATTGAGGTTCCCCTGTAATTCTCTCCCATTGCATTTCTTAATCTGCATATAGATTTGGACAAGGTATAGATTAGCAATCACAAAGGACTAGAAACACTGTTTGGAAAGGCAGTACAAAACTTGAGGATTTTGATCATCAGGCAATATTTACATTAAGATTTGTTTTTTTCTTCATCCTTGTATGGGATATGGTTGTAACTGGCAAGGCCAGCATTTATTGCCCATCCTTGATAGAATCAAGTTGAATTGAGTAACTGGTGTCATTACAGTGGGCAGTAAAGAGTCCTCCACATTGCTGTAAAACAGACCAGGTAAAGAACAGCAGATTTTCTTCTCTAAAGGGCATTAGTGTACCAAAGCGGTTTTAACAATAATGAACAATGCTTACATGGTTGCAATTAAACTAAATTCTATTTCTAGATTTTACTGACTTCATGTTTCACCCTCTGTACAGCTTGAACCCATGTCCCCAGACATTAGCCTGTGGCTCTGGATTACTAATCCAGTGACATAATCCAGTGCTGGATTACTAATCCAGCATCATCGACCCTCTACACCCACGCTTTAGAACTCAACTTCTGGGGCGATCTGACTGCACAATTATTCAAAAGGATGTGTGCTTACATTTAACTGGCACCAAATATCATTTTTAAGAATTAAGGCTTCTGGATTATTCAAACACAAGGCTGTCGTTAGCAAAATTTTCATTAATGTATCTTGGTTGCTGTATATTTTTGAACATTGACTTTCTGGATCAAACTTGCTTTGATATCAAAGATTGTTGGAAAACTTTCATTGTATGCTACAAAATTGTTGGCATTTATATCTCCAGCTTTTTTGCAGCTACAGTTGAATAAGAACACTGAATACAGCTCTTCTTTGTTTTTACCAATTAATCTCATTGCCAACTTTTATAACATTGCTGCAGTTTCTTTTCTTGTGACGTGTACATCAATTTTGTTTGAAAAGTTATTGTTAAATCTGTTTTTCCCCATTGCAGACTGAATATTTCAAGTTGCTATAACTTAAGAGTGAAAACAAAATTATTATTTCTCATTGCACCTCTGATTTTTTTTATTGCTACTTCCAATTATTTTAAATGTGTATGTCCTTGGGTGCCAAAGTTTCCCTCAAGTAGACATAGTTCTCCTTACAACTCTTTCAATACCCTTGATGATTTTGAACCTTCTTGAGTTAAGCTCTAATAATAAGATGCAATGGCTTGGAATTTGCTGAGCTGCTGGTCAATGAATGTAACTCTTTGCTGGAAAATTATTGATAATAAGTTGCAGAGTTTAGTAACTGTTCAGGGGGACTGCACCCAACCTTGCAAATCCAAGGTGCCTTTCGAAATGGGAATGTTTTACATCAGTGGCCTCATCAGAGAATAATGTTTTATTCTCAACCTGCAGGGATTGCGGTGTGTACAGAACACCCAAATTGAGTTTAATTTGTTCTGCGTGGTGGAGTTTGTACTGCGATTGTATAAGTCTATATATTGATATTAAGATGTGATCTATAATGCACTGTGTTGTCCCCTGAGATATATGCAATCTCTAAACATCTCCTTGCACAATTGGAATGCATCTTTAGTACATAAATTTACGTAAAAATAAAACCAATAATTTTTTTTAGTTTGTTGATTGGCTAGGCCAGCGTTTTTTTGGCCACCCCTAATTTCCCTAAGAAAGTGCTGATCACCAAACATTGAACATATTACTTAACTGAGATTGAAGATGTCTATCAGATTCTTACAAAACGTTAATGACAACATTATATTTCAGATGACCAGGGAAATGATTGAATTCTTTACAAATTCCAAACCCTAAAACATTATTCTCTGATGTTCTAAGTGGCTGTGCTAATCTGACCTGGGTTGACTTTAATAAGAGTCTGAGCAATGACAATTGCCTATTGAAAAGTTTCCTCTGAGTCACTCTAGCGCAGTGTAGAAGTTGTATGAGTGAGGCATCACTAAAACTGACTAATGTTTCATTAATGGGATAACCCAAAGTTTAGAACTTCAGTAAGGAATTCTCTCTTTTCATTTTTTAAATAGTTTTATTCATTCTGAAGAAGTCCTTCACTATTGGCAATGTGATCATTGAAACAACCTGATGGAAGCTAGTTTAACTTGAAATCTCTTTGTGGAGTAGATACTTTTGATCAACCTATTTAGAAATGTTATTACACATCTCCTGGAGAGGTGGGACTTGAACCAGGTGTTCTAGCCTGGACATAGGGACACTGTTAGTCTATCACAAGAACCCTATTCCGTGGTGTTATAGAGTCATAGAGATGTACAGACCCTTCGGTCCAACTTGTCCATACTGACCAGATAACCCAACCCAATCTAGTTCCTCCTGCCAGCATCCAGCCTATATCCCTCCAAACCCTTTCTATTCATATACATTCGGGTGCCTTTAAATATTGCAATTGTATTGCCTCCACAGTTCCTCTGGCAGATTATTCCACGCACGCACCATCTTCTGTGTGAAAACGTTGCCCCTTAGGTCCCTTTTATATCTTTCTCCTCTCACTCTAAACCTATGTCCTCTAGTTCTGGACTCCCCTACCCCAGGGAAAAGACCTTGTCTATTTACCCTATCCATGCCCCTCATAATTTATAAACCTCTATAAGGTCACCCCTTAGCCTCCGATGCTCCAGGGAAAACAGCCCTAACCTATTCAACCTCTCCCTATGGCTCAAATCCTGCAACCCTAGCAACATCCTTGTAAATCTTTTCTGAACTCTTTCAAGTTTCACAACATCCTTCTGATAGGAAGGCAACCAGAATTATATGCAATATTGCAAAAGTGGCCTAACCAATGTCCTATACAACTACAACATGACCTCCCAACTCAATACTGTGACCATTAAATGAAAGCATACCAAACACCACCTTCACTATCCTATCTCCCTGCAACTCTACCTACAAGGAACTATGACCCTCCACTCCAAGGTCTCTTTATTCAGCAACACTCCCTAGGACCTTACCATTAAGTGTATAAGTCCTGCTAAGATTTGCTTTCCCAAAATGCAGCACCTCACATTTTTCTAAATTAAACTCCATCTGCCACTCCTCAGCCCATTGGCACGTCTGATCAAGATTGTGTTGTAGTTTTAATCACCAATAAAGTTATTTTCAGACATTTTTATCATTTCTCTCTCGTCCACCAGATCCTTTCAATTTGACTTTTTGTCTGAGAGGGAGAAAGGAAAGAAATGAACACTTATGTAAATCATTTCCAAATGCTCTAAATTTCTAATTACCTACCCCTTGGTACTCCTTTTTCTTTCCCCAGTATACCTTTGCAGCACTTCTCATGCTTTTCTGCTCAGATAAGTCTGCATGGTCTCTCAGCTTAGTAGTTTCTCTTGTACAACAATCTCTAGTCCAACTGAAAAGCATCTTATCTAAAACTGACTTAACCCATCATCGCCAGGTCTGACTTAACCCACTTCAAGCTTGACGAAGTGATATTGTACACTGTAATATCGCTATTACTCTCATGTCTTTCTGAAGCATAAAGTGAAGGTGCCAGTATTGGACTGGGTTGGACAAAGTCAGAAGTCGCATCACACCAGGTTATAGATCAGCAGGTTTATTTGAAATCACAAGCTTTCAGAGTGGTGCTCCTTCGTCAGGTGTAGGAGCAGCACTCTGAAAGCTTATGATTTCAAATAACTCTGTTGGACTATAACCTGGTGTCATGTAACATCTGACTTTGGAGTATAAAGATAATCGTGCTGCTTTTCCCACACTGTCAACTGCCTGCTTAAAGTACATCCTGTCAGCTAACATTATAAAGAATTCACAGATTTCTTCACAGTAAATAGATTTTGTTGCTTCTTCCTTTTTTGGGCTGATGAAGTCAAGCTTTCTCCCAGATCCCCTACCTATTCTAGTCATGCTCTTTCTCTTCAGAACTCTTCAACCATGTCAGCATCAAGAAGTCAATCCAGTTTGAAATCTGTATCCTTACCACTAATTCATACTCTTCTCGGCTACTATCAGCCTCACTAGACTCTGATTTGAAACCCGAGTTGAGTTTTTAATCCACTCCTCTCCACCTTTCCACACTGCCACAATTCATTCATTTGTTATTGAAAGCTTCTGTCATGTCACTTTTGAACCCAGTTTTGTCCAATCCTCCTGATAAGTTCCCCATCCTAAATAAATTTCAGTTCATGTGAAACTGTGCAACTTCTGTCTTATTCAGCTGGCAGCTGTAAGCTAGTCCATCATCCCCATCCTCTCAAATCTGTATTTGACTCACAGTTCCTCCAGCACCTTGAATTTAAATCCCCTACCCTGGTGTTTCAGTCCAGTGTTCCCTTTATCTTTAATTTGCTATTTTCACCCCAAGACATGTCCTAGCAAATTAAATCTTTTTGCCTATTACCCCACTGCTGCCTTGACCCTCCAACATTCAAGGCCCACTGACCCCTTCTACGATCTATCTGTTTATATTCCTTCAAGATCTTCTTTAACAGGAACGGTGACCAGAAAATTGAAATGTATTTTAATGTGTCTTTAGTGTACACATTTCCTTGTGCATCTGAAGTATCTTCTGTTATTTTACGATTTTGAAGGTACCGTGTAAATATATGATAAATTCCTAAGGCAAAATTGTCTCAATTGACAGCAGTTTTTTTGGTAATGAACAAAATGTAGGAATGGAATATTTAGAATATTGACAACCTTGTACTGAATTGGCTGCATCTGGAAAATGTGCAGTATTAGTTTAGATACTTTGTAATAGGAAATGACTAACTGTTGTAACCTCATTTTTTTTATAAATAGGTCTGAAACAGAATATTAGTAAATACATACGGTACACCGATACATCAGCTGATTCAGATAAAGCCTGAATTTCAGCTCATGTGAGTCATTTGTCTACTTTATAAGGGCTAACGCTGCAGGTGTGTAATGGATTTGTTCGCCAAGCATTATCTGCAATCTCCTGTAAAAGTGGATCTGAGTGAGCAAAATCATGTGCTTTTACTATGCATGCATTTTCTGACTTAATGACGCAACTATCAATTTTCTTGGTGCGTTTGGGTTCATCGTCTGTTACTCATCTAAAATTATTTCAGTCACCTTATGATGAGATAACCAATTACAGTGATAACATTCGCAACCTTTTTTGTGATATTGTTTAGGTTGAGAGATAAAAGTTTTTAAATTTCAATGGCATTGTTATGGGTGTGAAGTTTTATAAGTCTTATGTTATTAAGCTGTCTCTTAATTCAAGGCATAAAGGAATAATAAAGTGGATCATGTGTCCTGGGACAAGTTCTGCCTGACAACAAACCTGTGTGTCATGTTACTTTTGGGGAACAGGCGTACAGACTGAGTGTTATTGAAATGCATGTGCCATGTTTAACACCTGAACACACAAGGATGGACGTGCTATTGCAGACTTTATACCTTTGAGGCATTGAAACAGAGAATGACAGATTCCTGAGCATACAGGGAGAGCACGGCAGATAGCAGTTACTGTGATTAGTAAGAGGAGAAATGATTCGTACAACCACCTGATGAAGGAGCAGCGCTCTGAAAGCTAGTGCTTCCAATTAAACCTGTTGGACAATAACCTGGTGTTGTGTGATTTTTAACAAGAGAAGAAAAGCTGCTTATGCTGATGGCTAGCAGACAATGCTTGTGAGAAGCCACTCTCTGGTTGAAAATTGAACCATTGGAAATTTACATACTTTGGTAGATTCAACCTGGCATGGGCAAAGGTAGTTTGCATTGGTGTGAGTCTGGCTGCTGGAATGCTCAGTTTGCGAATTACAGGAAGTTGAGGGATAATGCCTTTGGTCACTGAATAGAGAAATGGTAAAAGATCTGGCAACATCTGTGGAGGGAGAAGTGGAGTTAGTGTTTTGAGTCCAACATAATACAGGTACGCAATCCTTTATCCGAAACCCTCGGGACCAGCTGGTTTTTGGAATTTGGAATTTTTTGGATTTCGGAATAAGTGACAGTTTGACAGTTTTTAAAAATCTTACTGAATAGCAGATGCACCTATGAAAACTACGAGCCCTGAGACAGAACTGATGCCTGCCAGTGCTGGGTCACGCCCCCAGTGTGATGTGGGTTGAGTGGGTGTGGGGTGGGTTAACTGTCTACACCCCAAACAACATTGTAAATGAGGAAAAAAAACTTCAGATTTCAGAGCTTTTCGGATTTCGGGATTTCGGATAAAGGATTGTCTACCTGTACTACTTCAGAACGCACAAGAGGTAGGATTAGAAAGAAAGCATCCCAAAGTTATTCAGCCACAGAACATACTTGTGGAAAAAGTTGTAGGTCGTGGAATATCAGGGGCAACAATAGCATGGGTATAAAATTGGCTGAGGGGTAGCTAATAAGGAATATTTAATGGGTTTTTGTTTTGGGCTGGTAGAACGTCAGTAGTGGAGCTCCTGTGGTCAGTGTTGGGACCCTTACTTTTTCTGAATTCCCCATAAATCCCTGGATCTGAGTATGCAGAGATTAGTTTCAAAGATTGAAAATGATGCAAAACTGAGCTGAACAGTATAGAACTTCAAAAGGACAGTGAGTGGGTAGATATGTGGCAGATGGAGTTTAATGTGGAGAAGTGTGAAATGATGCACTTTGGTACAAAGAACATAGACAAGCGAGGTCACTCAACCTAAAGCGTTAACTCTGATTTCTCTTTCGTGGTGCTGCCAGAGCCTCCTGAGCTATTCCACTGATGTTTGTTTCTCTTTGTGTATAAAACAAAAGGAATTATTCTGAAGGGTGTGCAGATGAAGAGATATCTCAGTCTGTATGTACATAAATCATTAAAGGTAGTAAGATAAGTAGAGAACTGTCTGTGATTCTGAATCAAGCATACAGTACTCTAGGCTTCATAATTGGGTCATATAACATGAGCAGGGAGATTATGATAGTTTTATAAGACATTGGTTAGATCTGAGTTGGAGTTACTGTGTATCATTCTAGGCGCCACACTATAAGAAGGACGTGAATGCATTTGAGAATGTAGAAGAGGTTTCAGAGAATGGTTCTAGGGATGAGACACTTAAGTTATGAGAAAAGATTGGAGAATTTAACTGTTTTGCTTTGAGAGGAGAAAACGGAGAGGAGATTTGCTGGAAATTTTCAGAACCATTAGGGGTGTTGACAAAGTGGATAAGGAGGAACTCCCCACTCATGAACAAATCAAGAATGAGAGGGCACAGATTTAAGCTGTTTTCTAAAAGAAGCAAATGTGAGGTGAGAAAAAGCTTTTGGGTATGGAATGTACTGCCTGGAAATGTGGTGGAGACAGACTCACTTGAGGCATACATGAAGTCATTGGATGATCATTGAAACAGAAACAATGTGCACGGTTACAAGGGAAGGGGATTGGCACTAAGCTAATATGCTCAGAGAAGCAGTGCAGACATGATGGTCCAAATGGCCGCCACTTGTGAAGGAGCGATGGAGTCAGTTGGAAAAAGTGGGGAGAAAGGATCCAAAAGTATTGGATCTTGAGCTATTGGAATCTGTGTTCCTTAACATTTGAAAAGAAAGGAAATTGTTTATTGTAGAGACATCAAATGAGATGAAATTGGACTGAGAATTATGACAGCTTTGAAATAGTAAAGGGTGGTACTGATGGAGAGAGAGGTCAAGAACGTGCATATGACAGTGTAGCTGTAAGGAGCATAGTATGAACATAGAACGTAGAAAAATACAGCGCAGTACAGGCCCTTTGGCCCTGTTGCGCCGATCCAAGCCCACCTAACCTACACTAGCCCACTATCCTCCATATGCCTATCCAATGCCCGTTTAAATGCCCATAAAGAGGGAGAGTCCACCACTGCTACTGGCAGGGCATTCCATGAACACACGACTCGCTGAGTAAAGAATCTACCCCTAACATCTGTCCTATACCTACCACCCCTTAATTTAAAGCTATGCCCGTCGTAATAGCTGACTCCATATGTGGAAAAAGATTCTCATGGTCAACCCTATCTAAACCCCTAATCATCTTGTACACCTCTATCAAGTCACCCTAAACCTTCTTTTCTCCAATGAAAACAGCCCCAAGTGCCTCAGCCTTTCCTCATATGATCTTCTATGTTGCAGAAATACCTGTATCCTAGGTGGATTCAAATCATGAAGGATGGAAGTTCAGTTTGGAGTAAGTCAAATCCAGGGACAGTCACTTAAGGAAGAAGTGACTGAGAGAGCACATTTTGTTAAACATGTTATCAAACCCTCTGAGTAATGTAGGTAACAATGAAGATGAAGCAATTAAGGTTCAAACAGAAATCCCTTCCGAGAGAAGAGCAAAAATTCAAGGAAAGCGTACCTGAAAGAGAAGTGGCAATGAATTAAATATTTAAATAAGAACAAAGTGCTGCAGGTGAAGGAGATGCAAAATAAAATAGCAAATCTGCTAACATCTCTGGAGAGAGAAACAGAATTGATATTTTGAGCCCAGTATGACTCCTGTTCAAAAGAAATGCTAACACTGACTTTGTACTCGTAAGTAAAAGATTGCAATTCTACAGATATCTGGCCTATCAGGTTAAAACTCTCTAAGTAACTTGTTCAGCAGTTTAGAGTATTAGGTTTCATAATAATACATTTAGTTAATGTTGGTCGTTGTCGCAATAAAAGCCTTATTGGTTTCTACTGGAATCATAAAAGGATCGTTGTTAAACTTGGTTCTGTCCTCGCCTGACCTTTAACTACATGCACTTGCCAGTATAGATCTCAAGATAGGGATCAGGAATGTACTCCATGGTTGTCTCCTTCCTTGAGTCTTATATTTCCCTGGAATTGAAAATGTTTCAATCTTGTGGGACACTAAAGATTTTCTTAAGCCTCTCACACTAAAACTTAGATAATTGAATGAGATGCATTGTGAGTTGCACTTAATTCTTTATTTCGTTTGCATTGTTTTTTATTTGATCTGGAAACTTTGGAACGTAATTTGAGGTTTACATGTGGTCATTATAAAATTGATGATTCTCATGTGACCAATAAGTTATAGGGTTGAAATCTAAATTAAATTATGTTCTCCAGTATTACAACTATCTGATAAAGGATTAACTAAATTCAACATAACAGCATTGGACCACAAAACTGTTCCTAATGCACTCTTAAAAATATTTATCTGTTTGTGGCATAGGGAATTGAAATACAGCAATGGGATTAGCATTCCTTTTATATTGAAAGAGTTAATTATTGATGGATCTAATTAAAAATGTATTAAAATGTTGTCATCTAATTACAACCTATGCACTCTCACCTTCTAAACTTTACAGCTAATCTTGCAAATCCTTCACATCCTGCCAGTGACTCAGTTTTTCTGGTAATCCTATATGTGCACCACTGTTAACGTGCGCCGTATTTCTGTTTTGTTTGCTCTCAATTCCCCAACCTCCTTAAAAACAGAGGGCTTTTAGTTACAGGTGTCAAGACCAGGCATCTACATTTGCAGAGCTGAATGATTACTTATCTCCAAGCACTGTGTGTCTGGCACATAGGCTCAGGTGTTACATTGAATGTGAGTGATTGACAGTTTGGATACAAAATATAGGACATGCCAAGACCTACATTGTTTTTAGAAGACAGTTAACTTTTGCTGCTTACAAAATTAAGGCGTGAAACAAAAACGCTGAACAGTTGTGCATACCTATTTGAAGTATTACAGTTAGAAATGATCCTTTAGCATATACCAACAACACCACCAGCCACACAACCTTACCACTCATGAAATTTGGAAAACGTTTAATAAAAATCCATGATTGTAATTGTGATGAGATTTAGTTAATAGTAAAACTGCAAACCAAATCAGTTCATGTAATTCCTTCATGACTGTGAATCTCTCGTCAGGAAATAGAAAATGACAGTGGCACAATTTTTAACAGAACTCAAATGCATGGTCGAGTAAGCATTGAAATTGAACTTTGTGTGAAGGCATTTTTTAAAATGTAAACATGTACTCAGATCCCAGAGAGATCTTTTAGTCATTTTCATTGTAGTGTAAGTATTGGTGTTGGACTGGGGTAGACAACATTAAAAGTCACACATGTTACAGGCTAGGCCAGACCCCTCAAAACATTCTTAAGCCGGTAGCCCCAGATCATAACTTTGCAATTTGTTTCAGTAAGTGTACAGTGAAAAATTACCCGGATTGACTACTAGATTTTAAAACAGACAAAAAATTGTTCACAAAATTACACAATGAAATACAAAGAACAGAATAAAGAACCCCTACAGAACTCAGCCTATCCAACTGGACTTAATTATGCTGTTCCGAATTTACACAACAGTCCCAATAACCAAACTCCCTTTAAAAACCAGTATAAATGGAACACCTGCTTACAGGTTGAAGTTGAAGGGCAGAAAAAGAGAGAGAGTGAGTTTCCCCACAGCTCCCTGTTGAACAGAATTGAACTCAAACAGCTCAACTAGAGAGTTGACCACTCCCGTTTCTTTATACAGGTCACTTCTAAAACATGACCACTTTGTTCTGAAGTCTCATCTGTTCACATATAAACAAAAGGCCTCTCAAAGTCCTTTTTCATCTTTGCACCAAACCAGGCTGATTGCAGCCCTGCCAGTTCATTACCCCTCTGAAAAAAATCAAGGACAGTGTACCCTTGAGCCAAGAAACAGCTTTAAAAAAAAAGGACTAGCTTTGTGACACACAACACCAGAATATAGTCCTTATTTGGAGGTGCCCGTGTTGGATTGCTGTTACAAAGTTATAGTCCAACAGGTTTACTTGGAAGCACTAGCTTTCGGACCGCTGCTCCTTCATCGGTAAGCTATACTCCACAACCACCCGATGAAGGTGCAGTGCTGCGAAACCTAGTTCTTCCAAATGAACCTGTTGGACTATAACCTGGTGTTGTGTGATTTTTAACATTTTCATTGAAAGCAAACCTACCTTCCTTCCAACTGGGCAGAACTCTTAATTTATGCCATTCATTTTTCTCTTCTCAATCAAGACCGTTGACAATTATGGTTACATAAGATCCTTGATTCCTTCAGGACATTATGATTAATTTTTTTTTGTGTGAACCCCTGACAGTGAATACGAATAGCTATTTGACTACGTGAAACCTCAGTTATAAACTGTCTTTGCATGACATTTCCTGTACTTTTTCGGCATGGCTACTGCATAACACATGATTAATGTCCTAGCTCTTTCCTTCCTAACAATTAATTGGGCAGTGACTGGTTTGAAACAAACCTTATCTTGGTGATAAACTGGCAATTTCACATCTAGTGAATGGCACTTCTCTGATTAAGTGTCATACTTCATTTGCCTTGAAAGTTTCTTTTTGTTACCTTTTCAAATAGGTTAAACCTCATTCCCATAACTTTACTTCATTCCATTCTTGCACTTCTAATTTCAGCGAGTTATCTGGGATGGCTGCTGCTTGTGCTCCTGAAGTGTTAGACCTGAAAATGTGTTGCTGGAAAGGCGCAGCAGGTCAGGCAGCATCCAAGGAACAGGAGAATCGACGTTTCGGGCATAAGCCCTTCTTCAGGCATAAGCCCTTCCTGAAGAAGGGCTTATGCCCGAAACGTCGATTATTCCTGAAGAAGGGCTTATGCCCGAAACGTCGATTCTCCTGTTCCTTGGATGCTGCCTGACCTGCGCTTTTCCAGCAACACATTTTCAGCTCTGATCTCCAGCATCTGCAGTCCTCACTTTCTCCTCCTGGAGTGTTATCCAAGTACCTATTTTATAACACTTCCTATTTCTCATCTATTTGCTGTCTGTAGGCAACATCATCCAAAAGCACATAATTGATTTTCACATTGTACACTGGCACCCTGCTGTATCTCTGTGCTTTTCTCAAAACTCTGACAGCACCATTGCTCGATGTCATCTGCTGCTGGAACCTTCATCTAGTTTTGTTACTTTTAGACTTGACTTTTCCAATACATTCATGGCTGGCCTCCCACCATTCCTGTAGGATCTAGCTGTGCATGATCCCATTAAATTTTTTGCACAGCTGTTCACGGAAGTTCTATATCCAAGTAATAGGTCCTCTGCACTTTCTTTCAGGCTGTATGTAGCCTGTGGCCTCTTGAGTTCTCTGCTCCAAACTCACTGATCCACATTGGCTCCCCAATTTAAACAATACCTTGTTTCTAAATTAACTTCCTTTTTTTCCCTCATGTACTTGCTTGGCTTCACCCCTCCCTACATCTGCTCTCCTATAGCCCTTCATCTCTCAGATGTATGCTGTTCAAATTCTGACCATTCTGCTGCAGTACTAATGACAGTGCTGACAATAGCCTAAGATTTGAAATTACTCCCTAAACTCCTCCCCCCCCCCCCCCCCACTTCTCTCTTCCTTTAAGAATCTCCTTTAAACCCACTTTTACTATGCTTTTAGAGATCTGCTCCAATACGTGTTGTGTCTTAATACAATTATTTCCTGTAATACCTCCTGTGAAATGTTTTGTAATGTTTCATGGTAAAGATGCAATGTGAATGCAAACCACTTTAAATTTAGTCTCTTACATTGAAATTTAGAAAATTGTTTAGAACAAAGACTTCTGATTTGTAACATGATCACTACTTGTCATTGAAAACACTGAAATCATTGAACAGTTCTATGCATCTATGGGGAGACCTGACAAATGGGCCATACTTGAAAATGTTACTTTGTTTTTACCCCAGCTAATGACTGGTGTCAACCATTTTCTGGGTTTGCTTTAGATTTACAGTGCCTACGGATTTTTACTAAGTTGTGTGATATGTAAGAAACAGTTACCTTTAATTTTTAAGTATGCTGTAAGTTCATTATCCTTGGCATCTTGCAAAATCTGTGCCATTGGCAAAGGATTCATCACGTACACTTTTCTAAATGGCAAGTAGTATTTTGTTGCATTTCTACTACTTCTAAGTAATTTATTTGCCTTGATTATTTTTATTTGGTGTGTTTTGTAAAGTAACTTCTTTGAAGAGTCGGGCTGTACAGGACATTGGTTAGGCCACTTTTGCAATATTGCTTGCAATTCTGGTCTCCTTCCTATCGAAGGATTTTGTGAACCTTGAAAGGGTTCAGAAAAGATTTACAAGGATGTTGCCAGAGTTGGAGGATTTTAGCTATAAGGAGAAGCTGAATAGGATGGGGCTGTTTTCCTTGGAGTGTCGGAGGCTGAGGGGTGACCTTATAGAGGTTTATAAAATCGTGACGGGCATGGATAGGGTAGATAGACAAGGCATTTTTCCTGGGGTAGGGGAGTCCAGAGCTAGAGGGCATAGGTTTAGCGTGAGAGGGAAAAGATATAAAGGCGACCTAAGGGGTAACATTTTCATGCAGAGGGTGGTGCATATATGGAATGAACTGCCAGAGGAAGTGGTGAATGCTGGTACAATTACAGCATTTAAAAGGCATCTCGTTGAGTATATGGATAAGAAGAAAGGTTTGGAGGGAAATGGGCCAAGTGCTGGCAAATGGGACTGGATAGGTTGGGATCTCTGGTTGACATGGATAAGTTGTGCGAAAGGGACTTTTTGCATGCTATACATCTCTATAACTCTATAACCAGGTTGAATCAAGTAGTGTTGCCCTTTAATTGTATAAATGTGAAGGTTATTCTGCCCTTGTTTAAACAAATGTTATCTTTTCATGTCGAAATTTAATTTGTGATACTCACATTATGGTGGTGTGTTCTTCCCACCACAGGAGGTATGCTGTTAGCTGTTAAGATCAGTTTGCATCTTTTATAAATGATGAACTCATTCTTATGACACCCTTCTTATGATGATTAACACTTTGAAGTAATTCATTACATGTGAAGTACTTGAAATTTAAGAGACACAGCGCAATATATTATGCAGTTATACAAGATACTAGTTTAACATCATAGACCAAATCATTGCCAATGGAAACTTTAATTCCCATTAATTTATAAGTAAACATGGTAGCTAACTTGTACAGAGCAAGTTTTCTCAAAGGACTAGTAATCTGATTAACTTCCTCAGTAGTATTAGTTGAGGGATGAATTTTCTCCAGGGCTGCCAGAGAGCTCATGGTCCATTTTCAAATTGTACCACCCACATCCATATGATAAGCCTGTTTCAGAGGAGTTGTTGAATTCCCCCTCACCTGAGATTAATGTTAAATGAGCAATAGTTTAGGTTTTGGGGGGAAAAAACATACAGCCACGGGAAAGCTGAACCAATACGGGCTGATTGGTTCAACTGCTAATCAAATCAATTTAGATTTTCATAAAGCATTCCAAGACATTTATTGCCTCCTTTGTCTTTGATTTGCACAATTGTTTTCACATTTCCTATGAAATCCATGATGTTTTTTGGAATATGCAAACCACATACACCTTACAGCCAATCAGTAGTTAATATGAGTGAACCTTCATGCCCAGGATCAATTGGTGAGAGTAAATAAGCGTTCTGAAGAATTCAAGAGCTGTTTATAACTTCAGAAACAAACATGTCATTTAAACAAAATGGGAAGAGGATAATAGACAATGAAGCATGTTTAGAGATGTATTGTACGCAGTCTCCTCTCATATTGAAAAGCTACCTGATGCATTGTCTTGAGCTGCAAGGTTAAACAATACATAATCTACTCTATTGAAATAGCAGTGATGCATTAATGTAAGAACCTTAATTTAGTATTTGATGTTAAATGCACAGCCAAGATTCTTTTTAAGGACCATAAGCTTTTGTTATAATACATACATACATTAAGACGGGCTGCAATTTTAGTACAGTAAGATTTCAAGCTGTGTGGTGAACCAGTGATTACAAGCTAGTTTATCACAATGTAAATCTGCATGCTGAATTTTAAGCAAAATTAATTCTTTGTATTACAGCCATTAAATGAGCGGCCATTTATTCAGAAACTATTTCGCCCAATTAGTTCAGAAGGACATCCACATAATCTTGGTGACTTGTTGAAAGAAATGTTCCCTGCTGCTGTAACTCCTGAAGGTAAGATTCTGATCCTTCATTTAGTCTAGCGATTCCAGTTTTGAGTTCAGTTCTGTAGCTTTTGAGAAATATTGCCCTTTATCTAATTTTTGTTTTGTACAAGATATGTTTAAATTATCTACAAATAATTTCAGCAACCAGGAGAGGTTGACTAGAAAGAGCATGGATTTCTAAAGGGGGCATCATGTTTAACTAGAGTTTTATGAAGAGGTAACAGGCTCAATGAGAGTACCATTATTGATGAGATGTACAAGGACTTTCGGAAAGTGTTCGGCACAGTGCCATGCAAAACGTGCGGGGAAAATTATTGATCTTGGAATAAAATGGATAGCAATATGGATACAAAATTAGATGAGTGGTGGAAAGCAGAGTACTCAGCTGGAGTATTGTGTATAGCACACATAGGAAGTATGTGAATGCACAGAAGAATGTGTGAAAGCTGTTTAGAACAACGATTCCACAGATGAGGGATTTCAGCATCGATTGAAGTTAGGACTGGGTTTCTCCTCAGAAAAAGTTTAGGAGGCGATTGATTAAGGTTTTCAAAATCACAAACAAGCTGGATAGCGTAGTTAGGGAGAAATTGTTCCCGTTCATGAAAGGAACAAGGGAAAGAAAGCCTAGATTTAAAGTGGATGGAAGTGCATACTGCAGATGCTGGAGATCAGAGTCAAGATTAGAGTCGTGATGGAAAAGCACAGCAGGTCAGGCATCATCCGAGGAGAAGGAAAATTGATGTTTTGGGCAAAAGCCCTTCCTGAAGAAGGGCCGTTGCCCGAAATGCGGTTTTCCTGCTCCTCGGATTTGCCTGACCTGATGTGCTTTTCCAGCACCACTCTAATCTAGATTTAAAGTGATCTACAAAAGAAGCAAGCGTGAAGTGAGGAAAAACTATTTTTACTCACCGAGTAGTTAGGGTATGAAATGTACTGCCTGGAAATATAGTGGAGACAGATTCAGTTGAGGCAATCAAGAGGGCATTTTTTTGAGTTTATTTGAGTAAAAATAATGTGGTTTTGAGAAAAATGGGAGAGTTTAGTTAATGGTCATTTAATGAATAGGATTTCTGTGATTTTCTATTCTGATTTTTAAATTCGCTACTCGTTTGTCAAAGCAAAGCACTGAAACATTCCTTACTGTTGGTTTCAAAGCAGGAGGCATGAAGACAACTGATTTTTATCTTTCATTTAACGTAATATTTTAGCCATGTAGTATATGTCAACAAATATGGACTTGTGGCTTCTTAAGTTCAAGTTAACAAAGCACCGAAGTTACAAAACCCATTGTTCTCAAGGTGATTTTATTTTCACAAAGCTTACTGATTAGAATTTTCAATACCATAAAACCAGACAAATAATTCAGAAATTCAAAATGCTGCTTTGCTATCGACCATTATAAAATGCTTTTGAATGGTGGTTAAGTTCTACAGCCAAATTTCTAGTTTAAAGCATAGGCTATTCTCAGACACTCCTTTTGTTTGTCTGTGTAGGTCCAGTACATATGAAAATTCAAGGCATTCATCCCTCCATTCTTCTGGTGTCATTAAAAACTAGACAAAAAAGATGTTCAAAAGAAAACCTAGTAAATTGAGCTTTGGTATTTTCTGGGTTTATTTTGAGTAATTAGTTCCTTCTTCCAAGCGATTTGAGTTGTTGTGCATAGTAGTTTTGTTTCATGGTGTTCAAGTGCAGCTGTAACTTTTTCCCAGAACAGTACTGCTGTAGATCACTCAGTAGGCTTCTTAAGTTTGTTCTTGGGACGTGAGCAGCTCTGCCGCTTCCTTTGACTATTTTAGCTCTTGCCTTCAACTGCAACAATCCATATTGTGTAAAGGAAGAATTATCAAGGTTCTTACCCTGCATCAAATGAAGGGTGGTGATTATATTTCCTAGTCAGGGTTGCATCTTTATTGCTTCACTTTGCACAGTAGGCTTTGTGACATTATTCCTTTCAGCCAGCATACTTCCGTATTATAATCAGTGCCGCTAATAGCCATGAAATACATTTCATACTTGGAATATTTATGTTTTCAATGCAACAGGCCTGGTTTGATTACACACTTTTGAAACGAGCAATCTCAATGCATGTTCTCCTTGTGTTCAGAGCCTTCTTAGACTGCAGAATCAAATTTTACATTGGCATAAATTTGATTCTTTTTTAAAATTCAACTTATTTTTCTAATCAACCTATTCAGTGATGTTATTACACACCTCTGGAGCAGGTAGGACTTGAACATGGGCTTCCTGGTTCAGGGGTAGGGATTCTATCACTGTGTCACAGGAAGAGGAAGTTAGGAGGAAGAGGGTGGTGCGACATCGCTCAGTTGCATTCTGGGAGTGAACTTCGCAGTTGGTGCGGGTGTGAAGGGTATCATGGAAGAATCTCTGTTAAGGAATGGTCAGCCCCAAACATTACGTTACAGTAGTGCTTCCATCCTTCTTTCCTTCTGTAACCAAAAACAAGATAGGCAAAGTTCAGAGGAGAGGAGACAAGAACATAGTGAGAGAAAGGTTGGCAGCGAGAGTTCAGTAGATAAAGACGCACAAGCGTAAACTGTTGTTCGTGAGCAATGAGTAATCTTTGAGACACAGTTATCGGAGCAGAGAGTATCAGCAGCTTCAATTTAGTTTGAAAAGTATTTGACATTGTAAGGATTAATTAAGTTAAAGGGTAAGATATGGCAGACCAGCTCCAAATCATAGACTGCTCCTCTTATTCGATGTCAAAGGTTGGGCACATTTCCAGCGCCCAGGACCTGCATCTGTGCAGGGAATGTCTCCAGCTGCAGCTCCTGGAAGCCCGAGTTTAGGAGTTGGAGCGGCATCTGGGGACGCTGTGGAACATTTGCAAGGTGGAGAGTTTCGTGGATAGCATATATAGCGAGGTGGTCACACTGCAGACTTGGACTTCACAGGCAGGAAGCGAGTGGGTGACCACCAGGCAGAGCAGGGGCGTGAAGCAGGCAGTGCAGGAATCTCTTGTGGATATTACCCTGCAAAACAGCCAAATTCATGGGTCTGCTGTAGAGGGAGGAAGAAATAGGCATAGAAATGCTCTTGTTATGGGCATTCAATCGTACAGGAAATAGATAGCTGTTTCTGTGGCTGCAAATGAGAGTCGAGGATGGTGTGTTGCCTCCCTGTTGCTAGGGCCCTGCATTTGCAGGACATTCTGGAAGAGGCCAAACAGCTAGTGGTCATGGTACATGTTGGTACTAACAACCTAGGTTTAATAAAAAAAAAAGGAATGAGGTCCTAAAAGCAGAATATAGAGAACAAGGAAGAAAGTTGAAAGGTAGGATCTCAAAGGTAGTTGTCTCAGGATTACTATCAGTGCTATGGGCTAGTCAGAGTAGAAACAGGATATATCGGATGAACAGATGATGTGGGGTAGGGGGAGGATTTCAGATTCGTGGGATATTGGGACAGGTTCTGAGGAAGGAGGAATCTTTACAGACTGGATGGGTTGCACCTGGGTAGGACTGGTGCCTGGTCCACTACTTTTCATCATTTATATAAACGATTTGGATGTGAGTATAAGAGGTATAGTTAGTAAGTTTGCAGATGACACCAAAATTGGAGGTGTAGTGGACAGTGAAGAAGGTTACTTCACATTACAACAGGATCTTGATGAGATGGGCCAATGGGCTGAGAAGTGGCAGGTGGAGTTTAATTTAGGTACATGTGAGGTGCCGCATTTTGGGAAAGCAAATCTTAGCAAGACTTATACACTTAATGGTAAGGTCCTGTGGAGTGTTGCTGAACAAAGAGGCCTTGGAGTGCAGGTTCATAGCTCCTTGAAAGCAGAGTTGCAGGTAGGTAGGACAGTGAAGGCAGCATTTGGTATGCTTTCCCTTATTGGTCAGAGTATTGAGTACAGGAGTTGGGAGGTCATTGTTGCGGCTGTACAGGACATTGCTTAGGGCACTGTTGTACTATTGCGTGCAATTCTGGTCTCCTTCCTTTTGGGAAGATATTGTGAAACTTGAAAGGATTCAGAAAAGATTTACAAGGATGTTGCCAGGGTTGGAGGATCTGAGCTACAGGGAGAGGTTGAATAGGGCTTGTAATGGATATTTATGGATAGACCTTTCTGTCTCCATTTCCAGCAATAGTCTATCCACTAATATCCATTACAAGCCCACTGACTCCCACAGGTATCTGGACTACAGTTCTTCTCACCCTACGTCCTTTAAGGACTCTATCCCTTTCTCTCAGCTCCTTCGCCTCGGCCGCATTTGTTCTGTTGAGGCCACTTTCCAAAGTGGTGCTCTTAATATGTGCTCCTCCTTCTCCAACCGCGGCTTCCCACCTACAGTTGTTGACAGGGCTCTCGACAGCATGCAGTCCATCTCCCGCGCCACGACCCTCACCTATAATCTCTCTATACACTGTCATTATCACCTCTTTATTGCTACCTTTGCTTCTGGAGCCATGAGAGAAAGTGAGGGCTGCAGATGCTGGAGATCAGAGCTGAAAATGTGTTGCTGGAAAAGCGCAGGAGGTCAGGCAGCATCCAAGGAGCAGGAGAATCGATGTTTCGGGCATAAGCCCTTCTGGAGCCATGACTCAACTTCTCTCAGCCTAGCATAAATACTTCCTATTTCTCCCTTTTTTTTGTGGCTTTGACAAGGGGTCAGTTAGACTCGAAACGTCAGCTCTTTTTTTCTCCTTATAGATGCTGCCAGACCTGTTGTGAATTTCCAGCATTTTTTCTTTTGGTTTCAGATTCCAGCATCCGCAGTAATTTGCTTTTATCCAATGGTCTCTGAAATGCATGTGTTTCAATGCAAGAAGTATAATAGGCAAGGTAGATGAACTTACAGCTTTGGTTAGTGCTTGGAACTATGACAGTATTGCAATTACAGAGACTTGGCATAATGTCCAAGGATTTGAATGTTTCAGGTGTGATAGAAGGGGATGTAAAAGGGGTTGGAGAGTTGCAATACTGGTAAAGGAGTTGTACTGATGAAGGATGCATCAGAGAACTCATGCAGCAAGGCAATATGGGTAGATCTCAGGAATGGGAAAGGTGAAATCACAATGCTGGGAGTACACTGCAAGCCTCCCAACAGCCAGCGGGAGAAAGAGGAGATAATATGTAGACAGAGTTTGGAGAAAAGGCAGGGTTGTTTTTACAGGTGGATAATTTTAACTTCCCCAACATTGTCTGGGACTCATTTTGTTCTAAGGGCTTGGATGGGGCAGAATTTGTAAGGACCATTCAGGAAGGCTTCTTGACACAGTATATAAACAGTCCAACTGTTTATACTGGACATGAGAAATGAGCCCGGCCAAGTGAGTGAAGTTTCAGTGGGGTGGCATTTCAGGATTAGTGACTAATAATACCATGAGTTAAGATACTCTTGGATAGGGATAACAGCAATCCTCGGGTGAAGTTCTTAAATTGGGGAAGGCAAACTACAACAATATTAGGCAGGAACTGGACAATTTTATTGGAGATGGCTGTTTGAGGGCAAATCTATATCGGACATGTGGGAGTATTTCAAACAGCAGTTGCTAAGAGTTCAGGAGCAGTAGTTCCTGCGACAAATATGGTAAGTTATGTGAACCTTGAATGACCAGAGATATTATGTCCTTGGTCACAAAAAAAAGGAAGCAAACATAAGGATGAAAACTGACAAAGCCCTTGAGTATATAAGGAAATTAAGAAAGAACTTAAACAAGGAATTGAAAGGGCTAAAAGTCATTAGCGAACAGCATTAAAGAGAATCCGAAGGCTCTTTATACATACAAAGAAGCGAGAGATTAGCTAGGGAAAGAGTTGGCCCGCCCAAGCACAAAGGAGGGAATCTGTGTGTGGACCCAGAAGAGATTGGTAAGTGAGTTCCTAAACAAATACTTTGTGTCAGTATTCACCAAAGAGAAGGAACTGGTGGAGGATGATCTCAGAGAAGGGAGTTGAATTTCGAAGTCAAGTTGTTATTAAAAAGGAAGGTAGGTTGTGTGCCTTAAAAGATATTAAGGTAGCTAAGTCCCTGGGTCTTGATGGTATCTATGCCAGAATATTGAGGGAGGCAAAAGAACAAGTTGCTGGAGCAGTGACAGACTTCATTGTATTCTCTTTGACCACAGATGAGGTCCCAGGTGACTGCAGAGTAGCCAGTGTTGTTCTATTTTGAAGAAGGGTAGCAGGGATAATCCAGGAAATTACAGGCCTGTGAGCCCCTCATCAGTGGTAGGGAAATGATTGGAAAAGATTCTCAGGAACAAGGTCTAAAAGATTTAGAAGCAAATGGACTTATTAGTGATAGACAGCATGGTTTTGTGCAGGGGAAGTCGTGCCTCACTAACTTGATTGAGCATTTTGAGGAGGTGACGAAGATGATTACGAAAAGAAAAGTGGTTGATGGTGTTTACATGGACTTTAGTAAAGCCTTTGACAAGGTCTGTCATGGCAGACTGGTACCAAAAGTGAAGTCACATGGTATCAGGGTGAACTGGCATAATGGAAGAGAACTGGCTTAGTCAGAGGAGACAGAGGATAGCGGTGGAAGGAATACTTGCAGAAAGGACGGCTGTGACTAGTGGTATTCTACAGGGATCAGTACTGGGAACTCTGCTGTTCATGGTCTACATAAAGTATTTGGAGGAAAATGTAGTTGGTCTACTTAGTAAGCTTGTGGATGATGCAAAGATGTAGATAGTGAGGAGGATTGTCGAGGATACAGCAGGATATAGATCAGTTGGAGGCACGAGCAGAAGAATGGCAGATGGAGTTTAATCCAGACACATGACGTGAAGGCGTTTTGGAAGGTCAAGTACAGATGGAAATCAGAAGTGTGAATGGCAGAAACCTTAGGAGTATTTAATAGCAGAGGGACCTGGGTGTGCAGGTTCACAGATTATTGAAGAAGGCAGCGCAGATGGATAAGATAGAAAAAAAAAGCCTATGGCATGTTTGCCATTGTAAAGGGCATTGAGTACTATAGACAAGTTATGCTGCAGTTTAATAGAACTTTAGTTAAGCCACATTTGGAATATTGCATACAGTTCTGATCACAATCCTACCAGAAGGATGTAGATACTATGGAGAGCGCACAGAAAAGGTTTACCAAGATGTTACCTGATATAGGGGATTTTAGCTATGAAGAAAGGTTAGATACCTTAAATTTGTTTTCACTGGAATGTAGGATGTTGAGAAGTTTATAGGATTTTGAATGGCATGGATAGAGTAGAAAGTATGCGGCTTTTTCCCAGGGTGGAGGGGTTAATCAGTAGGAACACAGGTTCAAGATGTGTGGTGGGAGGAGGAAAGTTTAAAAGAGATGTCCGGGGCAAGTTTTTCACGCAAAGGGTGGCTGAAACATACTGTCAGGGAAGTGATGAAAAACACAATAGCAGCATTCAAGAAGCTTCTGGCCGAATTCACAAATAGGAAGGGAATAGAGGGATACGGATCCTGTAAGTGAAGACAGTTTTAGTGTGGAAAGGCAAAATGTGTCGATGCAGGCTTGGGTAGAGGGCTGAAGGGTCTGTTTCTGTGCTGCAGTGCTCTTTGCTCTAAGAGGGCCCATGTGCCAGGATGAACGATCATCAGCATCTCCAAATAATTAAAATTGTGCTTCTAAAATCTCTCAGTATTGATTCTGCACAGATAAATCACATAGACCTTATTCATTTACTATTCACAAAGATGGCACACATTTCATTCTAGAACAATACTGTTACTAAGCAATTATTAATTGTCCTTTTTATTATATACATGTTTTATTTGCTACTTTTTATTTTCAGTAAAAAGTGTTCAGTTTAGGGAAGGAACTTAGGCAATGGCCAACGCAATTCTTAAAATTGGAACAATGTGATTATTTTTTCTTCTCGCTTTGGAGAGATTTGATTATTTCCATTTATTCCTGTAATTGGCTCTTCTGTTTGATGAGACCTTTACTTATGATCCAAAATGAGTAATTCTGAAATGGATATTAATGTTCTTCCTTTCTATGTGGCTGTTGAGCATTCTTCAGCACTGTTGGTTTAATTTTATTAAATGGAAATAGAATGTAATATCATTCCCCTAACGTGTGTGTTCGCTGAGATTTCTGCACAGAAAAGTAATTTGTTCTTTTATTGGTTCCCAGCACAATCTGTATTTTCTTGAGATCAGCTGCATGAACAAATATAAAGATGGAATAGTCTACATCTGTTCTGAAGAAGTGTCACTAGTCTCAGAACGTCAACTCTGTTTTCTCTCCACAAATGCTACCAGAGCTGCTAAGTTCCTCCAGAAATTTCTGTTTGTTTGTTATGCATCTGTTTCTTTGGACTGGGGATGGACATGCAGCTGTTGCCTTAGGGGAGATGGTGGTATGGGGACGGCAAACACGAGGGGACACAACTTTAAAGTGAGGGGAGATAGGAATAAGACAGATGTCAGAAATAGTTTCTTTACTCTGAGAGTAGTAAGGGTATGGAATGCTTTGCCTGCAACGGTAATAGATTCTCCAAGTTTAAGTGCATTTAAGTCATCATTGGACAGGCATATGGACGTACATGGAATAGTGTAGGTGGGATGGGCTTCAGATTAGTATGACAGGGCGGCGCAACATTGAGGTCCGAAGGGCCTGTATTGCGCTGTAATGTTCTATGTTCTAAGATGTCACTAGAGTGATAATCCAGAGGCTGAGCTTTGGGGACGTAGGTTGAAGTTCAACCATGGTAGAGCATAAAATCAATTAATAAGTCTGGAATTGAAAGCTGGCCTCAGTGATCATGAATTCTCACAAAGACTCATCTGTTTCATTATTGTCCTTTGGGAAGGAAATCTGCCATCCAAACCTGGTCTGACTCCAGACACACTGTAGTGTGGTTGACTCTTTTTTTCTTGCCCTCCAAAATGAGTTACTAAGCCACCCAGTTCAAGGACAATTAAGGGAAGACAAGAAATGGTAACCTTTTCGGTGACATCCATGTCTTTTGAAAGAATAAAGAAATAACAATATTAGAACTTGTACCTTTGGAAAGTAAGTGGGAGGAGTTGACTTTGTAAACAGTGCGTACATATGGTAAACTATCAATCATAAACATTCACGTTAATGCATTAAATATATTTCACATGAGTTGGGGGTGGTTCTTTCATTGCACTGTCAGTAGAGCTGCAGTAGGTGGCAGACATCAGTAACATGTCACAAAACATTATGTCATACTGGTCAGCTAAGCCTCAGGCACCAAATTTCACATATATGAAATAGATAATAGAACAGCCATCCTATAACTTTCCAAGATTTCTAGCTAAATTGCTAATATTTGTAGAATCCTAAAATTCCTACAGTGTTGAAGGAGGCCATTTAGCCCATCAACCAACCCTCTGAAGAGCATTCACCCGCAATTTTATCACCAGGGTGCCTCTTGCTAACATTCTTGTCACTGTGCCCCTCCATTTTGTTTTTAAAAAGGGATAAAATAGGAGTATTGTACCTTTCACAGTCAGCTGCTCAGTGTGTATCTCTCAAAAAGCTGGTATCTGTACAGTACCCCTCATAGAAAGCTGCTCTGTCAGCAGCTGACAACGGCGCATGTGCAGAATGCCATGGAGACTTAGTGCATGTGCAAAATGAAGGGAGCAAAATGATCACTGCTGGAATCGTGCTATTGCGAACAGAGGTAGGTGTTCTTGAAAATACCATTCCATACTTAGCAACCTTACAGGTAAATCGTGCTGCGAGAACGTGTGTTATCTGAGAACTACCTGTACCAGGAATGAGGGATTTCATATAAAAGGAAAGATTAGAGAAATTGGGCTTATTCTCCTTGGAGCAGAGAAAATTAAGAGCTGACCTTATTGCAGTGTTCAAAATTAGGAACAAGTTTGACAGGGTATGGAACGATATTCTGTTTCTACTAGCTGGTATGTCAGTAACTAGAGATCCCAATTTCAGGATTGTCAACAGGAGAGCTGAGAGTGGGATAAGGAGAAACTTCTTTACTTAGTTGTTTGGACTGGAAGTGCATGCCTGGGAGAATGGTGAAGGCAGATTCCACAGGAGGTTTCTAAAGTGAGCTGGATATCTATTTGAAAGTGACGAATTTAGAGGCCCTCAAAGATAGGACAGAGGAATGGCACCAGCTGGGTAGCTCTTTTGGGAACCACACACACAGTTGTAAAATTCTATGATTCTAGGTCTAAACTGGAAAGTAAAAGTCCCTGGATTCATAGTTCTGTGACGTTGCTTATATTCCTGTCAACACATTAGAACATGACAGAGTAGATTTTTAAAAAAAATTGTGTTAAACAGCCAAACGTTTAGTAGTCTCCCTCTAAGTTTCTCAAGTTGTGTCAAATTATCATTGATTAGTTGTTGAGCAATTGTACAAGCTTTGGATATTATGTTTGTATACCAATTAATAATGACCTTTCCTAATGATAGCTCAGCAGTGGAAAATAACAGTTGACACCAATGTATTTATTTATTGAAAAGCTATCCTGACCTTTGTCTTTAATAATTTCCATGTTTAATTATGGTTGTATGCTGGTTCCAGACTGCCAACAAAGTTTATTGGTTAGTTTCTCGCAAATCTCTTAAATTCTGAACCTGTGTTCAACTATTTAGTAATTTGATTTCTCTTTTCTACTTTAACTGTTCTGTCATTGTCCTTCCTTCAGCTATAGCTATATAGCTGATAAGTTACACTAAAATTTCCATAATTTTACAAGTTTTTAAAAATTGGTGTTTTGTCTGGTAATTTTATGATAGTTCCATATTGTTTCCAGTGAAAACACAGAAGCACATTTAGGAAGCACAGAACACTGTTATTCCATAATCTATTTCAAAACCTCAAGCTGTGTGCTCACCACCAGTTTTAATCTATTAAATACAACTTGAAGGTTCTTCTGTACTTGTTTTGTTGAGTTAAGCACTATGGTGCTGCAGCAGAGCAGTCGTACTGGTTCTAATGTGGATCATGATGGCTAGATGTTCATTTTCACACTCTGTAACCACTCCGTGACATCCTTGAGCCTGGTGCCAAGGAAACCAAACACTATCTTCTGTTCATGTTTATAGCTGCCACATAATCTATCTGTTCCTGTAACTATTAAATCACCCATCACAATGGATCTTGTAGATTTCCTTGAATCTCAATGTACGGATGGTACCTACAGTACCGTCCTGCTCAAGAGTACTCAGGATGGGATTCTGGTTGTACAGTGGGATGTATTCAGGAGACTCCTGGAATTCCCTCACTGACAACATTGTGGATCTGCCAACAGCACATGAACTGCAGTGGCTCAAGAAATCAGCTCACCATCACCTTCTCAAAGGCACCTGGGGACAGGCAATAACTATTGGCCCAGCCAGCAATGCTAATGTTTCTCAAGTGAATTTTAAAAATTAAATAAGTTTATTAATTCTTAGTTTGGTTATACCCATTTATCTGCATGCCAACAAATTGATTTTGCAGTTCATGACTAAAGAACAGTGCTCATGCTCTCTTTGATGATGGATGCCCATAGTGTTTTTTTTTTTGCAGCTTTCAGATGAAATTATGATTTAACATTATGACCCTTTGTTAAATTGATGCTAAATGTAATGCCACCAGTTAGCAATGCTTAAGAACACAAACCAAATCCACAGAGAAAGAGAATTTAAAAAGAATTTAAGGAAGTTGTGCTTGATCTGTATTGAACCTTGGTTAGGCCACATTGTTCCAACTGAAATGGGAGGACTGTGCTGTCGATCTAGCCCCACTTCCTCATGGATTGCAATATGCATTGAAAATATTACCCAAGTCCTAATATTGCCAATCATATGCTTTCTCTATTTCAGACTTAAAATAAAAAGATCCGTCAACCAGGTTTCATTACTGAACATAGTTATTGATTTGTTATAACTGATACAATGACAATTTAGAGTGGATTTACGACAATTTGTAGTATGGCAATATAACTGTTTACCTCTCTGAAAAACACAAAATGCACTATCTTCCATCAGGTAAAGATAAAAAGCAGATTTCTCTCTACTGAAATTCACTTTTACAAAGGAAAACACTTTCTGGTTAATGGTAATTAATCTTGAAGGCAAAAAGGTTATCCAGAAGATAATTTGGAGTCTTCAATCTGGTGTTCTTGTATGTATGATAAAGCCAGTTCTCGTGCAGGATTGTCTCTGAGGGGTCTTGACGGAGGCAGGAAATGTGACCTTGATGCGTCTTTAAGTCATCACTGTGCCAGATGAACAATTGAGTTTCATAGCAAAGGTGCATCAGAAACATGAGATACAGGTTAAGTAGCCTGTACTGTACCAGGCATTCTTCAACTGAAAAGTCCAATAACAAACGCCATGCTTGCAACACAGTTCAAACATAACAGCCATAAAACCCAGTCACAAAACAGTCAGATGTTTTCCCCGAAGTGAGGTCAAGCCATTAAGACCAGTGATTGTCTGGAGCTATGTGGTTTCCAAGAAATGCCTTATTTCTTCAAAAAAAAAGCTTCAAAGTGCTTTTCATTGACATTTTTATAAAAACAGTCAGGCATGGAAAATAGTCTGCAAGCTTTCAAAATCAAGTCCACAAGGTGGTGGGGGGGTTGTTGTTCAGACTGGAGACCTGTGACCAGTGGAGTGCCACAAGGATCAGTGCTGGATCGATTACTTTTCATCATTTATACAAATGATTTGGATGTGACCATAAGAGGTATAGTTAGCAAGTTTGCTGATGACACCAAAATTGGAGGTGTAGTGAACAGCGAAGGTTACTTCAGATTGCAATTGGATCTTGATGAGAGGAGCCAATGGGCTGAGAAGTGGCAGATGGAGTTTAATTTAGATAAATGTAAGGTGCTGCATTTTGGGAAAGCAAATCTTAGCAGGACTTATACACTTTTTTTGTAAATATATTTATTAGCAAATTTTTTTTAACTTTACAAGCATATAAAACTATTGAAAAATACAATCAATAACAAATATCAGTATAATAGAAAGAAAACAAACAAAAACAATACAACTACTATCTCCTAACTATTAACCTACCCTCTAATACACAACAAACCCTAACACTGTGCAAAGCAACACCAAAAAAAAGCAAAAAAAAAACAGAATACAGAACAGTTATGTTTGGCGCAAAGCTCCCAAACAGAGGAACAGGAGCATTGTATATATACCCGTATTAACTCAGGAGATCCCCTCCAGGGTTTGACAAATCTAACCATCCTGGTTAAACAAATGCCCTAGTTAGGACAAATTAGTTTCCAAATAACTCAAGTAGGGCTGCCATGTCTTATAAAAATGGTCTGTTGTGTTGTGCACCATGTTTGTAAAAAAAAGTCCAAGGGAATGTGCTCCATAATTAATTTCTGCCATCCCAGCAAGCCCGGTGGGTTCTCAGACAACTAGTTCATCAGAATATTCTTCTGTGCACAGTATGCAAGAATATTAAATAGTTTTTTTCCCATGTCTGTCTAAAGATGGTAAATTCGGTAGACCTAAGAGGAAAGATATCAGGTCTACTTTGACTTCAGTTCTCAATACCCTCCCTATCTCTCCCGCCACAGCGCTCCAGTAAATATGGAGCCTGTGGCATGTCCAGAAGGAATGAGTAAGAGTACTTATACTTATTTTACATTTGGGGCACACTGAAGATGCTCCTTTTTTAAACTTCGCCAGACGGTCTGATGCCAGATGAGCCCTGTGCAGAACTTTTAACTGCGTAGCGCATGTCCTATTATAGATTGAGATCTTTCGAGTATTCTCTCATATGTTCTCCCATGTTTCAGAAGAGATCTCCACTCCCAGCTCTTGCTCCCAGACCTCTCAGAACTGGTTAATATCCTGCCAGGCCCTGCCACCCAGCAGGAGATAGAGGGCACTAACCGAAAGGGTGCTTGTGGAACGTAGCAACAACTTCTCTGTACCGAGCCTATAGGGCTTAGTGAGAAGCATAGTCGTCTTCTGGATGAAATCCCAAACCTGAAAAAAATGGAAAAGATCTCTGCTGGGTAACCCGTATTTGCAGCTCAGTTGCTCAAACTTCAACCTTCAACTGCCACCTTCAACTTCTGGCACATGCTTAAGGTTCCCCAAAGGCATAGCCTCTGATTTTGCAACCTTAATCTTATATCCTGAAATAGCCCAAAATGAATTGATATATTGTATCAAATGGGGTACAGAGGTCATCGGGTTCGATTAAAAACAGAAGGACATCATCCGCATATAATGTAATCTTGTGTGTCTTCGATCCCACTTCCGGAGTGGTTATGTGAATGTTCTGACGAATGGCCTCTGCCAACGGCTCTATCACCAATGTAAACAACAACAGTGAGAGGGGGGCAGCCTTGCCAACTACCCCTACCAATCGTAAAATTCCCAGACTTCACCCCGTTGGTGATGACCATGGCCAGAGAGTGGCGATATAAACCTCCACCCACCTAGCAAAAACTCCACCTAACCCAAACTGTTCTAAGACATAAAAAAGATACGGTCATTTCACCCAGTTAAGTGCTTTCTCTGCATCTAAGGAAATCACCAACCCCTGAATCGATCGTTGCTGACAAACTTGGATGACATTCAGCAACCTTCTAATATTATTAGAGGACCTTCGGCCTCTTATAAAGCCTCTCTGGTCCTCTTTCATAATATGGGGCAACACCCTTTCCAGTCTCAGCGCTAGGATCTTGGACAGAATCTTGAAATCTGAATTTAATAGAGAGATGGGCCTGTATAAGGGTCAATCCTCAGGAACCTTCCCCTTCTTAAGAATTAAGGAAATATTAGCTTCTCTCAAAGATGGTGGTAGGCGTTCATGCATATAGGAGTGATTGTACATCTCCAACATCGGCCCTGACAGAATCCCTATAACCTCCTTATAAAACTCACCCGGAAGACCATCAGGGCCAGGCGCTTTTCCACTCTGAAGTTGCCTAGCTGCCTG
Source organism: Chiloscyllium plagiosum (assembly GCF_037043375.1). NCBI lineage: Eukaryota > Metazoa > Chordata > Chondrichthyes > Orectolobiformes > Hemiscylliidae > Chiloscyllium > Chiloscyllium plagiosum. The sequence goes on along the minus strand of NW_028270141.1, from coordinate 117,690,879 downwards.
ACAGTATTTCCTGAACTGTCAAGGGAGCATTAAGGAGAGAGGCCTGTTCCAAAGTTACCCCTGGGAGGTCCAGGTTCTTAAAAAAGGTCTCCAGTTTAGCCCTCCTGTCTTCACAACCTTCAGACCGATACAATTCAGAGTAAAAGATCCAAAAAGCGTCAATAATCTTTTTAGCATAGTATGTAAGGACCCCGGCGCTGTCTCTGATTGCAATAATGGATTGGGGAGCACGCTTTTTCCTAGTCAGGTACGCTAAATACTTCCCTGGCCTATCCCCATATTCAAACAGCCTCTGTCTAGCAAAAGCAAGTTCTTTCTTTGTGTTTTGTGTCAGTATTGAATTCAAGGCAGCCCAAAGGGCCTTGATCACCTGTAGCTTAGTCACCAAAGGCTGCGCAAAATGTGCTTCCTCCGCGGCTTTCAACCGCGTCTCAATTAGATGCTGCTGTTCCTCTTTCTGTTGTTTCCGGCTAGCCGAATAGGAAATAGCTAATTCCCTAGCAAAAGCCTTAGCAGTCTCCGATAGCATGGACGGTCTACTAGCCATGCCTGAGTTGATAGTCAAGAATTCCTGAAACTCCTTCAAAAAATATTCCACAAATTTGGAATCCTGAAGGAGAAAAGGGTCCAAACTCCTTCACTTTTGGCCTTAACCTCCAAATATACTGCCGCGTGATCAGAGATAGCTATATTTCCCAACTTTACAACTCATAATCGAATCCAGAAGGGCCGAGGGAGACAAAGAGTTCGATCCTCGTGTGACATTTATGTGGGTTTGAACAAAAGTGAAGTCCCTGCCAGTAGGGTGAAGACATCTCCAAATATCCACCAGCCCCAACTCCTTGCATAAGTCAACCACCTGCTTGGCCTGTGAAGAAATAGTTGGGGGCCCACAAGGCATCCTGTCCACTGTTGGATCCAAAAGACAATTAAAATCCTCCCCCACCATAATAATGTGCCATGTTCCAAAAGCACTCAACTTGGAGAAAGCACTAATCAAACATTTGAGGGGATGTGCCAGAGGACAGTAGACGTTTAAAATGCCATATTCCTCCCCATGTATCAGGGCTTTAAGTATCACAAACCGTCCCTGCTCATCTTTCACCTGCTCTAATACTGTGAACGGAAGGCTTTTCTGGATAAGTACTGCCACTCCCCTACTTTTAGTAGTAAAGGATGAAAAGAATACCCGGTCATAACCCCCCCTGTTGTAATTTCAGGTATTCCCCATCATCAAGATGGGTTTCCTGCAACAAAGTGATATCAACCCTATCCCTCTTAAGGCTAGAAAGTACTTTTTTTTTTCCTTTTAACAGGCGAATGACTTCCCTTAATGTTCCAGGCGCACCATTTAATAAGACACTTAGCCATATCCCCTTTCAGACACCCTTGCTTGTGACTAAAAGAGCAGGAGAACAAACAAAAAGGGGGAGAGACAACAAAGAACATCCACAAAATTTCCCATCAGAAAATCCAGTTATTTTAAAAAAAAGGAACACCTTATTCCAAAGTCTTTCTTCTCTCTCTCTTTCCCCCCCCCCCACCCTTTCCAAAAAGGAAATTATTAGGGAGAAAGAAAGGAATAAAAAAAGGAAGGGAAAACATGGGGAAAGATAGAAAAGAGAACAAACATTAACCATATTCTTCAGGCCAATCCGTCTATTTTAAAGTGTCCACAAAGTTTTTAGCCATATCCGCCAAGTCAGATGTATAAACTGAGTCCTCACGGCTGAAACAAAGTACTGCGGGGTATCTCATGGAGTACTGGATGCCCAGGTTCTTCAGCCTCCTTTTTAACTTCATCGAAGGACTTTCTCTTTCAAATTACAGCTGATGAAAAATCCTGGAAAAACATGATTTTTGACCCCTTGTACAGCAGTGCCTGCAGATCTTTTCCCAGGGATCTGGAAGCTTCTGTGACTTTTTGCTTGTCCTTCTATGAATGGAAGTGCACTAGGACAGAGCAGGGGTGCTGCACCGGCCCTGACCTGTGCACCTTAACCTGATACGCCCTTTCAATCTGAAGCCTACTGGACTCTATGTGAAGGCCCAAAAACTTCGGCAGCCAGCTTTCAAAGAAGCTGACTGGCTGCTCACCTTCAGGGAGCCCAACAATTCGGAGATTTATCCTACGACCTCGATTTTTGAGGTCGGCGATATGATTTCACAAGACCCGCACCTCTTGCTCCAGCACCTGGATCTGACTGGATGAGGTCTCCATCACAGCTTCCGAGGACTTAGTTCGACCCTCCACCCCTTCCAGCCTCTTCCCGAGGCCCTGGATCTCCTGCTCATGCTTCTGCAGCGTGGATGTGATAGGTTGGACCTGGGCACGAATCTCCCCAGATTTCCTCAATCGCAGCCACAACTTTCAAGGTAAGTCTCTCCATCCCTACAGTCAATTCCTGTCAGTCTGTCAGGTCCCCGGGGGGTTCAGGAGAGGCTGCTGCAGTCTTTGGTATGCCTGATGCTGCAGGGAAGTGTCCTCCCTGCTGCTGTTTGCTTGCTCCTTTTCCCTTTGACATCTTCCCACTCCCAAATATTAACAATTGTGTTCTGTAAGGTTTTAAACTAATAATTCCACCACATAAGTTGGCCAGGGATGGCAAAAAACATTGGTATGCCTTGCCTGTTAGGCAGAGCTGTCCACAGCAGTTCTACAGAATTGCCGCCATCTTGCCGAGTCCAGGACTTATACACTTAATGGTAAGGTCCTAGGGAGTGTTGCTGAACAAAGAATCCTCGAAGTGGAGTCGCAGGTAGATAGATAATAGGATAGTGAAGAAGGTGTTTGGTATGCTTTCCTTTATTGATTTGGACTCACCTTTTAGATTAGAATCAATCTAAACATCATGCATAGACAGAGAACACAGGGGGCTAACACCTTCAACATATTGTCTCACTAACACCAATTGTTACAGTTAACCTGAGAATGCAACTTTTAAAAAGAAAAGGTTTTGTGATTTACATATAAAAGAAATGAAACTATCATGATATTTGAACAGATGAAAGACTCAACAGACAATCAAGGTATTTTTCAATGTATAATTTCAGATACATCACACTAAATTTTTGCTACAAATTCTGTGCCTTACAATTGTGTCCTCTACAATCACCTGATGAAGGAGCGGCACTCCGAAAGCTAGTGTGCTTCCAATTAAACCTGTTGGACTATAACCTGGTGTTGTATGATTTTTAACTTTCTTTTATTGGTCAGAATATTGAGTATAGAATTTGGGAGGTCCTGTTGCGGCTGTACAGGACATTGGTTAGGGCACTGTTGGAATATTGCACGCAATTCTCGTCTCCTTCCTATCGGAAAGATGTTGTGAAACTTGATAAGGTTCAGAAAAGATTTACAAGCATGTTGCCAGATTTGGAGGATTTGAGTTATAGGGAGAGGCTGATTAGGCTGGGCTGTTTTCCCTGGAGCGTTGGAGGTTGAGGGGTGACTTTATAGAGGTTTATAAAATCATGAGGGGCATGGATATGATAAATAGACAAAGTCTTTTCCCTGAGGTGAGGGAGTCCAGAACTAGAGAGCATAGGGTGAGAGGGGAAAGATATAAAAGGGACCTAAGAGGCAACTTTTTCACTCAGACCATGGTACTTGTATGGAATGAGCTGCCAGAGGAAGTGGTGGAGGCTGGTACAATTGCAGCATTTGAAAGGCATCTGGATGGGTATATGAATAGGAAGGGTTTGGAGGGATATCGGCTAGGTCTTGGCAGGTAGGACTAGATTGGGTTGGGATATCTGGTCCGCATGGACGAGTTGGACTGAAGGGTCTGTTTCTGTGCTGTACATCTCTATGACTCTACATTTTACAAAATGTGATGTAACATCATAACAATACTGAAGTACACCTAAAAGTTCTGGTTGCCACCTTATAAGTAAAAAGATGTGCGCAGGCTGCAGAAAAGATTTACAAGAATATCAAATGAGCATTGTGTTGAAAAAATGTATATATATTTAATTTTTGGAATTTGATTTCAAAATAGTCACAAGTGTACTGGTTACATTTGTGAAGGGTTTTCATTTGAAAAAAAAATACAAGGCCAAAGTGTCCTTTCGGAGCGGCCACTAAATCCAGAATTTATCAGAAGCCAGAAGTCTGGGCTCCTGTGGTGTTAATGGAAAGATGTTTATATTATGGTGTTTACAATAAGCAGGGTAAACATTAGGCGCCATTAGTTTTCAGTGCGGATGAATCTGGGATCCAAAATGTTTTTTTAATTCAGATCAAAAAACCCAATGGTTGAGTTCAGTACCAAGTTTAATTTTGCTCCTAGAGGGAGTTCAGGGCACCAGTTATCTCAGAAGTGTTTAGTCTATTTCACTTCTAAACAGGAGAGTTTGGTCAGAAATCTGCTGGCGATTAGAACTGAGAAAGTTCAAGATGTTGATGTTGTCATGATATAGGTTGATTTCTGGAGTTGGGAAAAGTTCTTTCAAGGTGATCGATTTATTATGCTAATATAAAATGCATCTCAGGCATGAATGTTTGCTGGTTGTTAGCTACCAGTATGTGGGTATAGAATTCATGTCAACTACTAATATTGATCTCTGAAGCCTGGAAAAGTTCCTCCAAAGCCAGTGATCGACTAATACTGAGCTCAAAAGTAACATCTGTGCGAATACCAGAGCTAGTACTGAGGAGGTTTCAGGTGAAAATGAGGACTGCAGACTCTGGAGATCACAGTCAAGATTAGAGTGCTGCTGGAAAAGCACAGCTGGTCAGACAACATCTGAGGATCAGGAAAAGCCCTTTTATCAGGAATGAATGGTTCCACACCAGAGGTAATAGCTTTCGATAAGAATTCCCAACAACCTAAACTGGATTGAATAAAGGATCCTATGGTACTATTTCAAAGAAGATCTAAATGTTTTCCTTGTGTTTGGCCAATATTTATTCCACAGTCGTCTTCATAAAAGGGAAACAAATTATCTGATTATGTCTTGAGTATTGCTGAAAAACAGCATATTTTGTAGAAGCTTTTCATAGAGTTGTAGAGATGTACAGCGTGGAACCAGACCCTTCAGTCCAACTTATCCATGCTGACTAAATATCTTAAATTGATTAGTTCCATTTGCCATCAGTTCGAACATAGAACAGTACAGCACAGTACAAGCCCTTCAGCCCTTGGTGTTATGCTGACCTTTTATTCTACTCTAAGATCAAACTAACCTACATGCCCTTCGTTTTACAATCATCCATGTGCCTATTCAAGAGTTGCTTAAATATCCGTAATGCATCTGACTCTACTACTACCACTGGCAGTACATTCCACACGCCCACAACTCTGTGTAAAGAACCGACCTCCAAAATCTCCCCTAAACCTTCCTCCAATCACCTTAAAATTATGCGCCCTTGTGATAACGATTTCTGCCCTGGGAAAACGTCTCTGACTATTCACTCTGTCTTTCGTCATCTTGTACACCTCTGTCAAGTCGCCTCTCACCCTTCTTTGCTCCGATGGGAAAAGCATTCGCTCCCTTAACCTTTCTTCATAAGATATGCCCTCTAGTCCAGGCAGCATCCTGGTAAGTGTTTTCTACACCCCCTCTAAAGCGCCTACATCCTTCCTATAATGAGGCGACCAGAACTGAATACAATCTTCCCAAGTGTGGTCTAACAAAGGGCTCTGTAGATCTGCAGCATAACCTCGCAGCTCTTAAACTCAATTACCCCCCCCCCCCCCCCCCAACGAAAGTCAACAGACCATACGCTTTCTAACAACCCTATCAACTTGGGTGATAATTTTGAGGGATCTATGGACACGGACCCCAAGATCCCTCTGTTCCTCCATACTGCCAAGAATCCTGTCTGTAACCCTGTATTTTGCATTCAAATTCGACCTTCCAAAATGAATCATTTCCCACTTTTCCAGGTTGAACTCCGTCTGCCACTTATCGACTCAGTTCTGTAACCTGTCAATGTCCCATTGCAACCTACAACAGCCCTCCACACTATCCATCATTCCACCAACTTTCGTGTCATCGGCAAACTTAGGAACCCATCCTTCTGCTTCCTCATCCAAGTTGTTGATAAAAATCACATAGAGCAGAAGTTCTAGAACAGTTCCCTGCCGAAGACGACTGGTCACTGAGCTCCAGGCTGAATACTTTCCATCTGCTACCACCCTCTGTCTTCTATAGGCCAACCAATTCTGTGTCCAAACAGCCAAATTTCCCTGTATCCCATGCCTCCTTCCTTTCTGAATGAGTCTACCATGGGGACCTTTAAAATCCATGTACACCACATCCACTGCTGTACATTCATTAATGTGTTTTGTCACATCCTCAAAGAATTGAATACGGCTTGTGAAACATGACCTGCCCCTCACCAAGCCATGCTGACTATCTCTAATCCTGTCTCTCAGAATCTTCTCCAATAATTTGCCCACCACACACATAAGATTGACTGGTCTGTAATTCTCAGGATCATCTCTGTTCCCTCCCTTGAACAAGGGAATAACATTTGCCATCCTCCAATTATCTGGCAGTACTCCAGTGGACAGCGAGGACACAAAGATTATCGCCAAAGACGCAGCAATCTCTTCCCTTGCTTCCTTTAGTAACCTTGGGTATATTTCACTTGGAAATGTGTTGCTGGAAAAGCGCAGCTGGTCAGGCAGCATCCAGGGAACAGGAGAATCGACGTTTCGGGCATAAGCCCTTCTTCAGGAAGGCCCGAAACGTCGATTCTCCTCTTCCCTGGATGCTGCCTGACCTGCTGCGCTTTTCCAGCAACACATTTCCAGCTCTGATCTCCAGCATCTGCAGACCTCACTTTCTCCTCATATTTCACTTGGCCCAGGGAATTATCTATCCTTACGTTTTTCAATATTTTCAGCATATCTCTGTCTTAACATCAACCTGTTCCAACTTATCACCCTGTTTCATGCTGTCCTTACAAATGTCAAGGTCCCTTTTAGGAGTGAATACTGAAAGAAAGTATTCATTAAGGACCTCCCCTACCTCCTTAGACTCCAGGCACAAATTCATTGCATCGGCCCTACCCTCATGCTGGCCATCATCTTGTTCCTCATAAGTGTAGAATGCCTTAGGGTTTTCCTTAATCCTACCCACTAAAGCTTTTTTTCAACCCCTTCTCGCTCTCTAATTCCATTCTTTAGTTCCTTCCTGGCTACCTTGTAACCCTCTAGAGCCCTGTCTAATCCTTGCCACCAAACCGCTCTCCCACCGAGAGATCTGACACCTGGCTTATATCCCATTAAGCCCCATCCTATTCATATACCTATCCAGATGCCTTTTCTCTGTTGTAATTGTACCAGCCTCCTCTGCAGCTCATTCCATACTCTTGAAAAAGTTGCCCATTAGGTCCCTTTTAAATCTTTCCCTCCTCACCCTAAACCTATGCCCTCTAGTTGTGGACTCCCTCACCCCAAGGAAAATACCTTATTTATTTACCCTATCCTTGTCCCTCATGAGTTTATAAACGTCTATATGGTCACCCTTTGGTCTCTGATGCAGCACGGAAAACAAAAAAAAAGCAGCCCCAGCCTATTCAGCTTCAAACATCCTTCTAAATATTTTCTGAACCCTTTCAAGTTTCACAATATCCTTACTGTAGGAGAGAAACCAGAATTGCACACAATATTCCAAAAGTAGCCTAACCAATGTCCTGTTAAGCTGCAATATAACCTTTGAGGAGAAAGTGAGGTCTGCAGATGCTGGAGATCAGAGCTGGAAATGTGTTGCTGGAAAAGCGCAGCAGGTCAGGCAGCATCCAGGGAACAGGAGAATCGACGTTTCGGGCATAAGCCTGAAGAAGGGCTTATGCCCGAAACGTCGATTCTCCTGTTCCCTGGATGCTGCCTGACCTGCTGCGCTTTTCCAGCAACACATTTCCAGCTGCAATATAACCTTCCAAATCCTATACTCAAATGCTCTCACCAATAAAGGAAAGCATACCAAACGCCATCTTCACTATCCTGTCTACCTGTGACTCCACTTTCAAGAAACTATGAACCTGCACTCCAAGTTCTCTTTGTTCAGCAACACTCCCCAGGACCTTATCAATAAGAGTGTAAGTTCTGCCCTGATTTGCCTTTTCAAAATGCAGCACTTCACATTTATCTAAATTAAAGGCCATTTGTCACTCCTCGGCTCATTGACAAGATCACATTGTGCTCTGAGGTCCACTACATCTCCAATTTTGGTATCATCTGCGAACTTACGAACCATACTTCCAATATTCACAACCAAATCATTTCTCTTAAAATGATGAAAAGCAGTGGACTCAGCACCAATCTTTGTGGCATATCACTGGTCACAGGCCTCCAGTCTGAAAAGCAACTGTCCACCACCACCACCACCCTCTGACTTCTACCTTCGAGTCAGTTCTGTATCCAAATGGCTAGTTCTCCCTGCATTCCATGTGATCTAACATTGCTAACCAATATACCATGAGGACCCTTGTGAAACACCTTACTGAAGTCCAGATAGATCATGTCTACTGTTCTGTCATCTTCAGTTCTCTGTGTCATTCCTTCAGAAAACTCAATCAAGTTCAAGACATGATTTCCCAAGCACAAAGCTATGTTCAGTATCCCTACCCAGTCCTTGCCTTTCCAAATACATGTAAATCCTGTCCTTGGGGATTCCCTCCAACAATTAGTGGGCGGCACGGTGGCACAGTGGTTAGCACTGCTGCCTCACAGCGCCAGAGACCCGGGTTCAATTCCCGACTCAGGCGACTGACTGTGTGGAGTTTGCACGTTCTCCCCGTGTCTGCGTGGGTTTCCTCCGGGTGCTCCGGTTTCCTCCCACAATCCAAAAATGTGCGGGTCAGGTGAATTGGCCATGCTAAATTGCCCGTAGTGTTAGGTTAAAGGGGTAAATGTAGGGGTATGGGTGGGTTGCGCTTCGGCGGGGCGGTGTGGACTTGTTGGGCCGAAGGGCCTGTTTCCATACTGTAAGTAATCTAATCTAATCTAATCTAATTTGCCCACCACTGATATCAGATTCACTGTCTTGCACTTGTTGGGAAAATTCTCAGGAATACAAATTCAAGGGGAAACCTAGCATTAATTCTGCATGAGAGGAGAATGCTGATTCGTTAGCAAGTTGACTGTAGTCAAGGTATGCCATGGAGAATGCATCCATCAAAGCTGATTGACAGTTAACTGCCAGTCTGCTCTCTTCTATATTTTGAACAATATATTTGAAAGATGAAGCATTTTGTACAGATTTTGATGTTAAATGCACACTTAAAATCAAGCAGGAAAGCTTTTTTGCATTGGATTCTCTCCATTGCTAGCAATTTCTGGCAGTTCAAAAGTTTGAGATGTTGAAAGTAGGTTTTGAAATTACTGCATAGCTTGCCTAGTTAATATTTGGAACTCTGAGTATAAATGTTCTTGTTTGATGTGTAACTTCAATAAGCAGTAACATTTCTGTAGTGGACAATTTAACAAATAGAATTGACTTTTGGTTGAATTACGTTATAGAACATAGAACATAGAACATAGAAGAATACAGCGCAGTACAGGCCCTTTGGCCCTCGATGTTGCGCCGATCCAAGCCCACCTAACCTATACTAACCCACTATCCTCCATATACCTATCCAATGCCCGCTTAAATGCCCATAAAGAGGGAGAGTCCACCACTGCTGCTGGCAGGGCATTCCATGAACTTACGACTCGCTGAGTGAAGAACCTACCCCTAACTTCAGTCCTATATCTACCCCCCCTTAATTTAAAGCTATGCCCCCTTGTAATACCCGACTCCATACGCGGGAAAAGGTTCACACTGTCAACCCTATCTAACCCCCTAATCATCTTGTACACCTCAATCAAGTCACCCCTAAACCTTCTTTTCTCTAATGAAAACAGCCCCAAGTGTCTCAGTCTTTCCTCATACGATCTTCCTTCCATACCAGGCAACATCCTGGTAAACCTCCTCTGCACCCGTTCCAGTGCCTCCACATCCTTCCTATAGTATGGCGACCAAAACTGCACACAATATTCCAGATGCGGCCGCACCAGAGTCTTATACAACTGCATCATGACCTCAGGACTCCGGAACTCAATTCCTCTACCAATAAAAGCCAATACGCCATATGCCTTCCTCACCGCACTATTTACCTGGGTGAAGAGACAGTAGCAATCGGTTTCTTTTTGCATAATCAAGTATCTCTGTGTCAATTGAACTTTTAGAAAAATAGTCCAACTTAATTATAATATTTGCTTGACAGGACTCTAGATGCATCATGTTTGTACCTGAGAGGTTTATTAATTGAAAATAAACCTGATTTTGAAAGAATGTTATTTCAAATGTTTAGGAAATTTCTTTTTATTAACTTCAGTGTTTCCATCTGGCAGTTAGCCAACAGCAGCATTGAAGCATCTTCTGTGGCTGAGTTTTTTTTCCCTAATCAGCTGGTTTATGGTTACAGTATTCAAAAGTCATGATTAAATTGCTTCTGCCACAATCTCAGGCAGTATATTACATTATCAAACTAAACCAAAATATAAAGAGCTCTGGCTGCCTCTTGGTTCATCTGTCTCTGGAAAGTTGCTCATGCCTTTTAATGCAAATGTCTTTATTCAACATTGAAGAAGACCATCCGGTGTGACAAAGGCCGGATGGTCCTTTGTCACACCGGATGTCCTTTTGCTTGGGGTGTCGAAAGATTTTCCCAGTATCTATGTAACAAGTATATTTTGGTTCAAAACAAATTGACAGTGCCATATGTAGCAGTACAGCCTTCCTCATTACCCTCAGCACAGGCTTCGTTATCTTCCTAAGATGTCCTTTGAAAATCCTGTGTGAAGGCTGAAGCTCTAAAACTACTATTCTTCTTGAGGAGCTGCTAGAAGATTTCCTAGTAACATCCCATGAACAGCCGATATCTGAAGAGATACCAGTGACAACTGTGTCTGTGATCAGTGACCCATCCGCGTGTATTAAGATGTGGAGGTGCCGATGCTGGACTGAAGTGGGCAAAGTCAGAAGTCACACGACACCAGGTTATAGTCCAACAGGTTTATTGGAAATGACAAGCTTTTGGAATGCTGTTCATTTGTCAGATGAGTGTTGTCATTTCACTGATTCTTTGCCATTAGTTTTAAGAAAATGTTGTCACAATATCTGGTGTCTAGCATCGGTTGGAGGTCCTGTGCAGTGAAGAAGTCTTGCTCAAACTTGTGCATGAAAATGGTGTATTGGAGTGCAGGTTTGGTCCCCATGGCTGTTCAGTGTGTCTGGATAAAGAGTTGATTGTTGAAGGTGAAGACGTTATGGTCAAGGTGAAGTGGATGAGTTGTGGATGGCATCTGGGAATTGGCTCTTGTCGGTGTTGAGTACTGAGGCAGTTGTAGCGATGCTGTCTTCGTGGAGATGCTGGTGTAGAGTGACAAAACGTCCATTGTGACAAGGAATGCTCCTGGTTCAACTGATCCGTGGGTGCTGAGTTTCTTTAAGATGTCTGCAATG